>NC_133342.1:20392556-20725056 GCF_030506205.2 Paramisgurnus dabryanus | reverse complement strand
CAAAAGTCTGTATTAAAAATTGTAGTACTATCATATTGACAAATGGCTACCTTAACAGTACTAAGTTGTTGTTAGGGTTTAATAAAAAAAAAGAACATTCTCGTTATTTACTCACCCTAATGTCACATTTTAAAATAAATGCCTGATCTTGGGGGGGTCCACATGGCAAAGCTCCAAAAAATACATCTGTTCATCTTAAGAGTAATTTGAATCATTTTTACGATTGATGTATGTGCTTTTTGGAGATTCACTATGAAATGGCATGAGGATAAAAAAATTTTTTTCCATGTTTGTGTGTACTACTCCATTGCAGAAAATAAGAAAGTCTTCATGTTTGTACAATAAATTAAAGGTTTATGAATTAAAACAAATTTGATGTATTTTTGACTCTTTCTGTAGAGTCACAGAGGAAGTAACTGCACAGCTACTGAAAAGTGCCTATCACGGCATCGAGAGGGATGGTATCCTAGCAACCAGGCTGTGCACACACAAGGATGACGTAGAGCTTACTAATGAGAATAAACTCAAACAGTTACCAGGTTAGTCCTACAAAAAGTAATGTAGAAATAACAAAAATAATTTGCAGAGACAACCGTGTTTTGGGGCATTCATGCTGTCATTTCGTAATGTCATACTGTTAACAGTACTGGAAATCAAAATAATTTTTTTAGGATTTTTTTGGATTCAGCAGTGAAACATCAAAGTAACCAATATGTGTATTGGGACCTGCAGTTAATATTTAATACGTCATTCTGTAATTTCCAGGGCCTGTTCGAGTGTTTGAGGCTGTGGACAGTGACCCTATGCTGGTTCAAACCATTGACTCTCAGAGTCCAGTAGGTCGGTTGTTACAGCTTAAAGTGGGTGCTCAGGTAAGAGGCACACCCGATCACATTTAAGCAAACATTTACCCAGTAGTTCAAATTAGGGAGAAAAAAACCTGAATTTTTATCAGGTCATGCTCACTAAAAACCTGGATGTCCAAAGAGGTCTTGTGAACGGAGCAAGAGGTGTTGTCGTTGACTTCCTGCCAGGCAGTCAAGGTATGGCTAATTCTAAAAAACATATTTATACATTCTGCATGTATTTTTTATAGACTTTCAGACTTGCAAAAGTATCTAGTTTTAATTTACTGCACCTGAAAACATTTTAATTTACACACGTTGTATAATTTGGTTGTTTGGAGACATTTTAGAGAGCTCATAATCACCCCTGTTTAGGTCTTCCACGAGTGCGATTCCTCTGCGGAGCTGTCGAGGTAATGAAGAGAGAGCGTTGGATGTTTAAAGCTTCAGGGGGGCTTTACCTTAGCCGGCAACAGCTGCCACTCAAACTAGCTTGGGCCATTTCAATCCACAAGAGTCAGGTGAGCCCTGCACCGTTCTCCCATCAGGAGTCATTAAACATTCATGTCTGCAGATGTTCAGTTATTGAGAAAATACATACTGTGTCTAATATTGCAAGATTATTCTGTTGGCTTCCTCTCTTGGCTACCCGCTGCGGTTCTCTGAGGAAAATGACAATAAGATTCCTCTCAGCAGCATTTGATGAAAGCATTAATATAGTGGATGACTTGGTTCTGGAACAGTGGTTTCCTATGATTTCATGAAGAGATGCTTAAGTGTCTGTGGTTTGTATAAATTGTCTTCATGTTTACCATGTGTTTGGACTAAGTGCATTCTGGATTGGTCAATGTCCATGTTATCCAGGGGAAAAAGGTTTTAGTTGTTTGTTTGGTCCAGTTAGCCCCTGCTGGTTGATGTTGAAACTACACTGTTATGCAGGAAATAATTTTTTTTACTTAACTGATGGCCGATCAAAAACCATTTTTACAACCAATTTGAATGTAATTATTTTGTGTTGTTGTAGGTTTTGGCAGAGCTCTGTAAAATCTTGAATAGTCACTGGTTAAAGTGTTTTAGGACTGAGTGTGCTCTTGGTGCCAATTAGCATTGTCAAAATGACTTGCTCTACCAAATGTTATTGGTAGATGTGTCAGACTAATTAAGCCTAATCGTCTGTTTCATGTGCCATTTCTGTAGAGAAACTGATAAGGGTTTTATTAAATCAATTCGTCACCGGTGGAGTTTCACAAAGAACTTTATTTTTTGGCCGAATTGTACACTGCTGAAATCTTTATCATTTTCTTTTATTTACATAAATTCATGTAGGGCATGACTCTGGATTGCGTGGAGATTTCCCTGGCACGTGTGTTTGAAAGCGGACAGGCATACGTTGCACTTTCACGGGCTCGCAGTCTGGAGGGCTTGCGTGTGATGGACTTTGATCCACGAGTGGTGCAGGCCAACCAGGATGTGCTGATCTTTTATAAGAAACTGAGGAAGGAGAGGCTCCTTTTGCAGGTCATTACCACATTTCATAATCATTTTGTTTCCCAGACTAATGCTGTTTTATCAGATTGACTTGATTGTCTTTTAAAAAGGCTCCTGGTAAGCTCAAATTACTTTGTGGATTTTACTGTTACAATTGCTGTGATTCAAAATCATTTTAGAATTTAAATGGCACAATTTCCACAATGCTAATAATGGTTTCAGGACTGTTTTATATTATTGGTCTCATCTTGTACTGGTCTTCTTTTTTCCCAGTCCTCAATGAATACGTTTGTTGGACATCACAATAAGGAGAATGATCCTTGGTGAGGAGACATTGGGGTCCAGTTTTTATTTGCACTGTGTGCATGTATGTATCAGGAACATTTGAAAGTTTTTTTTTGTGTATTTCCTTTCATAAATCACGATTTACCTGCATGTTTACATTTTTCATTTGTTCCAATTAATGTATTTATTTTTGAAAGATGCCTAAACCATGTTTTGTGGCAATGTTTTTTTTTTTTAAATAAAATTTTATAGTGTTTATTTATGAATTGGTATTCCGTTAAATTTTTTCACTGGAAGACTGCCATTTATTGCATCTCATGGAAAGGATGCAACACATTTTTTTTTTTTTTAAGGCTACAGTATGGTTACTGTTGTTAACTCGTGGTTACTTTTCAAGGAGAGTTTGTAGCCCCCCTTCAGTCAGCAGTTTTTCCAAGTAAACATAAGTGGTAGTGGCTTGTTTTCCACTGTGCTTTGATTGGATATGGGAAAGTACACAGTGTTCCAAATTATTATGCACATGCCATTTTTGTTTTTTCCAATACAGTCAGTAAGTTTACAAATTTTATTTTACCCTCAACAGTTATATGACAGTGTGGATGTTATTCTATTGAAATGAAAAGATATATTTTAATGCTTGTTTTAAAAAACTATTATGCAGAATGCACTTTAACCAAATTTATTATGGATTATAATGATTCATAAACAGATATGTCAAATGTATGGACATAAAACAAATGTCCAAAAAATAAAAACAATGTAAAATAAATATTGTGTTTACACAAGTTACATAGTAATATGAGCATATCTTTGACATGATTTTAACTCTCCCCTTCATTAAGCTTGTTAGTATACAAGTATAGGTTTTGTTTTTATTTCACTTGATGACGCTAGTATTGCGTTTCAAATGAATGATGCTCCACAGGCTATTAATGGGATAAAGGTCAGAGGATGATAGTAGTAATACCTTGTTTTCTTATTTTAATGCCTATATGAATTAAAATAGCTTTTTTCAGCATGGGATGATGTATTATTTGAAAGTAAATTTATTTCAGAAGACATGATTCTTTTATATCCCATTGTGAAAAAACATATTTTTAGGAACTCTGCGTATCTTTGACCCTAAAGGGACCTACCATCTTACTTATGTCCCAGCCCAAATCATTACACTGCCACCTAATGTTACAGTCTTGTTTTAATATAGTGGCTATATACCAACAATCTAGAATGACATTCATCTCTACTATTAATTGTATTATGGCATGTCAATGAATAAAACTGTGTGAAAATAGTCTTGAATTCTGAGCTCACAGCAAATGTTTCATTTTTGCAAGTTTTGGTTTGTGGGAGGGGTAGAAATACACTAAAGGATCCCGTATTAAAGAGGTTCTTATGACTCGAGACACCAGCAGGTTTAAATGCATGTTTGCTTCTTAAAGGTGGCTTTTTATTGCTGCATTTTCCTAAGAAATATGTTTAAAAAATCCTTTATATAGTCAAATAGTTCTGTACTTTAAATCACTCATAATTCTTATAATAGTTCAAGATTTCTGTTTAGATCCACCAAATATAAATCGTTAGGAAGTAATTTGCTTTTTAAGATAATGCACACTTTTTATCTTTAGAAAGATCTTTTTTCATACCCATATTGTAGGAGAACTACAACTTGTTTAATAATTTGGAACCGCACATTTTGCATATTTTTCAAAGTATTAAAGTATCTTTTAACGTTTTAATTTCATTTCAATAGAATAACATCCACACTCTCATATAAGTGTTGAGGGTAAAATAAAATTTCTGAACTTACTGACTGTATTGGAAAAATTAACAAAAATGGCATGTGCATAATAATTTGGGACATGGTGTGTAGGCATTTCATTCAGAAATAGAACTGGCATCAGACGACAGTTGGAGGGGGTGGAGTTAACGGATGTCCCTGTTGCCGCCTAGCCGACATCATTAGATTTTAATTAAAGTTTATGATGGCACATGATTAAAAAAAGACTTGGACTGATAAATTGTTTATAATAAACACTGCAATATTACATTTAAAAATCAGAATTGGCATCTAGAACTAAGCTATGTTTCAGTATAGATTTTTGTATTTCAGTTTTAAAAGTTCACCTGTTATTGGGAACATTGCAAGGTTGGTTACCAGCCCCCATGCACCCAGCATTACAAAACGTGATTTAAGCTCAATAACAATGGTTTTAAACAGTGATTCACAGTATGACTTTTGTTATTTTATATTGAGTGGAGGTGGACAGTCATGTCTCGGAGCAAGAAAACCAGATAACCTGTGAGTGGGAAGAGTTTTAAAATGTTTTTAGAAATGACTCAATGTTCCGGTCATCAGATAATCTGAAGTTTGTCAGGCAATTAGTGACAGGTTTAGTAGACAATACATCGCTTCAAAGATTTTTGTTCAGGCCAGGTGTGCAGGTGACAATCAACATTGCTATATTACTTTATCACATAATGCATTATCCACAATTCTCACAGCAACCACACCGGTTGATTGTAACCTAGCAACTGTTCTGGAAACATTCATCCCCAAACTTACATCTACTGCCCTCATGTGGAAATGTGTGTATTTCCAGAGAGAGAATATAATGTGATGTGGTGACAAAACTGCATTTGGGTCATTCTTCAATTGGGGTGAAAAATGAGAGGCAGAAATTGTAAAAATGCTTTGTTTTCTTTTAATAAAATGTATTGTTATGCATTTAAAATTAGTTTAATATGCTATATCCATTAAAATTTAAAGCTTAATAACTTGAATAATTTTAAATATTTTTAATATAAAAAACCACTGGTGAAACATCCACTTATGTCTGCGGTGTTACCAATATTTGAAGTAAAATGACAGTAACACCACAGACAAATTATCTTTTCTAAAATGGGGGCTGCCATCATGATGATTTCAAGATCAGGGGACATTAAGAAAATATTAATAAGTATGTATTTATTAAAATTTTGATTAAAATATTTAAAATCTGCAGGTTTTAAACATAACACCACAGACACTAATAAAGTGCGACACATGAAATTAACAGAAACTTAGCTAACTTTAAGAAAATTAAAAAGAAAGAATGCACTCACCATGAGCCCCTCAGATCGACCACGCAATAATCCATATATATATATATATGTATGGCCGGAACATGCATATTTTGTTACAAATGCAATCTTTCAAACTCAAATATGTATTTTAAAACAAAAAAATGTAATTGTTAATAGTGCACGAATTGTGTTTATCCTACAAAATACAAACATGGAAACATTTATAATTTATTGGTATTTAAAGTTTATTTCAACTGTTGTAAAGTAGAGGGACACCACTTGCCACCACAAATAAAGAATGACCCATTTAATAGATGTCAACCTAGTAACGTAGTTTTGGTAAACCATTCTCTGCAAGCCTGTAAAAAAATGGGTAATTGAAATTTGGCTCCCCCTGTGATGTCAGAAGGGGATAATACAGCCCCTTAATTTGCACTATCAAACCATGACATTGCCATTTAGAACAGATATAAGCTCATTTGCATTTTAAAGGACACACCCAAAATGGCCCATTTTTGCTCACACCTACAAAGTGGCAATTTTAACATACTATAATAAATTATCTATATGGTATTTTGAGCTTAAACTTCACATAGGTACTCTGGAAACACCGAATGTTTATTTTACATTTTTTTTAAAGTCTTGTGAAATGTTTCCTTTAACAGAATTTATTTACATAACGGTTAGCAAGTGCAACCAATTCAAAAATTGGTTTATTTTGTACAGGAAATATGAACGGTGCCACAGGATTTCATTTAATTGAAAGAAAAAGCTTTGATGCAACCTGAAAGCAAATGAAAAAATAAATTAAATTAAAATACCTTTTACAGTAAATGTTAGAAACAATAATTAATGATATCCATGGTCATATATATAACTATTATATATTTTATGTATGACTTACACAGTGGTCCATTGTGCAGGTTTACGTTAAACTATAGTTTTACATTTAGCAGAACAGACGATCCTCTCCTTTTCTTGATCTAACAAGATACAACCTAGCAAATGTTTCAAACCGGATATATGTACTATTATTCATTTTTTGAAGAAATTTTCTGTCTTGGTTTTAAAATTTATTCAATAAAAGCAAGCCATTTTTTTCTAAAATAACACCTTACAGCGGAACCCTGTACGAAACGACGGACGCATTTAGACGATACACAAATATGGCGGCTTACATATGCACGAGATTTTGTATAAACAAGTTCAAAGATTCAGTTAGATTTACTCAGCGAAGGTTTCGAGTTAAAGCAAAATGGGTAAGTAATGGTATAATTCTTTAAATCTGTATAAAATAGATATATAGATTAATAAAAAATTACTCGCGTTCTTATATATTTTAGGCTCAAACGAGGGCAAAGTTTCCATCCACGAATATTGCTCTGCAGAACTTTGATACAACCTACAGTATGCAGCTAGGAGACCTGTGGCCATCAGTTCGAGTTGCCATGCTAAGTGAACAAAAGTATGGAGCACTGATAAACAACTTCTCTTCAGCATCCAATATGATAACAACAGACTTAGAAGCTCAAGGATGTAAAGACTTTATCAGACCTCATCAATATTCAAAGGACTCCATACCTCTACACAGAGATGGTGCAGACCAAGATGTGTTGAAACCTGCTGCTCATGAACACAGTATAAGTCCCGATATCAAATGTCTTGTTTTTCCTCAAAGAGACATATCTAGATTCAAACCCTCAAGGTAAGAGTAACTAACAGTTCTGATTTCTTGAGCAGTTTTAATCTGATTATAGTTAATATATCTGTTTTACTCATAGACCAGACAGCTCTGGCTTATTGGGATATTATCTTCTGGATGCTGCCTCAGTGCTGCCTGTATTAGCTTTGAATATTCAGCCAGGACACAGGGTTTTAGATCTATGTGCCGCTCCTGGAGGGAAGACTCTTGCTCTTCTGCAGACACATACAGTCAGTATGTAAATAGCCTTTTGTAGAATATGCTGATTTTATTAAAACAGATGCCTATGCTTATTATGTGATCTGCAACATAGGACATTTAATCCTTTAAATTCGGCTTTCTTTTTTTTGTTTCAGGTTATCTTTGGGCAAATGATTTATCAGGTTCTCGGACTGCACGGCTGCGCAAGACTCTACAGAGTTACCTGCCCAGAGAATTCCTGGAGGAAAACGAAATCCAGATCACTTCCTTTGATGGTTGTAAAATAGGCCCAACAGAGGAGAAAAGATATGACAAAGTTAGTGCTGGACAATCTGTGTGCTTTTTATTACTAGTTATAAAAATATCTAACATCTGTTGCCTGAAAGCATGGATCTCAACCAAGCATATGGCTACATATGCGCTTTAGTTCTACATCTGGGCAATGTGCAATTTTTTTAAAAAGGGGACATATAATGAAAATCCGACTTTTCCATGTTTAAATTGGGTCCCCAGTGCTTCTATCAACCTAGAAAATGTGATTAAGAACAACCCAGCAACTTAGTTTTGGTAAATTATTCTCTGCAAGCATGTGAAAAAATAGGATTGTCTCCCCTTGTGATGTCAGAAGGGGGTAATACTGCCCCTTAATATGTACTATCCAACCATGGCATTGCTGTTTAGTGCAAAGATCAGCCTATTTGCACACCCCAAAATGGCACTTTTTGCTCACATCTACAAGGTGGCAACTTTAACATGCTATAATAAATTATCTATATGGAATTTTGAGAAAGAACTTCACATACACACTCTGGAGACCACAACAATTTATTTGACAAAGTCTCATGAAAAGTCCTCTTTAAACTTTCTCATTTTTCCACAGGTGCTTGTAGATGTTCCCTGTACCACAGACAGACACTCTGTAATGGTGGAAGATAACAATTTATTTAACAGGTCCAGGACCAAAGAGAGACAAAGGCTTCCTCTTCTGCAAACACAGCTTCTTATGTAAGTTAATGCTGTGTAGGGACAGCAATCTTCTGGATTTTGTGTTTTTATCTTGAATGTATTAGGGAGGTATTTGTTGTAATATATGTGGAGATGGCATGAGCTCTCAAGTCTTAATCTCTCATCTTTTACTGGTTGGTCAGGGCTGGGATCCAAGCAGCACGGCCAGGCGGAGACATTGTGTACTCTACATGTTCATTGTCCCAGCTGCAGAATGAGTGTGTGGTGCAGCAGGCCATACATCTCGCTCAAGACGAGTTTGGAATCTCAGTGCAGGTTCAGGATCTCAGATGGTTCACTCATTTGTTTTCAGACACTTTTTATTTTGCTCCACAATTAAGTGTGGGGGAGCTGGTTTTACCACATTTATGTGCTAACTTTGGACCAATTTATTTGTGTAAACTAAGACGACTCAACTAGCTGGCTATTTAATATACCGCAGTTTAAATTGCATGAAAGTCACTGAAAGAGTGCCCTCTAACGACCAGACATAAAACTTCTCATGAATGCCCTTTGTGGCTTTTTCAATACAAAAGCAATAGCAGCAAACTAGGACCTAGCATAGGACCTGGAAGATTTTGCATGGTTTAGGAAAGTTTGGTAGACCATGCACTTTAATGTACAAAGTTTATAAAGTAAATACTACAGTTTTCCTAGAGACTGTTGTAGTGATAACTTATTGGACTTTACTATAGGTAATATTAAAGTATCCTACATTATTTACCATATTTTATCAATTTACTATATTTAATACTTTAGTATACTATTATATACATTTTGTTACAGTTGACTGAAAATGATAGTATAAGGCAACACTTTTTCATATGGGTTAATGCTAGTGTTCTTGGTACAATCTCTTTTCTTTGCACTTCATGTCTTACCAGTCTTGTTCACTAGAGGGCGTCGACGCTTCATTATACAACTCTTGACTCGGGGTTCAAACAGACCCGGGTACAAATTAAACTGACGGTGTATTGACGTTAATTAAAGACGATAACTGTATTGATTTTGTAGTTGTGATTATCTTTTACAGACTATATAATAAATATTATATTAACTGAGTTGTTTGTTTGGTAAAGGATTTAGTAAACAACTTTCACTAACGATAGGCTGTGGAAAATTAATGTTTATTTAAATACAATTCTTTTGTTAAATAATTGCAAAGATTTTTTTTAAGTTGATTTAGTTTTTTCTGTTTTATTAACTTTTTGATCACTGATTTTAAATTCTCGTGAAGTATTTAATATTTCAAATAATTTTAAGTTGTTTAGCATTGTAAATGTTTATTTGTCTGCTTTTATACATAACAGAAGTGTAGGCTAAAATACACAATTTCAGAAAACAAAAAGTTTTCTAGATAATATAAATAAAATGTAGGCATTTGATATTTTAGCGTTTACCATGCCTTCATTATGGAGATCAAGAGCTGTCTGACGAGCAACAGTATAAGCTTAAAAACGAGCTAGAGACGAGCATGCGAATGCCGCATGAGATGATGCGCGTGCATCACCTCCAGGCCTCTAATGTCAGCGCTTCGCTTTTAAGTGTGTCGTTTAGACTTGGCATCAGAGGAGCGTTTTGTTTTCTGGTAGCGTATAAAAGGTTCAATTTCCCCCGGTCGTCCATGAACCTTACGCCTATTCCGGGCAATGTAGCATGAAAAGGTGTGCGCATTTTAGGAAGAGGGCCTGACGAGAACCATCGACTCCCCGCTATCATTAAGCTGCTCCATCGGTGCCAGAGTCGAGATTGGCCGAGCGGTCGTTTAGTTGCCGGCTTCTCGTTGAACATTAAGGACGCAAGAGGATACTAAAATGGGATGCTTTCCCCTCGTTTTCCCTTCGCCTTTTATTCCACAGATGAGTGCAGATAATTTTCTGTGCGATTGTGAGTGATTACTGTATTACCGCGGTAATATAGGGTTATTTGGGAATGCAAAGAGAATTAATGACACATAAAAACTATTTTTGCATTGACTGCTTCTCTCGGCCGGGATATTTCTCCATGCCTGCATCTTGTGATTACCTAAACGTATTGTAAATATGTGTTTCCTATGGGCTTTTACATAAATTTACATTTTTTAACACTCAGGAGACAGGGGGACCATTAGGGACGAGTTATTTTCATCTATATGTTTCATTCATTATTGACTTTTACACTGCTGTGGATGCTGGCTTCTGATCATTTGGCATACACCTTGCCAATGATGTAAATCTGATGTAGATCTTTGTAATGACAGAAACGCGGAGAACGTTGTCTGGACACCGAGGCCTTGTAATGATGGCATCTGGGATGTCCGTAGGTGGGTAAAAGTCATAAAAGCTTCCCTTGGAAATGGCAATCCGGAGTGGTTCGTGAAAAATAACTTGCAGTTCAGTCACGCGGTATAATGGTGTTTGAGAACTTTTGCAGTTTGGCCCTCGCAAGGGTCACAAGCACAACTCCTTGAATCAACTGCCAACTAAAACTGTTGCCTCTTTCTTATAGTCGATGACTGTCCAGTTAACTAAAAGGCATGACGTGTTGTGTGTGCATTTGCATTGGTTAATTTATTAACGTGTGGAGATCCGCTGCCTGCAGTCCTTTCACCATCGCGTGCCTGGTCGTCATGTTTGTTCTGCTGTCTACAAGCTGTTATGCTTTTATATTAAGTCAATACCCTTAAAACCTCATTCACATAAAGGTAGCGCCTAACCTAAGGCAATTTAGTGGTATTTGATTGTCTCAGATGGCAGGAAACTGTGGCCTATAGGCATGTCCTACTGCTCAGATGTCTATGGTCGTGAGTAGTGTATCTGAAGAACCCAGCGTGAAGCCCCAGTCTCGGCTTTGATTCTTTAGCCTGTAGATGTTTCATAACTGATGCATTGCGCAGCATCACGGTTGAAAACATTCCTCCGAAGCTTGACTTTATCTACTGCCATTATTTTGTCAACCCCAGTATCCGATCTCTGATCTGTCCCATGGTGCTTAGCCTAAATTACCGCACCATACTTTCTTTCCCCTTAAGCTGCCGTTAAGAATATAAATCCTCACAGGCAACGGTCGTTTCAATAAATTTTTTGCCTGGGATTTTCTGCTTTCCTTAAGACATGCACAGTAGCGAAGTGTCTCGCCTAACTCTCGAGTGTCCGGTGGAGACTTAATCCATACGACTGTGTCCTGCATTCAAAGAGAGCTGAGCTTCCCTCCGCATGCCCACAATGCCACTCTTTCCTTCTGAAAGGTATGTGTAGTGTGGCATTGATGTGTAATTACGTGTGACTGAAACAGCGCCTTGGTGACAGGCTCTGCGGTGCTGCGGTTGGCTTGGGTTAGCTCTCCCCAGAAAAGAGGGGTTTTCTTTGCTCTTAAGAGGATTAAGTGGGGTTGTGATAACAGAGGGATAAAAAGGAGAGAATTGAATCAGAAAAGAGAGCCGGGACCAAAGAGGGCGACCTCTCGCAGTGGAGTTCAAACACCTGTTGTCATCATCCTATCAACGCTCTCTCTGTCTTATGTATTTCAGTTAAAGATAGCAGATTTCAATCAATACAAATCTATGAAATTACATGTTTTTGTGTTGAAGCGTAGGTTAATTGTGGTCAGTGTGAGCTATTGAAACCAAGGCCGTGTTGTTTTCTAAGAGTTCTTTGATGTGTATCTGAGCAATGTGCTATTAGAGAGATTTAGCCCAGCTGACAGCTTGGAGAGTATGTGGCAAAATTGCAGTGCCAGCGGGCTAAAAGAATGCTGGGAACAGGATTAGGATCATATTCTGGCAGTGCCTGTCACTTCCTCAATGGGCTGGGGTTCCTTATGGTGGCAGCTTTCATTCTCCATGCAGCTAAAACCTTTAGCTTAACCAAAATGGAGAGCAAGAGGAAAAAGTTCTGATTGAATGGTACACTGTGATTTTTGTGCAAGGCATGCTCAAGGTCCATTTGGTGTCTGTTTGTCTGATGAACTACAATATTGACACTTTATTAAACAATAAGGTGTATTTGAGATCCGCTGAATTTACTTCCTTTTATAGACAGGGTCTTATGTAAGTCTATTAGCAATAAATAGCTGTTTGTTTTTGAAGTGTGTCAATATTTTCTTATTTGAATTATGAATTTGTTGATATGGCATATAGAACAAAATCATTATGGTTTTATGTCAGTGAAGATCCATGGCCGTAATAAAAATCACACAGTTTCACTGGATGCACAAGTGTTGCCGCGTTTACGCGCCTTGCCCAAAGTTAACTTCCAGTCTGTGCTTGTTAATCGGCATGGCTAGCAACTAAACTGACCTGTGGAGACCTTGTGGAAAATAAAAAAGGTTTCAGTTTTCAGTTGCAGTTTTGTCAGCCAGTCAATAATTCGATGATCTAGCTAACACTGTTCTCAGTGTAATGGTTGATACGCTTTAGCTATGTTAATTTACTGGATATTTGTTTAGCTTGATATTAAAAATAATCTACTCTGGTGGGACTCTGATATGCAGAAGTCTATCGGAAGTTAATTTTGGGCCATAAAAGCCGTTTATGTTGTTGCAGCTGAAATTGTCTGTGTGATAAATAAGAAATGCTGTATCAAAGCCATGGAGGCAGTTTGTGTATTAGCATTTTTGTTTAGGAGTGGATGTGTCCATAAAGTTCTTAATAGCAGTACTATTTGACAAAGTTTTCCGATTTGAAAATTGTATTTATTATCATTCATTAATTTGTTTTTATAATGAAGAACCATGCTCCTATTATGTGTTTTTTGATCTACACAGAAAGGTTCAATGTTAGCTAGCACCACAATCAGCTGTATTTAAATGTGGCATAAAGCACTTTAAAACGCAGTTAGCAGCCGTATCAAGGGCACGGAGAACACCGTTGTGGTGGCATCAAGCCTCTGGTAAAATGCGTACAGAGGGGAGACCCTCTTTATGTGAGCAAAGGGCTTATGCATTTTGACAAACCGCACTGTTTAAGATATAATAGCAGCATAATCATGGCCTGAGGCTGTCATTCTTCAGCATAATGGCCTGCTTATTCATCTGGTGTGGCTTATGTCCCCACAACGATTTTATTTCCCAAGATTACCTTGTTTTTCTCACTTTAACACTCCGTCCCGCCTTCTCTCTTTAATCTCTTGGTTTTCTACCCTTGTCCTTTGCTGATGTTCACATCAGCTTGTTTGTCTGAGTCTTGAGTTTGAATTGTTGTAATTTTATGTGTATTTTGCAATGCAAAAGATCTAGTGTTGTATTTTTTAAATTTGTCATTTTAGTCACAGTGACTAAAGAAGTGGGATATTTAATTATAAAACAGAGAAAATAAATCCAGAATGCATTTATAAGGATGGCCAATCAATGTTTAACTGTTTTATTTTACAAGTTTTTAAACTACATGTGACATTGGTTAAGTCATGTACACTTCTGAAACACTCTCCAGTATAGGCTACAAATTCACAGCTTTGTTGTGAATGACTGTAAATGTATGTTCACAGTGACAATGAGTTACATAGACAATTAGACTGTACAGGTTAATAAATCTGGGGAAAATGCAGGCAGGCTACAGGCCGCCTAATACGGTAGAGCTACCAATCACAGGGTTAGAATCTTCTCAATCTAAAACATAGAACTTTTACATTTGCCTTACCAGTAAACATTTATAGATAAAGACTTTGTGTATTTTACATATTAAAACAGCTTACCAACACAATGAGAGCACAGCACTGAGAAGGAAATTGAGCAGCTGCCGTAAATGGAAGTGCATTGCTTTCCGTTAATTTTGCTAGTAACAAAGACTGTTCACCGTTGTTTTCAGTTGCAACATAAGCACTAGTTTCTTGAGGTTGAGTGTGTTTTCCCTCAGAGCATTTATATAGCAATCTCAAATGATATACATGGTCTATAATTGCATTTCTTCCTCTGCCCAAGGCTACATGTAATTAAAAGCTTTGCATATGTAGTCAGTGGAATCATTTCCTCATTAACTAACCAGCCTCAATTTTCCATGGTTTAATCCCGACCAATAAACGAGTTAGGTTTAATTAATCTATGTAGTTGTGCAAGATTTACATTTACAAGGGAATTTGTGTGATGTTTAATTTGAAAGCCAGAATAATTAAATTAAGTTCTCTTCCGATTCTGGTGTACAATGCATGCAACGGTTTGAGATCCTCTCCAAAAAGTGCTTCTATATCAAACATCTGTGCTTATCCAAAACATAAATAACATGAAATCAGGTCCTGTCTGTTTTAAAACGAAACCATTAAACCTTTTAATCTATTGCTGTGCCAAGAGTTTTGCAAGATTGGGAGGTTATTATTAGCATGTTACTGCCTATTATACAATACCACTTATTGTTGCCAAATTTTATATATTATATCCTGAAACAAGATCAATATGTGTGGACATATTGTAGTCAGGAGAATACTTCAGGCTTGCATTTGTCAGACTATTTCTTTACATCTCTCAAAAAGTTTTCTGTACATTTTAGAGAACCGTCCAGATGGATAGGTAAGAAGTGACAGAGATGTTCCCATTGCTCAGGTAGTTTTCAGTCGTCGTCTTAGTTGGGCAGCGTGTCCAGGCCGAGGGATGCTGCGTGCTGCTTCGCCCGCAGGCGTAGATTCTCAATGCTGGTGGTCTTACTGTTGTGGCTAGGGAGGCCTCCAGAGGCCTGCAGCAGGGGGCTGTTCCAAACTTGTTGCGCATGGTGAGATAACGATTGATAGTAAGACTGGCAGGGAAGGGAGCCCAGCGGAGGTGGCATGTTGACGTTCATGCCCAGGTATGGTATGGATGAGGGGGTTGCCATTTCAAAAGAGGGATAGTGAACCAGGTTGTTGGTGGCGGCCATGTGCTGGCGAAACTGCTCTTGCAGCCTGAAGAGGCTGAGCGGAGACGAGGAGTAGGAGTGGCTCCCACTGGTGACACCACTGGATGATGTGATGGCAGGGGAACCAAGAGGAGAATCTAAAATATAAAGATGGTTGATTATAACACTGAGATTTAGACTGCAACTGGAGTAAAGTGGCATTTTTAATCATTTTTGTCCTGCTTCGTTTTATTTTTCAAAATCAAATGTGTACCTGGTTTGGGGCTGAGACGCTTGCAGAGAGGGGAGAGGTGGCCAGTTGTTGGTTCTTTCTCGACCTTCAGATCTTCTCTGTGCTGCTTTACCTCTTCTTCCTTGTCTGTTGCATTGTCTTCCGTGGCTGACTCACAGCCTGACTGCTCTGCCGATGTTACATTAAGCTCAACACTAAGCTCTGATCCCAGGGCATGGGGAGCTGCCTCTGCTTCCATAGAGGAGGAAGAGGATGATGATGATGAAGGTGGCTGGTTCTCAAGATTTCCGGTGGATGGCGGATCTTCCTTATCACTTGTTGCCAGGGTCCCATCTGTTGATGCATCTTTCTGCTTCTGCAGTTGTTCTTTTTGAAGGCTTCGCTGCTTCTTACGAAACTTTGCACGCCGGTTCTTGAACCACACCTGGTGTTAAATGACCAAAAGTAAAATCTTTATAAGTATAACGGTCCCCAAACTCTTTGTCTTCAATTTACTAAAGGTACATTCAATCAGAATGTCTTACCTGCACACGTGCCTCAGGTAAATTAGTGCACATGGCCAGACGCTCCCGCATCACAACATCAGGATAGTGAGTTTTTTGAAAAGTCTTCTCTAAAGCCTCCAGCTGTTGGGCCGTAAAAGCTGTGCGGCTGCGTCGCTGTTTGCGATGTTGAGAGCCATACCGAGCCTCGAGTATGATATCTTGAAATGTACAGCCGTTGGAAAAGAACAAGACACGGCATATTTAATTCATTGCTCAGACAAAATGCATTTACCTGTTAAGGGAGAGCGAGAGAACGCACTTACCAGCCAGTCTCTCCGCGAGCGTGAGCGCGTGCACTGACGGCCGATAATCAGGTGCGTGCTGCGCTTGTTGCGCTGCCTGTTGATGCAGATTGTACATGGCGCTAAGCGAGTTCATGGCATGAAGAGAGTATCCGTTCACTCCGTAGTGTTGCATGATTCAAAATATCTGTAAAAGAGCAATGTTGAGTTGTTATTTTTTGTAAAATAAGTTATTATTAGTTACTTGAGGAAAACTTTACACTAAACATCTTCGCTTTTGTTTTTTTTTGAATTAGAGCTTTTGAAAATCCACTTTGGCGAAACCGCTTTCATTAATATCTAATTATTATTTGTCCAATCCATTAGTCATAGGGCCTGCTAAAAGAAATAATTGGGGCAATTGTCAATTGTTTACCTAATGGTGTGCGACTTTACTACATTATATTAATCATTTCGGAGGCAAATTACCGTAGCAAATCCTCTAATACAATTATTGACTTAGGCCTACTTAAACTTCGATAGTTTTAACGGCACTGTTATTAAATCTTAACACTCATTTGAACTACTAATAGGCTTTATTTACTAAAATACATTGTATTTCACCTATTTTCAACCGACCCTTATTAATTTTAAAACTGGTAATTTATGTCCGTTAAATTCGGCCTGAGTCCAGTTTCACCAGTCATTTTTCACTGCCGGTTTAAGATTTTCGTAGATAAAATGAAAGGCTCCAGGACACGATTAGATATGTATTAGTATGAAAGTGGTTGACAGTCAGGAATATCTCCGAGGCCCATGTAGTGTGTATTATTAAGAGAGAAAGTTAATCTTTCCACACATAGCAGGTGTCAAGGGACTTTTAACAGCCTCGAGATTTAAACTAGATTTGTTGCATTTCTACCCACTTCTTAAATTTTGTTCAAATAAAGCGTTTATTTTTGTGGGCTTACACAGAATTCATGAAACCTAAAGCATCTGTGCCAGAGTTAACTCTTTAACAAATAATTTTAAATATGAAAATTCGAGAGTCCTATATAACAATTTTAGCAAAATGCTATCTTGAACCTAGGACATGAGTTAGGCTATTACAAATGTGTTTCTTTAATAAGTGTTTAAACAACGAAATGGATTTACTGACTCCCATGGGATAGAAATATGATAATTGACACTTTTGTATGCCTCATTTGTAGGCCTAATATGATAATTAAGTATTCATAAACAATCAGGATTGTTCGAATTATCGTTTCAAATAAACGAAAACGACTTTCGATATGCATTTTAGACCAAGTGATTTATGTGCATTTATATACATTTTTATTTATTATTAATCAATTTGTGTAACACACTTTATTATTATTATTATTATTATTATTATCATCATCATTATAGTTATTTTTAATTATTAGCCTATTATTATTAGCCTATTGTTATTGTTGTTATTATTATTATTATTATTATTATTATTATTATTATTATTATTGCACATAATTGTTTATTTCCATGTATTCCGTAAGATGCTGCTTGGCATTTATGAATATTATCTGCACTTTTTTGACGGGCTCCTTCGTTTAGTAAAAAAAATCTTAAAACTATGTTTGCACTCTCAATATGTTTTTTTTTTTTACTTTAGGCCATCGAAAGCTTGTCCCATCCTCTGTGTGGAAGCATGACATCCTCAGTGTCCATTCTCAGACTATTGAGTCAGTGCAACGTCTGATGAATGTGATCAGAGGGCAAGAGGGAATAGTTTAATTCGCTTGAACAGAAGGTGCTTTGCTAAACATTTACTTTTCTCCCCCAAGTATTTGAATTGAATGGGTTCCGTTTCTCTCCCTCCCTTCTCTCGCGGCCCCTTATCCCATCGCCCCGGGGCCACGTTTTGGCTGAGATGTATGGGTTCTCTGCGGGTAAAATATGCATGTTGATCCCCATTTGGGTCCTCGTCTAATGGAAGTGCAAATAGGTTTCGACTGTGGAGGCCTCCATTTATCATCACCGCTGACACGGACGGACGTACAGTGAGTTTAGAGATGTGTGTATATGTGTGTGCGCGCGCGAGGTTTAAAAATTCGTGCGTGCTATTCTAAAAGGATGTCTGGTATTTTATATATATAGTTTATTGTAATTCCAAACTTATGGGGCGAAATATTATGTTGCTTACAAATGACAAAATGATAAGGGTAATAATAAAACTTTTAAATAAAAAAATGCATGTAGACTAATGGCAAATGGGGAAAATAGCTGTATTGAGAAGAAAATAACTGATCAGTGTAACTGTGAATTTTTAAATAAGTAATATTGTTTATATTAATAGTAGGCTATTAAGCATAATAATAAAAATGTGATACTGTGTCGTTTACCGTTTAGGCTCCACACAGACGTTATTTACTCCACTTTGAGCGTTTGTGGTATATTATAAGTGGACTTCTAAATGTCAAAATTTTGCCACAGGCCAATTGATATTTGGCACAAAGGGCAGCTTATTTTAATACTGTGTCTCGCTACTATTGTAGTCTGTTCATCCGCCTGTTACTGCTGCGGGCAGTGTGACACTCCATGCTTCGATTATTAACACCTCATTATGCAAATTGGCATGTACAGTGCAACTTTTTGATCCGACTAAATTAGGAAAAATGTTAGCCTTAAAACCCATTTGACCCGGGGGTACTATTTATCGTTGTCTTGCATGTGACATATATTTATATTGTCACTCATATTTTGGCCTCCTTCACTGTCAAAGGCCCCACATGTGGTGATCACATAGGGCTTTCTACTAATATTTTCACAACCAGTTTCATTTAGTTTTAAAATTAGCTGAGTTTGCAATTAACTTTTTTTTTATTAAAACATTCTGAATAGAGAAACGTGTCGCTCTCACGATGGTACTGAAAATTGAATTAACTTTCATGTGAACTTATGCTATATTTTTTAACTAATTCCAGACCAAGTATTTTATTAATAAAAACGTTGGCACAAGTTTTTCGTGAGTTAGTCTATGTTATCGGTTACACAAATAGTCAGCCTATATAACGTTTTTGGTAAAAGGTAGGCATCACTTTTGGCTCCATGAATATGCGTTTCATTTCAATATGCGCGCTAGTGACCAAAAAAGCTAAATCGTGAAAGAACAAACCATCAAATATATTATTTTTTATTTTTCTTTTATCTATAAATTCAAGAATAAAACATTCTTAATATTGTTTAATCGTATTTGCTTTTAACTTTTCACATACTGTAATATTAGGCTATAAGTTTTTTCTCATGCTGTATTAGGAGAAAATGTTTTTATTATATGTCAGATATTATTACAAATGCCAAAATAAAATACCGCTTGGTAGTCTACTTGTTTAGTTACCTCGTAAGATTTTTCATAAACAAATACGATTCTTACCTTGATCTTTTCCTTAGAAATTATCCAGTTTCTTCCCGGACTATCACTTGATATTTTGTTTGTGACTCGAAGTATTTTCCAGATTTCCTTAACGTGTCTCTCAAAGTCTCTGAGTCCATTCAAATGTATCCGCTAAGTATTACGCGCTTCCGAATCGTTCCCAGTGCTCTTCTCTGCACATTGCGTCCATCTATTGACACGCGCTTTGAGGAGGGATTTTAAAGAGCTCCGCGTAATGTCAATGAGGCTTGCTACTGGTCCTTCAAGATGTCAATCAAAGCTCGATTGTATTCTCCGTCTGCTTGTACACTCGGAGTCAATTGACCCTGCACTTTAAACTCCTAAATCACGTACTTGATAGAGCTACTACAAACAATAATATTCGTATGTAATGTAAGAACAAAAAGAATATATTGACATCGCTGGGAGTAAGGCTTTATTATCAACAAAAGAAAAACATTTCCCTAGTGGGAGAAATCGGAGTTGTTCAACGAATAAACATATTTTGTTGTTCTGATATATATTTTAAACACAATCAAAGCTTTTGCAGTTAAAAGTATTGCTACATCTAAAAAAAACTTGTTTTTTTCTTGACTTTGGTATTATGTTTAAGCTATTGTTTTTAGCTTTCGTATAGCTCTCAAAACATTTTAATTTCCATAAAGAGCATATATTTGTATAATTTCACTCAAGATAGTAAGAATTTAAAGTATGAGAATATTTTTTACATATATTCTCATGACATTACGTCTTTTGGCGCTTATAGGACATATAAGGCTATTGCGATTGTAGCCACGGTACCATAACTTTTTTAGACAAACGAATGTCTCATGCGCTGGTTTTGTTTGCTTTTGGGCTTTGTCATGCCACTGCAGGAGAGGCTGGGTGGACTTTAGAGATCTCTAATAGATGCCAGGCTACTGGCTTCACAATCTCTCCCGGCCTTGAAGGATTTGGGTGAGGATAAGGGGAGACAAGACGCTATTTCAGCCTCCAAAAAAACCTCTGTCTTGAAATGACTGCCGGTAAGAGGATTAAAACAATAATGCCCTTCTCTTCTTGAAGGGTTTTCAGAAAAGATTTCTTCTCCCGGAGCAAAACCGTTTAGGTTGGAATTAAGGGCAGCGCAAAGTAGCCTTTTAATGTAAAGCTTGCATAATTTGTTAAAGATGCTCGCAGAAAGCGGGCCAGGGTGAAATCCCTAACTGAATTTTATCTCTGACCATGGTTATCATCTAGAGACATTTGAAACGAGTGGAAATTGAACGAAATTGCGGAGTTTTACCTCTTTATTAAAATTTTATTAAAATGTTGTCGTTTAAAAATAACATGGATGTTGTCGAAAACCTTTTACAATATAATAGAGGTTTGTGTATGTGATCATGTATGATATTAGGTCTGCAATGTTTCACAGAAATGTTTACTTTGTTTAATGTCATCCAAGAAATTGCAAGACATCTATGGATGTTAAAAAACTTCAGTCGACGTTACAACTGTCAAAAAAATTTTTATGCGTGTAATTAATCCCTAATTAAAAAAAAAAAAAATTATTTGATTAAATTACCTTATTACATTTGTTCGGATCATTTAAATTAATGTAATATTTATTTCTGTATTGTTGTTTTAATTATTAACATTTTTATTCCAAAACCAAAAATAACAAATAAATAACAGCGTATAATGAATTCGATATATCCTCAAGAATTTGGAGAATTGAAGGTGAATATCATCATTTCTAAAATACTGACAGTAACATAATAAAAGCTATTTCTGTTGCCGTTATCGAAGACCCTTTACACTGGTTATACAAAAATAATTATTAAAAGTCATTTTTATTTTAAGTTTTACTTTTCTATAACCAAACCTTCCTTTTCCCATCCTTTCTCAAGGGTTTAATGGTCTGAGATAGAAAGAGGATTAACTTGTGAACCGATGGAAATAAGAACTTTAACGGGAGGTAAATCTGGGCAATGTCTTTTTGTGAAGAGCGTTTCTAAAGCAATTAAACTGAGAAAGAATTGCTCTCAGCGCCTCTTCCTTAAATCTGCTTAAACAAGGACTACTGTCCAGCACATCTGAGAGCTTTAAATGACTTAAATTTAAAGTGCCACACAACCCACCTTTAGAGCTACAAAACAATCGTACAGTTTTACTCGAAGTCATTTGGAATTGTTTGCCCTTTAAATTTATTTTGCTTGGCTTCTCATATATCTGTTACTATAAAGTTTTACTATAAAACGCCAGGTGATGTTTACAGTTAAATCATGACAAAATGTGACAAAATGTGAAGATACATTATTCATTGATAATCTGTCAAGGAACTTATTTAGGATACTGAGGATTTCTTCTAAAATCAATTTATTTAGAGTGACTCGTCACAAAATTAAGAGCAAGTCAATCATGTAATGCCGAGTTTTATTTACACTTAAGAATTCCATAGCCTTTCCGTATAGTTTTTAGAGGAAATAAAGAAATAAAAGCTATTGGTGCCACATCGAGATATGGTTGTTATTAGCTAATTAATAGACCTAATGATGTTTCTGCAACTTCATGAATACATTACGTTCGCAATCCACAAAGCTGTAGCCTCTCAGGCTCAATCCAAGGGTATTTCAACATCTGTTCTTCCCAAAGCAATTAATCATTTTGATGTATGGTTTAAAATCGACTGCTTCCAGGAGACCTTTTTTGACAAGAATAACAAAGCAATTTGCCAGGAGCCATCTCTTAGACACGTTATTAGCAGCACCTTCATCTTAAAACCGTTTTCCTTCGCTAAATTAGATACCTGTATTAAAGGGGCAGTGCTACTTTTTAATTTATTTTTATTTCTACACACATCGCCACTGATACCTTTGAAATCGCATCATTTATGACAATATCCCAGGATCTTCTTAACAAATCCCCTTACTAAAAGTTTTTGACCAGCCAGGTCTGTCAGCAGTGGTTGGCCCCATTATTCACTCTCATTACCTATTGCTTTACTGTCTTCTCTCTCTCTCTCTCTCTCTCTCTCTCTCTCTCTCTCTCTCTCTCTCTCTCTCTCTCTCTCTCTCTTCACTCTCTCTCTCTCTCTCTCTCTCTCTCTTTCACTCTCTCACTCACTCACGCACTCACTCACTCACTCACTCACTCACTCACTCACTCACTCACTCACTCACTCACTCACTCACTCTCTCTCTCTCTCTTTCACTCACTCACTCACTCACTCACTCACTCACTCACTCACTCACTCTAGCTGGCAAGGATCCGCAGCACAAGGGGCCCTATTGTATAGTCCTAATCCAGAAGCAACACAGCTTTAGCGACATGGAGGGATAAAAGGCCCATCAAGCCCACAACTTTATGGGGGTAAATCTCTACCTAATCCCTCGCTTTATCTAAACAAAAGCCCCTCTCCCCTAATCCAACTTTACTGCAAAAATTAAAAGAAGGAAAAACGAGGCACTAAAAAATCTCAGACTGAAGTTGAACTGTGAGTTAAGAACCTGGAGTCATAGAAACTTACTGACAAGTGTTTGCCACTGATGTAAGTTAAATGAAGCCCATGGACACAGTGAGATAAATAACTCAAGGTAAAAAGTTTTCACATTAACCTCTTGTTTTGGAGCAATGTGGATCACTTGTTATATTTTAAAGAAGCCACAAATTTCAATTATTGTACATTACAAAATGTTAAGTCTATATTTAGTTTAATGTGCCTGTAAAAGATTTCTGTAGAAATTACAGTATTACTGGATATTACTGGCAACTAGCTGCCAGTAACTTACTGTAGATTTTACATTTGTTATTTACTTGCAACAGTTTGTTGAACATGAAACATTATCATTCTTTATCTTCTACAGTAAGTTACTGGCAACCAGCTGCAAACCAATTTTTTTACAGTGTAGCCTATGAAATAATCAAAAGTTCAGTAATAACTTATGACGTCCTTGCTATACCTGTGTCGAGTTTATATAATTGATTTAAGTTTTATTTTTTATAATGCTCATGTCTTTATTTCAAGAGATTTCTAACATTCAGCCTACTTTTGACTCTTAATTCTACTGAAATAAGGCTTTTGGTAATGCCTTTCATAATTAATAAGATACTGTCATTATTTCGATAGACTGGACACAGATGAGATAATTATCATTGGTTTGGTTGCTGGTGGCTGTAATTGGGTAATTAAGGGGATAAAGTGGCTGCTCTTCCTGTTTAGTGTTTTGATGACTATTGAGTGAATGAAGCAGACTAATAAAACACAGTGAACACCAGCAGTGAGAGAGTTATTGGCAACTCATTTATAATGTCTACATTTAAGAATATTTATACCATGAAAACCTGAAAAAAAGAGGTGAAAGACTTAAATTAAACTCCAAATCTGAAATTTACAAAATTAAGATTAAAAGATTTTACCAACACAGCTGAAAATGACTCCATGTCAGTTTGATTATATTGATGACCTGACTGATATTTAACTGTAATATGTAGGCTTAGTTTAGCCACAGATCACCTCAGATATGCATGATTAGTTGACCAGACCCTTCTGCTAAAAAGGATTGACACACTTTAACACAGCCAAAGTCCTTGTACAGACGAGATGGGTTCAAAAGTTGCAAATCCGCCCTTGACAACAATACGCCTGCCCATTAACAACTTGCTCCTGAATCTGGATTGCCCTCTGTTGCACAACTACAACATCTGTCTTTACTTTTGCAAATCCTTCTGTATCAGCTCTTGGCTTTGTAATCTGGCTCTCACCACTCTATGCGTATTGAGGCACTTGAGCGAAGAGGTTTAAAACATGACCCGGAATTCGTTTAAGCGGGTACCCTGCTATCCTGACTGAAGTTATTATCATCATTAAATTAAAGCGAGGATACCTGAGATAGAACTGTTGGCAGTTCAGCCACATTAAATAGGTGCTTTGTGGTCTTATCCTGTAAGAAATGAAATCTCTCGTTTCATGCTGTAGTAGGCCTTATGATGAGAATCTACCTTGCACCAGCGTCGATGACTTCCTCGGGTACCTGCTGTCCACGCAATCAGCTTTAACGCGTCTCTGGCCGAGCAAGTAGACATTGACTAGGAGGCGTTTACGTCAACAACGCGTTATGTTACACATCGTTCGAATTTAGCCGTCTATGAAATTGCTAGCTAACTGCTGAATCTCAGCTAAGTGCTTCAACAATGCAGTTCTGTTTGATGAGCTCTACACAGGGGGCCCCATTTAGACCTCATGGCAGCATCTCCCTTTGGCACCCGCACCTTAACGGAGCTAATACTCTTTTAATAGCGTAAACAGAGAGAACAATTGACTCATTAGAGAGCCAACTAGCCAAATCCGCCACAATCTATTGAAAATGCCGGAGAGGGAGGGCTACAGCATTAACAGCACCTGGAAAGCCCAGATTTGGAGTTCTCTGATAACGGTAATACTTCCTCTTCTCCATTCACACGCAGTGCAGAGTCTGAACCACCTCCATACCGGATTACCTGGCCTCACTGTAAAATGTTTTTTTTTGCAATATGGTTGCGTGATGCTCAGCCTCCCACAATAAGTATAAATCCTCTTCTTCTGTGGGTATTACGAGAATGAGCATAAGGGATTGTGTTATTGTTGACCCATAATCTGGTTTTAACTCCTTGTTTTACAAATGGCCCTTTTAAAAAGCTTTTCCACTGCTCTTGGCATTGTTAAATCTCCTGGTATGTGTTTCTTGTGCATCTTGCTTTAGAGCTTTGTGTGACTTGTATTATAAATGTGTGCTTGTTGGTATGAGAAGAGCAGCATTTTTGTGTATTTATTAAAATATGCGTCTTTATAAAAGGCAAAGGTCTGTCTAGAGTTTTAGGCTTATGGACAAGTGTTTGGGAAAATGTAAAAGCCCAAGTTTGATTTCCACATTGATGATGGTGTTTTAAACACTTGCATTGTTTTTATTGTCCTTTGATATATAATAAAAATATGCCATTTTGCACCGTATTGCCATGCTTGTTATCAGCGCAAAATATCTGACTAGTCTAGCACTGTGTGAAATCACAGAAAGCATGTCATTAGCTTATTTTAAATTGAAATTGTATTTTGTCTTTTCCCCAAAGAACCAATAAAACACTTAGTGCCTTTTCCTTTAAGTTCCATTGAATTTGGCCAGAGCTATTTAGTTGTAATCAAGATGTCTGGATAGACTTTCAATAAGAGTCATACTATAGAGTCATACTCCTCATCTCTTTCTTATTAAGCAAATTAGCAGACAATTGGAAAAGATAATGTTTGCTAAGACTCCATATTAGAAGGCTTAAATGGCCCGGAGAGGAATGATCAATGCTTATATAAGGGAATTAAAGCATTTATTTCTATGCTAATTGTTGATTTCACCTCAGACCTTCCTTTATTTAATAGTTGAGTACTGTTTTTGTGACTGAGAAAGATTTTTGGGAATTTGTGCCGAGGTGCTTTTGTCCTAAGCAGGCAAAGTCGTGGTGTGCTTACATGCATCTACAAAATAATTATTTTTTCAAAAAAATTTTTTAGTTCTTCACATTCCAACATGTGAGTTAAAATGACTTTTATTAGACGGACAATTTTCTGTAAATAAGATTTATATCTGTTTTTTCAACCCATTCTAATGAAATGCGTATAAATAACACGCAGTGTGTAAAGTCGTGCAAATAGGCTACGCCAAATTACACTTTTATGATATGCCAGTCCACCTAATACGATGCATTTTTGTGTAATTTTGTGTTTGTTTCTCATTTTTTTGTTATTTAAACTATTTTCGCTTGGGTTTAGGGTTAGATTTAGGATTTAGTTTCGGATGTCATTTATTATGTGTTTCTCCATGTTTTGTTCATTTTTAAACCATGGTCGCTTAGAGTTGGGGTTAGAATTGGGGTTTGGGTTAGGATGTCATTTTGTGTAACAAAAACTTACTCTAACCCCAAACCTAAGTGAAAAAACTGAAAAAGAAATAAGAAACCAATACATAAAACGACACAAAAAGATCCAGCGTATTACGTGAGCGGGAAGGACTGCCGTATCATCTGTACACAAAAAAATGGAATTTTGTCTTTGTATTGCACGACTTTTCACACTGCGTGGTATTTATACGCATTTCATTTTCTTTCTTTTTTTGGCTATTTACTTCTTTTCTCAGTGTTAAAGTTTCAGGAGTGAACTTTAGCAAGGATTCACAAGCACAGTCTTTCAGTCTTGAACAGATGTACAATGGCATGTGGTGCTGTCACTGTAACCAATAATCATTGAACGTTGGTGATCAGTCATTGGAGTGTTGGCACAGCTGTGCCACAATCCTCATCTGTAGCACTTTGCACTTATTGCGGTTTTGATTGGTGGAGACTTGGTTTTGTGACATCACCACATTCAAGAATCCTCCTCCGTCTCCATCCCTGTGGCCCTCTTTTGAGTTCTTCTCTCTATGATGGTGAACGGAGCCTTGCTGGGCCCAACTGCCCATGTAAAGAGGTGGGCTGGTCCATCCCGGTGGGATAGGAATGGAGTGACATTCCCCCTCTTTTGCTGGGAGCTTGTCAGGGCCTTGTTAGCTCCTCTACCTCCCCCTCGCCTCCTGCTCCTCGTCTCTGGTAATCCTCCAACACTCTTCCCCAGCAGGGAGGAGACGTAGGGACAGAGGGAGGGCCGGAATTAATGGACATGTTTGTTTACCTATTTGTCCTTGACATGATCAATTGATCAGAAGGCTAATTCACTGCCTCCGTGGGATCATTAAATTTCCATTTAAATTGCAAATGGATTTCTCCCCAACCTCGCAAGACCACCACCTCTATTTATGTACTTGTGTACACCCGTCCCGTGTATGTGTTTTACACCCTCTGCTCCCGTTAAATGAAGAGGGATTTGTTATAGGGATGTTTTGCACACATTATCTCATTCCATTAGATTTCTGCTGGTGAATTAACTCTACAATACTCAAAACACGTCATACTTCTCAAATAACAGAAGAAAAAAAAGTTTTTGTGTTCGTGTGTGTATGTATAGGTGCACTGTATTGTATTCTTTTCTTCATTTAACAGAGCGTCCCTCAGGGAGGGGCACTGAATAGATCTGTTTAAGTCATCTGAAAACATCAGTGATGATAATTACCCGTATCATGAAGATGTCAGTCATTTAACACACATGCAGACACACACCCTCACTCATCTATAGCACATTTAAAATGAAAATGAGTTAATTCCTCTATGGAAAAGCCCTGCGATTATACAGCACTACTGAGATTACAATGAATGATTACAGTTTTATATTTGAGCACTGATGAGCCCTCTTATCCAGTGGGGCAGAGGCAGAATTAAATTAATATCTAATTTGAGTATAAATGGTGAACTTAAGTGCCTGATGTGTGTTTTTTTTTTTTGAGAATGACTGGTTAAGTACGTTAATTTTTTTTATAAATGTGACCCTTGATATGAAATCCAAGCTAAAGGAATTTTTATAAAATGATATATAATATTAAAATTATTTTCCTTATTTTTTTGAAAGTATGAATTTTAATAATATTAATAGTACACACCATGTACTGGTTAATAGTTTCAGTACAAAATGGTTATGAAACAAGTGCTTGGTCTAAACGATCAAAATGAATAATTTCAGACAAACACAAAGTAGGCCCTATAGATACTTTGGATCCAGAAGTGACCTTAGCGGAGCCAAGAGACGATATAAACTTTTGGTCATTCTATTTGACACGTGACAAAGAATCTTCTTACTGTCCTAAACATTTAGTCTTCAAGCCAATCATGGATAGAGACAGGTGCAACCATCAGTTGACTCATTACCACAATGTTAGTTCTTCAGGGAACATAAGTGCATGTCAGGTATTTTTCCTGACACTGTCATTTGCCCCCATCTCTGACCCTGAGCCAGATAAAACCCTCCCAAACGTACACTAATGGGGCTGATCTGATAACCCCGTAAAGCCTTCTCTAATATCCCTTCACCAACACACACCGGTCCGATCGAAGCCTGTAAATTTGATCTCCATCTAACCAGCCGCCGGGCTTGAGCCATGGCCTCTCCCCCTGCTTCTTGTTTCAAAGTCCAGCCCTTCTTGACACATCAGTCAGAAACCCTGTTGAACTTTGACCTCTCCCACTTGGCCCTGTTATTGATTTCTTTTTTTGCCACCTCATCGTGCTCAATCCGGATGAAAGGGGCAAAAGGGAGAATTAGCGAGTGAGACAGGAGGGACTCGGAGGATATGGGGCGATCGATGCGGAGTGATTTTGAGCTTACAGCAGCGGAAAAAAATGTAGACAGGTAGAAAACGCTCGAGGCGTGACAGATAAGCATTAATAGAGAGCTGAGGACTTCAACCGGTAGAAAACTAAAACAAAACTGAGGGTTGATTTTTCTGAGCTTCCTTGTTTCTTTTGGTCAAAATGCCAATAGTTTTAACAGTGACAAGTCACTATGAAACCATGTGACTAGAACGTTCTGGGCTTGCAGGTGTTATTTTATATTAACAAAAACATGTTAAAATCTGAAAAATTAAGCTTTTAGATCATTACTGCTAAACAAAGATTAACCTGTAATGAGGTTTTTTTCACACAAAGCCTAGATTTCTACCTCTGTGTGCACTTGTTGCATCATGGCTCGCCTCCGCCAGTCACGTGGCTCAGTTGGTCATGGCACCTGCTCTGCTAAATACAGTTTGTCATGGCCCTGTTCACTGCCGCTACTGCCTCAGTTGGAGGCGTATGCTGGAGAAATGCAGCACACAAGCTGATTAGTGTCATATCGCACTTTTACTGAGCTCATATTTACCACCTCGCCACGGTGCCCAGACAACCTGCGGCACAGGGTAACCGTAACCACGTAGAGGGAAGTGCTCAAATACTCCCAGTGTGTTTGTGTGTGAAGTCGATTATAGGCAAGCCAGTGCATGTGACTTCTGTCTGTCTAAGATACAGACAAAAAAGATTTTTCTTATGATATGCCTGGAATAAATGTTGTGCTCTATAGTATTTCTTCAAGAAGAAAGTAAACATTCCAAATTAAAGTCATTTTGTCAAATGTTTAAAAACTATTAGATTACTTTCAACCATATCTATGTGGTTGAAATAAGTGGCATACTTGCGTTTTTTGAGTGTTTGGTTTAGTGCCATCACTGGTAAGTGTGCCGTGATGTTAAAAAGATCCATTTTGGGTTTTCCAAAACAGATGTTAATGGAGGAACGGGCCTATATAGGCACATACATTACACATATTTGTTTTCATAAATATATTTAATCCTGTCTGTGAAAATAAGATTGTGAGCATTAAATTTTGATTTCAATTTTTGACATGACCTTATAAAGTGTGTGAAATATTATATGAAATATATTAAGATTATATTCTCACAGAATGATCTTTAGACTGTGTAGGATGATTTTATGTTGATAAGAGTAACTCACAAAAATTACTTTAGCTGAGTTTTCTCAGATTGCGTAACATATTATATTTAGTGAAAGGCCAAATTTACACTACCTGTTTATTTACAGATTAACAACTACAATTTGTTTCAGTCTAATTGAAGTTATTCAATCATTTCCCCTTATTACAACTGCTGGTAATTGAACAAACATGTTTATGACCCTAACAAATATCTGATTCACATAAAAACATTTGTTTTTCATTGAGCATTAAGGCATAATAGACAGCCAGTTGTTTTCACAGAAATTAGCTCTAACTTGTACATTATTCCACTTACTACATGGTTATTTACCTCACACTTAAGATAAGGAACATTAAATATTGATTTGACATTTTTTATTTTCTCATTTTTACATAAATGCAGACCTTCCTCTTTTATTAAGTCAAGCCGCTCAGATGTCACGAACACGCTATTTTGTTTAATCATTTGTAAATATAATATCGTACACTCACCTAAAGGATTATTAGAAACACCATAATAATACTGTGTTTGACCCCTTTTCGCCTTCAGAACTGCCTTAATTCTACGTGGCATTGATTCAACAAGGTGCTGAAAGCATTCTTTAGAAATGTTGGCCCATATTGATAGGATAGCATCTTGCAGTTGATGGAGATTTGTGGGATGCACATCCAGGGCACGAAGCTCCCGTTCCACCACATCCCAAAGATGCTCTATTAGGTTGAGATCTGTTGACTGTGGGGGCCATTTTAGTACAGTGAACTCATTTTCATGTTCAAGAAACTCATTTGAAATGATTGGAGCTTTGTGACATGGTGCATTATCCTGCTAGAAGTAGCCACCAGAGGATGGGTACCTGGTGGTCATAAAGGGATGGACATGATCAGAAACAATGCTCAGGTAGGCCGTGGCATTTAAACAATGCCCAATTGGCACTAAGGGGCTTCAAGTGTGCCAAGAAAACATCCCCCACACCATTACACCCCCACCACCAGCCTGCACAGTGGTAACAAGGCATGATGGATCCATGTTCTCATTCTGTTTACGCCAAATTCTGACTCTACAATCTGAATGTTTCAACAGAAATCGAGACTCATCAGACCAGGCAACATTTTTCCAGTCTTCAACTGTCCAATTTTGGTGAGCTTGTGTAAATTGTAGTCTCTTTTTCCTATTTGTAGTGGAGATGAGTGGTACCCATTGGGGTCTTTTGATGTTGTAGCCCATCCGCCTCACACCCCTAAATGCATTGAAGCAACTCTGTATGTGATTGGTTGATTAGATAATTGCGTTAATGAGAAATTGAACAGGTGTTCCTAATAATCATTTAGGTGAGTGTATGTCTTATAAAATGACACATTTATATTACATTTTTGTGTAATATTAAACTTTACCCGTCAAAACGATTTGCAGCATCCGGGTTACCATGTGTTTTTTGTTTTGGGCGTTTGTTATCTGTAAATGTCGCAACTGGCCAATCAGAATCAAGCATTCCAACGAGCGATGTAATAAAGTTGTACGACACCGCATCATTCTGCATAACTAAATATACATATACTGTATAAACTGATTTAACAATCTTTCTTTGTTTTTGAAACAATAAAGATGTGTTCTCTAATTTCACATCCTTACGACTGAGTGGAATGTGTCGGCAATGACCAAATCTGTAGTGAATTTGAAACGGCATGCGTGACATCCCTTCCGATGAAATTTAATATTTGAACTCCTTGAACAGCCCAAATAAGAAGTCTAAAGCTTGCTACATATCGTTGGCAGAGACCTTAATGTCGCAAAATCCCAGACCATGAATTGACTGCAATTTTATGTATGGAGACATGCCTTACTTTTTCATGATTTGATCCACTTCTCACACCTTATCCAAACTGTGACTGGATTCTGCAATCTCATACAGTCAGAGCTGTGGATTAACGCGCCCTGGATTTTCTCCAACATCACGTCAAGACTCACTACCAATATCAAAATGGCTGCATACTACTGGTCTTCATTAGAATGATCCAGAGTGGTTTATTAGGGGGCAAATCTCTTAAACTGTGAAGGATAAAGACCCTAATTGAGCTGATCAGTTATGAATATAAACAGTAAGGAGTATTCTCCTTCTTCAGCCACAGCCCAATTCTGTTCGTAATCCTTTTAACCTTTAGCCAATCGCCCCATTAGAAACCTTTCAGTGGGGGTAAATCCTTCTCACACCACCACACTGCCACTATGAAATTATGACAATTGTGTCACAGACCCTCAAGAGGGATGTTTGACATTAATTGCTTTGGACGTCCTTTCTCTTCCTAAATCTGTAGATAAACAGCAATTCAATTAACATATTTTGTATTTTATGCTCAATTTTGTCTGCCAATTACATTCATCTTGTGGGCTGTAAAACAGCACTATTTTACTTCACTGATTTTTTAAATCATTTGTGAAGTGTGACCAGGATTGAGGCGCCTTTAAAGTGTGTAAATTAAATGTGACGGCTGATTGTTTTAAATTACACCGCCGCTTCCTCCCTTAACATGCTCAGTGACTTTGATGTTCCTGCTCAGTCCCACCCTCTCCCGTCCTCTGCTGCTCCCCATATTTTCTCACCCTCTCTAGGGGCAGATCAACCCCATTCCCCCAGCTCCCTGCTAATTGATATTTATGTAATTGAGTTAGGCCTTGCTTGCCCGGAGAGAGCTGGGTGTTCTCTGTGGCCCTCCGTCTCCTATGGTTTAAGAATCAAATAGATTTTTAAGCTGCAATTATAAAAGCCCCAGTGTCTATTTCAGAAACACACAGTTTGCATGTAGTGAACGGAAATGTAACTTTGAGAACGAATGGGGGTTATTCAGTATATTTTAGCTTACTCCCAACAGACAGTGACTTGTGGCCTTTTTGAATGAGAGGTTGAAGTGTCATATTTAGTTACTAATGCAAAGAAATCCCTTCAAGTCAGCCACAATTAAATGCTTCATATATCTTAATGCTGCGTTTGTTTGTTTTTTAAAGTAAGTTAAAACAACTTGATTATGCATTAAGTCAATTCAAGCTACTATTTTAAGTTTTGATAAGTTGACATAACTTATAAAAATAAGTTGAAATTGTTTAAATTAATTTGTTAAGTTAAAGTAACATAAAATGTTGATTCAATATCATTTTTACGGTGTATGTCTTCTGAGCTCTTTTGACTATTTTTAGACCCTTGCTTATAAACCATTATGAGCTCAGAGACAGATGCTGGTGTGATATTCCTAACGTCCTGAATAATATTTTTTAGGGATTTTAATTAGATTCCTAGATTAGATGATGCACGATGAATAACATTGTGAAATCACTGTTTGTCATGTTTATATAAATGCGAGAAAAGGCGTGAACTCCTCATAGCTGGTTTACATACTGACGCCCTCTAGGGAGATTTTATCATTAGACGAGATAAACAGGGTGTTTTCCTGACTCAGAACTGTGATAATCCTGACAAATACCCATGACTCTTAGGTATTAATGATGAATAAGTCTTAAAGCCTGGTTTATCTGGCAGCCTTTCCAAGGCTTTGAATGGAATGCACAAAATAGAGAAAGCCTTTCACATATGTGCTGGTTTTAACTTAGAAAAACAGATCAAGCTATGTTTTTCAACACTGGGTGTTTTTTTTTAGCTAAATGCTATTGATTTAGGAGGACACATCTTAAAATAAAACAACATTTTGGATGCAGCTTTGCGAATGTCCAATAATTACAACTTTGATTTAGTTAAGCCGAATATAACGGTTTAATTCACAATGTGTTTTGCATTGTTTTAAGTTTCTAACTATCCAAAGGGAAGGAGGAGAATATTCTGATAGGTGGACTAAGATAAACAGATACATTTTATACTTTTATTATATTTAAATATAAACCACATAGTGGTGTATGTACTGATCATTAAATTATGCTTTCAAAGCAGTTTGAGGTCGTGGCTCTCTTCAAACCTTCCAGTGCAGATTCCTCATATACATCATCTCAGTTCTAAACCAATGTAGTGTGTGTTGACTCGATTATTATCAAGCCTGTGTCAAAATGTGACACTTGCACTTAAAATACTTGCAATGAACTTCACTGCAACGCCTCACTGTCTGTCTCTCTGACCTGCACACTGTTCAGTACACAGATCTCATGTACTGAAGCACTAAACATTAAAGGATTCATTGGAAATGCTATAAAATTTCACAACCCATTGGTAAATTCCCCTGTCCCTGGAAAATGATTAGTACAGTTTTACCCTGTGTGTGTAAACTGAGATCAGTCTTGAGATTTCCCTTTGAGGTGCAGTTAAAAGTTCAGCACTTTTGCTTTTTTATTGACTGCATATGTCTTGATTTTATCGATTTAAAGAGCACCTTTTTCATTGCTAAAAAAGTTGTTTTGTGGTATAATACAATGTGTTTGTGTGGTTTATGGTTAAAAAAACATTATTTTCCACATACTATATATTTTGTAGCTTTAGATTTCACTGTCTTCCTGAAACACACGGATTTGAAAAGCTCTGTGTCCCTGATTGGCCAGCTAATCTGTACGTTGTGATTGGTCTGAATCTCTCTGATGTCAGCTGGAAATGTGACGCTCCTTACCATGTTTGAAAGATTCCCACACAATGCAATGCTAACAGGAGTTAACTTACAGGCTGTAAGTCAAATTGAGATGGAATTATAATAATGACCATTGTGTCCACGTCAAATGGCCCAGGAAGTAATTGCCTACAATCCATGTGTTTGTTGTAGTCCAAGAAAAGAAATGTACATTTGAGACGTTAACTTGCGTCATCGTTTACTTTGGGATTTGTAGCTTGCATATCGTTAACATGTACTAATAAACACTTACACACCAAAATAAATTTAAAAACATGAATCGGACAATAGATACTTTTTAAATTTCTTCAATTGCAAATAGATTGCCAAGTGTTTAAAGAAAATCTGTTTTGTAAATTATTGTCTATTAGAAATTGTGTAGTTGTCACCCAGTTCATAATAGTGATTCAATTATCTTAATAGATGCTAAATTTGGTCTAGCAAAACATTTAAGGATAAAACAATCATAACAGTTGAATCCAAGAGGGACAAAATATGAGTAATATGGTAAAAGTGGTACCTCACCAATTTTAATTGAGTACTAGAACACTGCAATGCAATTCAAGCTTTAAATTGTACAGCTTGCTTTTATCCACTAGGGCTGCAAAACGATTAATCGCGAATAATCGTTTGCAGAATAAAAGTTTTTGTTTACATCATATATGTGTGTGTACTGTGTATTATAATTATGTATACGAATATAAATATACACAGATGCAAGTATATCTTTAAGAAAAATTTACATTTATATAAATGTTTCTATTTATATATAATTTATATTATATATAATTATAAATACTTAATATATAAATAATTTTTTCTTAAAATTATACATGCATGTGTGTGTGTATTTATATACATTTATACATAATTATTGTACACAGTATATGCCGTAAACAAAAACTTTTCTTCTGCAAACGATTAGTCATGATTAATCATTTTGCAGCCCTACCCTCCACCATTGATTTTTTTTTTTTAAGAATCTATCCAGCCCACATGCTAAAAAATGCTGGGTTATTTTCAACCCAGCATTGGTTCAAAAGGGACAAAGCCGTTGGGTTAAATTTACCCAGAAAATGTTTGTATTTGATACAGCTGTCAAAAGATTAATCGCGATTAATCACATACAAAATAAAAGTTTGTGTTTGCATAATATGTGTGTGTGTGTGTACTGTGTGTATATATTATGTATATATAAATACACACATGTATGAATTTAAGAAAAATTTTATTTAGGTATATTTTTTATTTATATTAATAATATAAAATATATATAAATATACATGTAAATGTTCTTAAATACAACCATTATATACATACATACATACATACACACATACACATTTATATATTTATATATATTTTTTACACAAAGCTTTTATTTTGTATGTGATTAATCGCAATTAATCTTTTAACAGCCCTAGTATTTGATTCAACAATGGGTTTAAGTAACCCAGCATAGGTTAAATTACAACCCAAAAGCTTGGTTTTGTTTAAAATAACCCAGCATTTTTAGAGTGTAAGAACTGTTCAAAATTAGAATATATCACAATTATGGTCTTTTTCTGTGCTCTAACACATATAATAAAAGAGTACATACTGCAGTATAAGTGGGCAAATGGGGATATAGCAAATGCAGGAAGTGAGACTGTAAAGGTTAAAGAAGTTATTTAAGAGTCTTAGCATCTAATGATGTTATTCTCAGTCCAAGTGTTGGGTTGGAGGAAATATATGTGTGAGATTGATATGTATGTTTATATTGTGTGTGTCTGCACAAGGACAAGTAGTCAGACAAGAGCTCACCATGTTTGTCTTGCTGGGTGTTCAGTACATGCTGAAGGGACCTGTCATCAGGTGTTGTTGGAAGTTTGGGGGCTCTTCTCAGTTTTCCCCTGTCCTGCACGGCAGTCTGGGAGTGACCTTACAAGAGTGTGTCAGTGTTAATATTTACCTCTCCTGAGGGGCTTGGAGACTCTCACCTTCTCTCTCATTCTCACACCTCTCTCACCTCACTCAGATGAGCTGTTTGTGTTATCACAAGCTTTAGGACATGAACAACTATGGCAGTCTGGAGACCATCTGAAGTGATCAAGTCCAGTAAACTTGTCAATTCATTGCTCTTGTTTAATGTCAGATTGTATCTATCATTCCTTTTGTCTTTTATATGTTGCTTTTAAAGGAAAAAGTTTGTTCTTGATAAGATTAACTTGGGTTGATCATCATTACCTATTATTGCATTCCTTTCTTTATGTTTATTTTTTTAAGGACATGCTGTGCAATATGGTCGGTGAGATATTCAAAGTAAACTCCTCCCTATACCACTTTGAGAGGAGAGGGATTCCCTGGGCCCGTTCTGAAAAGAGATTAAGGATGCCGTTGAGAGTTAAGCTCTTTAAAGAAGCATCACCATGCTGTTTGGGCTCCGGCACGCTGGGTCACTGACCATGAACCCGGTAGGCTTCTATTATGTGGCGACAAACCCACATTTTATTATTATATTAATAAGTTAATTTATTTATTTAGTTTAAGTAAAAAACACATTCACAGCAAATACAGGATAAGAAGTTTCTATTATGACAGAATAACTGTTTTTTGTAGTATTGTTTGGGTGGAGACATTTAAATAAAATACGTATAATAAAGTCACATGACCTTCCTTAACATGAGTTTTAAAGGGATAGTTCATCCAAAAATGAAAATTTTGTTATCTTTTTCTCACTTTTTTTCATTCTGATGAACACAAAGGAAGGAATTTTGCAAAATGTTTGTAACCAAACCGTTCATGGACCCCATTCATAAAAAAGAATACTATGGAAGTAAATGGGGTCCACAAATGGATCGATTACAAACATTTCTTAAAATATCTTCTTTTGTGTTCATCAGAACAAAATTATATTAATGTATTTTATTTATTTATTTATTTATTTATACTGTAATGATTCTTTAACTTTTAATATAATAATAACATAATACAATTTTTTAAATAATAATATTAATACAGTAAATAATAATACAGGTTGTTTTGGAATTATACAGGAATCTGTGTTTTGTTTATTTAATATGCCAAATTTAGCAGTTTTTCATTCTACACCTGCACTATTAATATTTTCTTACAAAATTTGTAACATTTTTGTTAAATAAATGAAAACCGCATAACACAGTTACACATTAGTAGACTTTAAAAATCAGCGTACCTACAGCTAATTTAGCGCAGTAATGACTTGGTTAAAAAAAATCTAATTCTTTGCTGAGCCGTAAGCTAGCGGTTAAAAAGGAGAAAAGGACCTTATCTAGTCAATTCAAAAGCCTGCACTCTTACAGAGAGGATAACAGACAGAGTCTTGGGAATATCACTGGCTGCCAATTGCAGTAATGGCCCCTAATTCCAAATTAATTCAGTCTAAATGAACTGTCAGGAGAAGATTGATCTGTTGTAAAGGCTGTCTTGATGAGGAGTGTCTTGGGAAAGGGTGATTAGCCGTGGAGGGCTGCCTCAACCCGGCACTGCCTGAGGCCGGAGCGCCAGAAACGGATGCTGAGGAGCAGCTGTGGGCCCAATGTTCGGAGGGATACTGGAGGAGAACATGTTCAAGGAGAACCTTAAAAAATCAAAACCCTTAACATTTTAGAGAAAAACTGGAATGGGATCTATAGAGAATAGTTTAATCTTTCAATATGCTTTGGAGCACAAACAAAACTGCCATGTCTCATTATTATTATCTTTTAAATGGGATTAGCTAATGGTTTGGTAATTGTTATTGGTGATCGCATGCATCAGCTGAGCCTCTAAATGATTGGTGAATATCCTCTTCATATTCATCTTTCATTCCACTAGTCCCCACATTCCTAGAAAAAAGGTACAAAAGTTGTCACTGGGACGCTACTTTTTATAAATCTCCTATATGTACCAATTAGGTACAAATATGTACTGAACCAACACGCACCTTTTAGGTACAAACGTGCACTTTTTGAAAAGGTACCACCCAGTGACAGCTTTTGTACCTTCATGTACCTATTTTTCTGAGAGTGCAGATATTTTGTTTTAAAATACATCATACAGGAATTATACACTCGTGCATATACCGTTTTAAAAATGAAAGTGGTTCACGATGCCATAAAAGAACCATTTTTGGCTGAATGGTTCCATAAAGAACCTTTACTCTAATCGTTCCCTAAGGACAGATTATTTAAGCATTTTATATTCATGATTTTTTGAAATGATTATAATATGTACTATTTTTGGGCATTTGCCGCCTTTATTAGACACACGACCGGAGGAAGGCGAGAAGTTGTGGTTTAAAAGTGCATATTTTTTATTTTTCTTGCCAAAAATGACAATCGTTTTGCTAGATAAGACCCTTATGCCTCATTTGAGATTGTTTAGAGTCCTTTGAAACGGCAATTTTAAACTGTATTAAAACTGTTAAGTGTTGGGGTCCATTAAAGTCCATTAAAATGAAAAAAATCCTGGAATGTTTTCCTCAAAAAACATAATTTCTTCTCGACTGAATAAAGAAAGACATCAACATTTTGGATGACATGGTGGTGAGTAAATTATCTTTTTTTTTTTTTTTTTTAATTGACTAATCCTTTAAGTTTTCCTTGTGATGTCTTGTTTTAGCACTTGATAAGATGGATTCATAAGTTTGGAAAGTTGCCGAAGTGTCTGTCCTGTGTTTGTGGCTGTAAAAACTTAAGAGACAGAGATATTTTAATCAAGCAAATATCCGACATTTAGAAAGTGTATCTCATAAATCAATTAAAACAATATATTCAATAAACAAAAATATGAAAGTGACTGTTTGAGTGCACCAAAACTTTTTTCCCCAAAAAAAAGCAATTCATGGTCTAAAGAGATTCCACAGCATTTTATTTATTAGGTAATTATAATTTTTTGATCCATAGGGTCAGGCCCTCCTCCCAATCCTATACTCCGGGATGGATCGTTATGGTTACTATACCACTGAATTCCTCCCAGCATAATTATGTTAATCTACACAGCAGGTTGAGCTCCAGTGCTGACACCAGAACTTTAAACCCCACCAGCTTGAAAGAGGCCGGCCTATAAGGTACTGTTTGATGTTCAAATCAATCTCTTTCAAAGTCTATATTAACGGCGTGCCTTAAAGTATTGGACACACTCCGAAGTACTGGAATGGCATTAGATCTACCGTCATTAATTTGACCAGGCCCTCTGAAAAATATGAGAAGCCTCTCAAAAACCAAAATAGTTAACCTTATTAAGGCATCCATTTATTTAGAGCATCTGTTTGTTTGTTTGTTTATTTATTTATAGTTCCAAAGTGGAATTTTCTGCTTTGCATGGGAATGAATATGGGCCATAAAAATATTTTCAGAACTGAGCTTTATGCTGAAAAACTCCTTATGAAGCAAAGAGGAAAAAATTATGGTCATCATTGGAATATGCATAAATAAATAGCGTTTTACTGGAACGGATATAGGATATAGAGGAGCAGGGCGTTCAAAATTGCACTGGCACTTTATAATTTGCCTGAAACTTTGTTGAGCTATGCTTTCATATTCATTTTGGTAAACTGATGAACTATAGTTTTCAATATTCTTCTCATTTTTTTTGTGAAAAAGGCTAATATTATGCACCCTGGATAGACGTTGATGTATGAGGGTCTTATTCTTACTGCTAATCTCTTTAAAGACAACATATAAGCTTAGCATCTGGTCAGAGAAACATGTTTTGAGGATGTTGACCTTGACTGGCCAACTCATTTTTTCATGTCCATCTGGACTCATGTTTTTTTAATGGATCTCTGTTTTCTTAAATTCATATATGACTGTACAGTGTGCACTATATCGTACTAATCCTCACCAGAAAAACACATTTGTTTTGGTATTTACTTCATTATGTTGCATAAGGAAATCTGTTTTAAGAGTATCTTTTGACCACATACAGTAGTGGGGTACAAAGTCAGGGGCTTCTTTGAAAATTTTTGATTCAAAATTGAACGTACTGTAAACCTGGAAATAAGCAAGGTTTCCTGATTTAAAAAAGACAAATATTGTAATCAATTCAGAACTAATTTATACTTAGTACAATTGATAGGTCACCTGCAAATTTGTGACATTAAACAAATAAGCTTTTTTGTACAAATGTTTAGCTCTTTTAAAAATGTTGATTTATCTTGGGAATTCATATCAAACTTCCAATTGACCTTTTCATGTGATTGTTATGCTGATCATTTGTAATGGAAAACATATTTAATAATAAATGCACCAAAGAAGTACTGGAAGCATTAGTGGTCAAACTTTTGGACCTTGGTGTAGTTTGCTGGGTAAAATTATAAAGACATTATAATAATGTTTTAACCTATTTTAAACCGCCCCAATTGTACTTACAACACAGTGTCATTTTAATGTAGTTCATTAGTTATTAGCATCAGCTCACTGAGCGAGTGCAGTGTAAAGGGCCTGTGCATCCTGTGAGAATCTGCTCTGTCTCTATTTAATCTGGCTGCCTGGCTGGCTGTAAAGTAACTTTGGACCCTTGATGCACCTCAGGACATATGGTGTCCAATGTCTCATTTCCCTGATGTACCTCCTTGCCGTTTGACATCGCAGAGATTTGACGTCGATGAGATCATTAGCAACTTTAGTCCCACAGTCGCCGGGGGCGATAAGCAGATAGACGGCACAATCTCTATGGATTCCCTTCATTTCAGCCCGGTGCCGAACTCGTCCTTCTTCCAGTGTCATCCTCCTTCATTTCCATCTCCTTTTCCCCCTCTCCCCCTCCTTTCTCCTCTCTCCTATGGAGTCATTTCCATCCTTAAAAAAAACTTATTTCAACCCTCGGCCTCTGTTGCCCTCTTTCTGTGATCAATATCGGGCAGCAATGTCTGAGCGCGCCTCGACAGATTAGTTTATCAATAACATTTAAATACTGGCTCAGAATGAATGCTCATTATTTAGTAATGCTCTGATCATGTGAAATTTCATGTGTTTAACACACAATGTTGTGATCTGTTTGGAGAATTCACACTTTTTGCACTTTAAATGGCTATTGGATGCAAAACATGATGCAATTTTAGCTATTTGATATCATTGTGTGTGATGATATCTCAAAGATTTGGCCTCATCACATTTCATGATTATCATTTACTCTCCGACTCTCTCCTGGAGTTGTAATGAGCAAATTAGTAGCTAATATAAGGTGTGCATCAAATTTTCGAAATCGAAACAATAGGACGATAGTTGCTTTAGGAGACACTGAAAAATTAAATTCAAAATGCCTCAGTGCTTAATACATCTCATCATTAGGAAGAATGTAACATTCATTGAGAAATGGATCAAATGAGCCATGACTTCCGTACACCCGAAGCGATAATCCAATTTGTATTTCGATTCTGCGAAGCAGCAATGTGATCATTTTGTCTTGTTGTGCCACTGAGCCTAATTTCTTCTACTTGATGAACATGTTAGTAAATATGTATGTTGCTTTGTGATTAAAACCCAGGAATGTTTATTATGAATTACAAAGGAAAAATTAGATAAGTCTTGATATTTAACCACACTCCTATGGCGCTTTTCAGTTCAGTCATCTGCTTTGCATTATTTCACGGCGTTCGAGTTCTTCAGAGACCCTCGCTGTAAAATCACCTGAACTCGGGTTTAACTAATATGTAAAGTGGGCCAGAGCTTAGAAAGGCATGATGCGATTTTGAAGAGTGCCGTCTCTTTGGAAGAGGACTCCTTGAGATCTAAAGTTCCTCCCTCCCCTATTTCTCCTGCTCTGGAGGTTTAGAGACCCAGCACAATCTCGTTCCAAATCCCTCCGATTTTATGACTCTCAGCGAGTAAGTAGCGGCCTCCTGAAAGAGGGCGTCGGGTGGTGGGTCGGCTTTCGAGTGGCGTGCCGTCTCACGGGTTGGAGGTGGCAGTCGCAGGGGGGGTTTGCGATTTGTTTGTGCTCCCCTTTAGAAAAAGAGCTTACGAGTTCGGCAGAAGAAGCGCGGGGAGCTAATGTGAAGATTTAGGACTTTCTCTCAGGCTTGGCCTTCCTTAAGCTCTGTCTGCTTGAGCTGTTTGCTGAGGTCCTGCTCCCACTGAGCCCGGATTAATACTCTCTCACTCTTCCAGTCCGAGCAACACACACGCACGTCCGCTTCCAGCCACTCCACACACTCAAACACAGACACAAACAGACAACTCCGGACTTCTAATCCACATTCTGTTATATCTCTATATCTTTACTAAGTGGGTAAGCGTCTTCATGGGGTTATTTCCAACAAGCTAATGTGTGGTGACATAAGATAAATATGTTTTGCTGCCCTCCCTCTTACAAAGCCTCAAATCTACAGCATTAACTATTGACAGAAAGCTTTTGACCATGCAGGTTTTAAGAAGCTGTTTGTCTGATTTGGTGGTGATAAGTGGATGAAAAATTAAGAAATATTTCTCATCATGAGAAAGATGCAAATGTTGTTCCCGCTAAATGTTAAAAATCTTCATTTAGTTGAACCCAGTGTGAATATCGTGTAATACATGCACCAAATCCCAATTTGGCGTGCATATGTTATGCCAGTTCTTCCCATTCACTGAAATGGCGTATTTTTTTGTCGTTTTATTTGTTGGTTTCTCAAATTTTTTGCTATTTTTTACCATTTACGCCTAGGTTTAGGGTTAGAACAACTTTTTGTTATATAAAAATGACATCCTAACCCCAAATCCAAGCGACCATGGCTTTAATATAAACTAAAAACATGGAGAAACCTGTATATTAAATAACCTGCTTAAACAAATCTGAAATCTAACCCTAAAACCAAGCGAAAATGTTTTAAAAATCTGAAAAAAATTGAGAAACCAATAAATAAAACAACAAAAAAAGATTCGCCTTTTAAGAGAATGGGAGATTAGACATTCTAATTTTGGATAGCAGATGAAGATGAAACATTTTGCATTTGTGTAATAATTCTTTATTTTAAGGATAGATGGGCCTTATAAAACATTAAATAGTTTATTTGTGAAATTTAGGAATATGCATAATTCAGTTTTAGTCAAATCTTAAATTCAGCCATGATAACTCTTTCGGTTAATGCATTAAAAGATAAAATAATTCAAACTTATTTTCATAAATATACTCTTGCACCAAAAAATCAAATTAAAAGTTTCTAAAATTTTAGAAACAGACAGGCGTCAAAAGGAAAACACTTTGGTCATTTTGCATGGTCATCGTATTAAGTTTTTACAAATTGAAAACTAAATGTATGTAATAAATAAATTGTAATAATACATTGTAATTGCACAGATTTGAGAATCTGTGATGTTACTTCCTCAATTCTGAGATTTCAAGATAATGACAATAACGAATTCACTTTTTATTTTGTCCAAGTATTACAGACTTTGTAGACTCTTTGCTAAGCCAAAAACTCCCATCTTCCCCCCAAACCACCTCAAAAGTAGTTGGCAAAGAATTGGAATAACAAACAAATGTGGAGCGAGACAAGAGAAGAAGGATGAGTCTTTTTGCCGTGCCAAAGAGGCTGTCAAAACCTATTATACCTAAGTGTCCCTTATCTTCCCATATGCTTTTGTTGACTAATCAGCTTTGTATCTCCCTAAATCCAGGATTGAGATTAAAAAACAAATGGATGAGCCCATCATGTACGGGAATATTTTCTCAGCAGCCTAAAGTCGGCTAGCATGGCTCTGTGGACAACTTAGGGAGTGCAGTCGGAAATAGGACAGGCCACTCGTTAACTCTCCTTGCCGCCAGATCCGATTCTCCAGCCGGCACTTGATCCTCTAGGATTTTTCTTTTCTTTTTTCCAAGAGAAAGGAGGATTTCAGCTTATTCCACCACAATCCACACCGGTGGAGGAAAAGAGGACATTTTCGGGATCAAGGCTGGACTTGAGCGGAGAAATCACTTCACAATAGTACTATTACTCCTATCATGATTTGCTTAAGAGCGTTGGTGTTTTTAAGGGATGGATCATAAACGTACACCACACAAGGACCGCTGCAGCCATGACAGATCTTTCTCACATGCTGGTGTTTCCTGTCTTGCAAAACCATGAAAGATATATACTAAGAGTCGCGGATAGGAAGGAGCATGTCAATGTGGTATCTCTATCTTTAGCAGATCAATGGCAGCGAAATGAGGAGCCACACATACACACAAACAGCCCCATCAGCTCTCTTCCCATCCACTAATCTATACCAGACAAATTAGCCTGGCAAACAGATCGGGACAGAAAAGATTTACTCTTTGCTGGCTAATTACATCAGCTCATTAAGAGTCTTTAAGAGGCTGTGATTAGAGATGTTTGTTCACACTCTGCATGGTGTGTTTAATGGCTGACAGTTTATCACCCGCCTGCCTGAAGCTTAGGAGGGACAAGAAGCCTAATCAACCTATTGGTATGCATCAATATTTAAGAAGCTTGTCCCATAGAGTCAGAAGATCCATGGGGTGATGGAGCTTCCAGTAATTTTAGAGTTATGAGAGACGCATGTTGATGTAAACGCAGGTGGGACATCCTCTTAGTGGTGACAGGAATTGGATAAAATGAGTTCCTGTATGCATACCTCATGTAGATTAAGCTTTTCAAAACTGGAGAAGAGTTTGGAGGCTTGGAGTTCTGCTCTCAGCTGGGACATTTTCTTTGTCCTTGAGAAAATATCTAACTTGGAATTTTAAACGCACGAGCAGAAATGATGCTAGGATACCAGGACTAAGCATCGTCTTAATAATAAAGGTGCTTAAAAAGTGAAACCATTTTTGGTTCCCCGAAGAACCCAAATAAGTCAATTTTTTTAAAAAGATCAATTTCTTTCTTACCTTTTAGTAGTCTGTAGTTTCTTTACTACAAAGAAATGTTTTGCACCAGAAAGATGTTGTAAGGGCGCACTCACACTATCCAAACCAAACCGTGCTCGGGCGCTTTTGACCCTCAAAGCCTGGTTTGTTTGACTAGTGTGATCGCTCTGTTCCGCGCCCGGGTGCGTATTGGTTAATCGCGCCGTGGCCGGGTTGCAGAGGTGGGCCGGAGCATGGTTCACTTGGGCTCAGGCGCAGAAGGCTGTGGTGTGAGCGCAATCGCGCCTGAGCGCGATTCAAAAGGTGAAGACGTCAGTTGCGCGACCACTCGCCTTCATCTGCCTCCGTAAAAACCTTTTGATGCGAGCAGCGGGGTTACGTGAATGTCCGAGCTGCACACGTGACAGATCAACTAAGCAATATGATGACATGTGAGAGGGCTGTCTGTAATCGCGCACCAAACGACTCCGAATAAAAAACACAGACTTATCATTACGGTGGGTTCCAGTGTTAAGAGAGAGCTTTACTTCCTGCTTTTTTCAAAACAATCGCATCTTAATGACAAAAGCGCGCCCGGACTCGGATCGTTAAAAAGAACAGTGTGAGTGCGTGCACCTGGGGGAGTAGGAAGGGGTGACAATCGCGCTGGGGCATGGTTTGGTTTGGATAATGTGAGTGCGCCCTGAATGTTAAAGGTTCTTTATGGAACCATTATGGAACCAAGAGTTATTCAGGAACCTGTAAGTCCAAAATCCTGAAACACATCTACTGTGGGGCAGTTGTAGACTAGTGGTTAAAGTGCCGGGCTTGTAACCCGAGAGTTGCCGGTCCGAGGCTCACGACTGGCGGCAACTTGAGCAAGGCACCTTAACCCTAAATGCAGAAGTCACATTCTAAGTATGGCTCATCATACATTGGCAAATACTCACTTCACTTCACTGTTGTTTTTTTTATGCCTACACATGATGTTGTTGACCCAGGGGTTGGCCCGTTCACTTTCGCTTAGGTTTAAACTGGATTGTGCACTACACATTGCACCCTTATAAAAAAAAGGGCTAGTTCAGAAGGCACGCGTACACCAAGAGCCATTCACCTACAGACAGATAATGTTGAGAAAGATGTACATATTTCTGACTGATACCAGACTACCTGTGTTGTCACCACGTGTCCCCTGAGAGAAAGAGCCCTTCTTTTAGCTCCGGTTACCCGCACACCCCCTTCTGCCCCGCGGCGACGCGCTCCACAATGGAGAACGGAGCGGTTTGGGAAATGGAGGCCATTTATAACTGCCGCATACGCACACACCCCCCGTCCCAACTTCTGCCACGTTGGGAGACAAAGCGAGAGCCCCCTCTCCATGCTAATGTCACACAATTACCTTTTAACCGCTCAGACAAACGGCGTGTGGGGGAGAGAAGTGACATCAAATCAAAACTGTCACAGGTGATCGAGTCCAGTCATCGAGAGGGAGCGCCGGCTCGCCGCCTGTCACGCGCGCTTATGGGGGCGCTGGAGGTTGAGGGGAGTGTGTTTGTGGACGCTCGCGCGTGTGTGATTGGAAATGATAACTGACTGCTAATATCCTCCGACATGTTCTTCTCATCAGCTACTAATGTCGCCGCAGAACCGGCCCTCAGACACACAGCCATAAATCACCAGACTTTTGGATCCCTCTCGCTCTCGCCCCCCTCGCTCACTCTCTCTCTCTCTCTCACTCTCTCTCTCTCTGGGGCTTGAGCTGGCAAGCATGGAAAATGGAATGCTCTTGACTAATGATATTCAAAAATGATAGGGAAGAGATTGAAAAAGCGTTCCCCCCTGAACCATGCCGAATGTGTACCTACTAAAGCATCGCTTTTTTAATAGAGTTTTAGGGGACACTCTTAAACTGCATCTGCAGTCAATGTCAACTTATCTCATACCCTCCAGTGAGTTGAGTTATTGATGGATTAGGGATCTTTGCAGTACATTGACAAAAGGTTGTTCTTGTGTACTTTTTTTGAAAGCTGAAATTTTTAATTGCATTTTACACATCAGGATCGTTCTGTAACAAATCTGTGTAAAAAAACTAAGTGTAATTATTAGTTAGCAGTAATTTTATCCTTAAGACACGTCTAATAGCAGATCGGCTCCTCGCTGGGACGTTGATGGTGTCGTGAGCCTGAAATAAGTGTCTCTGAGATGGCAGGCAATGACTGGCAAATTACAACGGCATTACCGCACAGCATGTAGCCGTGCCTACAACACAGCAAGACAATGATACCAAATCCCTCATTGCATCATGCCAGTTCCTTAATGTTAATTTTAGTAAGTGGAAGTGACTCTTTAACATCTTTGATTTGGAAATTCCTTGTAGGACAGTCAGAAACTGATGCTGGTGTCATCATATGAAAAGGCTAGGAATGAATGTGACAGCATGACTGTGATTCTTAATCAATCAGAGACGTCTCTTCCGTCCAGGTGTGTGCGTATGGTCGCTCACACATTGGCTAAAGAAAAGCCCTCAGTCTGACAGCAGAGACCTTACACTGCACCACACACTCCACAAAGCTGTCAGACTCTTAATTGCTTGTGTGACCCTACCTCCTTCACTGACAGCCTGCTAATTACTCCCTCTGAGAGCAAGTGTGTGTGTGTATGTGTAAGAGAGAATGAGATGAAAATCACTCAGAAGCAAATTTAGTCACAGAAAACAATTCATTATAGACAAAAGACTATAGATGTCTATTATTGACAAAATCAGTCAAGTAATGCAATTGCTATGCCTATCAAAATTTGGATCTTTTGTCGGGGCCGATGGTTCAGTGGGCAGTGCTCTGGTATGCATTCAGTGACCCGAGTCACATTCCCCCTCTCCATCTACTTTCCGATCCTCTCCTTACAATGTCTAATAAATGCATAAAAATAAGATTTTTTTATGATGTGGATCTTTTAATAGCAGTAAAGAGCTTATTCAGCAACATCAAAGGATTTGCTTATTCAGCAATATTTCACTTGCAATTGTGCAGTGGTGCTGAATATCAAAACAGCTGGGATTCATCCATTAAACTAAGTCAAATTCATTTTAGACACAATGGGGTAAGTAATTTTGTTTATATTTTACGTGCCAATAAAATAAAAAAAATTAAAGGGACACTTTGAAAATATGCAGGAGGCACAATGATATTACCTAGTTCCCGAAAATAGTCCTCTGCTTTTGAAAGTTGCCAAGAGGACCATTTTAAGGCACTGCGTAATATCACTACGCCTGCTGCAGCCATGTTACGGCAGCGAAGTCCTTGATTATTACGCCAAAATGAGAGTATAGTTCCTAGCCATATCTGCCTAGAAAATCGCAACTTTTAATTTTCTGTCGTTCTTAGTACACGATGTAACTACAGAAGACTCTTAAAGTTTTAAATAAGGAAAAATATTGAAACTCTTTGGTTATTTTTTTAGGCGCGATGCTAATGGTCTAATCAGATTCAATGGATTATGCTAAGCAATGCTAAAAGTGGTAGCGCCAGACCCAGAGATCAGCTGAATGGATTCCAAAATTGTAAAAATCAAATGTTTAACTCTAGGGGAGCTGGAATATGAGCCTATATTAAAAAAAAGTGGAGTGTCCCTTTAAGTTGTTTCACAAGAAGCTGGACTAGACGCTAAAAACTGCTGGGTTATTTACAGCCCAGTGTTGAATCGAAAAGGGACGAGCCCGTTGGTTTGTAATTTAACCTATGCTGAACTGTAAGGAATGATATGAACATTTTTGTGTCACTTTAACTTAACAAATTAAGTTAAACAATTTCAATTTGTTTTTATAAGTTATGTCAACTTATCACAAGTCATATATTCAAATATTAGGTTGAATTGACTTGCTTTAACTTAATGCTATTTTTTTCACAGTGTAGGTTGTTTTAACCCAATGTTGTGTCAAATATAAACATTTAACCTAACGGCTGGTCTTGTCCCTTTTCGACCCAATGCTGGCTTGAAAATAACCCAGCATTTTTTTTTTTTTTGAGTGTAACTGTATGTTTGCAAGCAATGCAAAGAGTGACAGCCTGTCTGAAATACCAGCAGTCTTGGAATTAGGATTGTTTAATCTAATATAGAGAAACAAATTTAACTGTTGTATAATTACAGCATAATTATGCTATAATTTATTCAAAGCGACTCATAGTGCCTTCAAGGTATACATTTATCAGTATCTGTGTTCTTTGGGAATCAAACCCATGACTTTTCTAATGAAATGCTCGACCAGTTGATTTAAAGGAGTTCATTTTTTCCTCTTTGATTTGTTCTTGCTCATCAAACCTTCTGATAAGAACCATGCATATGGCTTTATTCAGGGGCGTGCAGCGCCAACATGCAGGCCTTCCTAGGACTTTCCGTTCTGACATTCTTCTCAAATAGGAACAAAAAAATAATTAAAGCAGACGAGGGAAGTTCTAAAAAAGGCCATGCAAATGAGATGCTAATGGCATGCTAATGAGCACAGTGGGGAGGTGTGTGGAGGGTAAAGTTTGGTTAGAGAGCGAGGCAGCGAGAAAGCAGGAGATGGCTGGGTGAGCAGTGAGTACGACTGGTGCCATGCTGACTACAGAAACGTTTTGTTAGCACAGGAGAGAGAGAAAGTGTGGGTTGGAGGGAGGGGTGAATGGATGCCCTGTGGGCTAATGAATACTGATTGATTTCCAAATTAAATTTCACAACTCTCTCTCGATTCCTTTTCATTCTTTTCCAAACACACATTTTTTAATTATACTTGAAAATTTCAGTGCATTTGTCTGATGTTGTTTTTTTTATGCTTTACAGTCTTAAAAACTGTAAATACAGCATTGACAGCATGTTCATCTTACACATGCTCACTCGCATGAAGAAGATGTCCAGGTCTTTAGCCCAGTGGAGTGAGGGTGTGTGGCGGTAGGGGACACCTCATCAACCTGTCAGCCAATACATTTCACACCTCTTACAAATGACATACGGGGACACAGCTCGGTTTGTCTGTGGCCGCTAATGTTGTCACTCTGTTTTGCGTCGAGTCAAAACAGAAAGCCCCATCTCCGCCACGGTCTTCATTTCAATCTTAAAACCCTTTACACGTCCGAGCAGGCAGAGTTTTTTCTCGTTTATTTCAATGGTGGGGCAAAGGCGGGGTCGATCATTACGCGACTGTGTAAAACAAATGCACAAAGGTGTAAAAGAGCATAATAATGAGAAAGGGAGGGGGAAACAAACACAACGTTCAAATGCAAGAGGCAATTCCGCATTTTTCTTTTTTTTTAAATATTAATGATCTTTCATTTGGCTCTCATCACAAGGCGTACGAGGAGAAATTGCATTCTATTTCGCAAAGCCTAAGAAAGCATGGGCCTAGGTAATGGGTAATAGGTGTAGAAAGAAGAACGGAGGTGAGGGCCGTGGGGCACAGAAAGCGAGAGAGCGCGCGCGGGGAAAAAACAGAACGAGAAATATTCCCTGAGAGAAACGGGGGCAGAAAGGCTGGCTAAGGTGGGAGCGAGCAAAAAAGGAGAGGAGATTGGAAATTGAAATTGATGACATTGAGAGTGACTATGACAGAGTCAGGCCCTTTATTCTTTTCTCTTTTTTGAGGAAATCACAGCAGCCAACCTTGCAATGAGGGCAGATCAAGCTAAAATAGGCTGTTGAGTGCTCAGAGAGAGAGAGAGAAAAAGAGAGAGAGAGAGAGGTGCTTTGACAGGAAGAGAGCAGACAGGAGTGGAGGACATTAGTGAGTAGATGATGTTGTCAGTGACCGATGTAAATCACAGCGATACATAGTCAACAGACACACTCGACTGACTGTGAGGGGGCCAGACGTCAAGACGCTGGCACTGACAAATGGAATATTTTCAGAGGACTTAATCAGAGGAAAATGGGGTTTCATCTGCACGCCTCCGTGCTCCACTGCCCTCAAAGAGAGAAATGATTGCCTGTCTTTCTCACCCTCGCCTTGCCTCTTCTCTTCTCCCCGCTCTCTCCACCTCGCTCACTCGTCAAGCGTAGCCGCAACACATAGGAAAGGTTACAGGAAGACCGTCTAGCTGCTTTGGGCCGCTGTTTTACCATACAGAATGTGCAGAGGGACACACACACACAGATACCCAAAGCACTGTGACTGATGGACAGCGCTAGTTCATATGACAGAGTGCTAATATCTTTGTCTCAGACACGCATCAGATTTTAAACACTTCCGCAACTTCATTTGTTCTTGTTTGGCGTACCTATATCACGCTGGTGCTATACATCAGGCGCTATGTGTCACACTGAAGCAGTGCTGTTTTCATTTGAATGTAAGCATCAGTATCAGTGGTATATCCACCATATAAAAAATATAAAATATAGTCGAAAAAATTGCATTTAAGCTGTTTCTATAGCTGTGATGTGACCACAAATGTGTCCTTAACAATCTAGGGAAAACTGTTTGTCGGGGGGTCCTCAGGAAATTTCTTTTTAGCAGTCATCATTTTCCATGTGCATTTGATATGCAAGCATTGTATTATTCCCCACAGACGTCTATTGTAACTGCAAACTGTCACACTTTTTTTCTTTTAGAGGTACGAAATAGTTTTCTGTGGTTATTGACAGCATGCTACGGATCCTGATAATAAAGCTCATCTTTCTCACCTAGAACATTTCTTTAGGGATTTCTTTAGGAATTCACTGAAAACATCTTATGAATCCTTAATATACTCTCATTTAAGCCTTCCAGTGCTTGTGAGGCCAACAAATGATGTGTTTCTGTCAAATTAATATATATCCAACCTAACAATTACAGCATTTGGCCAAATCTCACCCCACTTAACCCATAAAAATCACAGTTTGTGGGGGTTATGGTTAATGTTTGTTGACGGTAAGGTGGTATGTGTGGGTCGTAGCTTGACAAGTCACCTCTATTATGTTTTCCTCTATTTGTTTTACTATTAACTAGGGTTGGGTTAAGCATGCCTAGTAAACCTGTGTTTTTATACACAGCCACCCAGTGATACAATCACATGAGGTACACACAAGCATGCACAAATAATTGTGTGCTATGGATGTGTCCATATAAGAATGTTTAGATGTGCGCGCACACGCACACACACTCCCTGTTCATGGTGCACAGGGCCCAGGTCTCTAAGCCGCAGGTGACCACCGAGCGCTGGATAAACACTAATAAATCTTCCTGCACTGCTCAGCAATCAGTCATCTATCAAAACTTAGTGACAGCGAATGAGAGAGCAAGAGAGAGAGAGAGAGCAGAGGAGGGAGGGAGGGTGTATGTTAAGAAGAAAGTATGAGAAAGTCACAAAGTGCGAGCGTGCGTGTGTGTACCATGTCAAATTGTGTTTGGCTGAGAGATGCACTGATGGGAAATTAGTGAGATCTTTTCATTTTCTACAGGCTTTACAGTTTGTGACGTTTCATTAACATTTAGTCATTTAGCAGACATTTTGTCATTTTAACTGCCGAATTAATAGCGCATTAGCGCTACAATGTGCTAACAAACACATTTACAAAAGCTTTTTGTAAAATAAACCAGTCAGTCAGTCAGTCAGTAGCTGTGGGCGGGGCTTTATCAGTGTGATGTCACATCAACAAGAGAATCAAAACAGCATGTCTAATGAGATTGTTTTGGTTTAATGGGGATAGAAAAATAAGGGGAGAGTGGATTTTTTGATTGTAGGGTTCTTGCTTTCACATACTGCCAACACACATTTATGTCAAAACAGTGGATTTTGCATCATAATATGTGCGCTTTAATACTTTAGATTCTTGCATCTTAAAATCTTATTTTATTTACTTATTTATGTGTAACCTTTTTTACACTATAAAAAATGCTGCGTTATTATCAACACTGCATCGGGTCTTTAACCCATGGGTTGTTTCAACCCAAAATACTGGGTTGTTTTAACTTATTGTTGGGTCAAATATAAACACTTTCTGGGTTAATTTAATTGAAAATAACCTGGGTTTAGAATGGGATTAATAAAGTATATATTTACACTACCAGTCAAAAGTTTTGAAACTCTCCTTCATTATTTATATGTTTTTCCACATTACAGAATAATATTAAACTCATACAAACTATAGCAAGAAGCTTCTTCAGGTTTCACCTTAGGATGAATTTTAAAGAATATTAAAGGAACTTTTTCTTCAATATTCAATCTAAGTCATCTTTTTAAAAAATCTTTTTATGTAAATTCTTTTTTTCTAATAACTGAAATGAATCAGTTTGGCACAGGTATATTTTTTTCTACAAATGTAATTTTAAGCATTTAGCCATACATCTTCAGATTAAACTATTCTTAAGATCATTGTTCGGTCAAGTGTTTCAAAACCTTTGACCGGTAGTGTATGTGTAAAGGTTATTTATGCCAAAATAAACATAATTTCTGTAGTGTTCCTGCATCTCAATTTGTAGAGCATCGTGTTAACAGCGCCAAAGGTCATGGGTTCGATCCCAGCACTCTATTTTCTGCTGGGTTATTTTTAACCCAATGCTGGGTAAATATTGGACAGAACACATGTTGGGTTATTACATAAACCTATGCTGGGTTCTTTCAATTCAATTTTGGGTTGTTTCAACTCATTGCTGAGTTAACAATTTATAACCGTGGGTCAAAAAGGGATGAGCCCAGCAGCTGGGTTACAGTGAACCCAAAAACTTTTTACATTTGACCCAACAATGGGTTAAATAGCCCAGCATTTTTGTTTGAAACTACTCAGAATGGGTTAAATTACAACCAAACCGGCTGGGCTCCTCCCTTTTTTGGCCAAATGCTGGGTTGAAAATAACCCAGCATTTTTTAGAGTGTACATAATAACTAATAAGTCATGGATTAAATTAAGACACAGTATTGCGATGCTATTGATGATTTTCAGCCTAGCAAAGCTATATTCGTATTCTTTAACTGAAGCAGGTTTTTACCGTAAAAATCATTACAGCATTAAAGAACTAAAGTCCAATTTTTGGAAGAAGAAAGCTTACAGAAACTTTTATTTCCACAGCCCAGTACAGTGTATCATGTAATCAAGAAGACATTAAAAGGAATCTGAGGCTTACTTTGTTTCTCCAGCCTCTCCATCCTCAGTCATGGCAGTAAGCGTTACAAGTCTCTGATGCTATCCATTTGTCTCATGATGAATGTGGCAATCTTCCAGCCCCTTGCCCTGTCCAACTCATTTGTTATGATCTGACATGCCGGCTGCTTTCTGCTTCTTTCTTGCCAGTGGGGACCACTAGCTAAGTAGGATGAGAACTCTATAGCAGACTTTGCCAAACATTGCCTGCCAATTTTTCTTGTTTTTGTCATATCAAAAATACACAGTTGCTCGCTTTTGTAACCTCGTTTGTAGTTTTATCTTAAAGTTTCAGCAAAGTCCAGCCCGGGCCAATCAATGTTCAGGGATGGAGAAGTTTCTCACGAGCCATAAAGGTGATTTGATGCTGATCGTTACTTGATCTTACATAGGCAGAACAAGAAAGAATTGCTCACAGGTGACTTTAATTGAAGGCCCAGCCTGATGATCTGATCTTTCTCTTCTGGGCTAGATAAAGGCTACACTGTGTATATTAGCTGGAGGAGGTTATTTAGTCGTGGCGCCCTCGCTGTTAGTCCGACGCTCAAGCATGAATCACGCACTGTTGCGACAGCGAAATTTGTCACCTTTTCCAGCAGATCAATGATAATTACCTCCCTGACACGAGTTCAGTTATTACTTTACAGGATCAAGGACAGAGGGGAGGGAGGGCTAGGGGCAATAGGCAGAGTCTGATCGATACTCTCTGAAATATGGCTGCTACAGTCCTCAGCAGCTCAACAAACCATTACAGCCACTGTTCACCACAGCTTAGTGACTGGATCTGCTCTGAGTCCAGCTTTCTCTTCTCCTATACCGCTGCTTTGAGAATCAAACAAACCATAGATGTACAATATTCTGAAATAATATAAAACGTATACAAGGTGTTTTACTTTTAACATGTTAATGGGTCAAGTGTTTAAGAATCATATAAGGTTGAGGTTTAAAAGATTTAAAGTTGACTTTTTTCTATCTCTTATTCATATCCATGTTAAAAAACATCTATGAGAAGGTTGATTTTTCAAAAAAGTGTAAGCTTGGCACATCATTATTGGCCCAACAAGAACAAAGCTTTCTGTTTGTTTAAACACTAAAACCTCTTCACCTATTCAAACCTAATCTAATGGTAATATCTAAATGAAGGATGGAGATATATTTTTTCTGTGCTGTTTGCTTGCTTATTGAGTACATTTTAAAGTCCTGGTCAAGTATTTCTGCAGTCATTCACATTTAAAGGGATAATTCGGCCAAAAATGATATTGAACCCATGATTTACTCACCCTCAAGCTGTCCGAGCTGCATATGTCCATCATTTTTCAGACAAACACATTTTCGGATATTTAAGAAAATGTTTTAGATCTTTCAGTTGATTAAATGTAATGTTACGGGGTCCACTCATAGTCCACGACCTTCAAGTCCAAAAAAAGTGCGTCCATCCTTCACAAATTAAATCCAAACGGCTTCAGGATGATAAACAAAGGTCTTCTGAGGGTAATCCGTGCGGTGTTGTTGTAGAAATATCCATATTTAAAACTTTATTAACGAAAATAAATACCTTCCGGTAGCGCCACCATCTTAGTCGCGTCCGCATTCAGGAGAGAGTATTAGGGTAGTGTACGCACTTTTCTTAGTGACGTATGACAAATTCGGAGGGCGGGGGCACAGAGCAGCAGCAGAGTAGCCTCCGTAGGCTGCGTAAGCTCTCATCCTGAATGCGGACGCGACTAAGATGGCAGCGCTACCGAAAGTTAGTTATTTTCGTTAATAAAGTTTTAAATATGGATATTTCTACAACACCACCGCGCGGATTACCCTCAGAAGACCTTTCTTTATCATCCTGGAGCCGTTTGGATTTAATTTGTGAAGGATGGACGCACTTTTTTGGACTCGAAGGTCGTGGACTATGGGTGGACCCCGTAACATTACATTTAATCAACTGAAAGATCTAAAACATTTTATAAAATATCCGAAAATGTGTTTGTCTGAAAAACGATGGACATATGCAACTCGGACAGCTTGGGGGAGAGTAAATCATGGGTTTAATATCATTTTTGGCCGAACTATTCCTTTAAGAAAGGAAATATTTTCTGATTTTTTATATTAAAGATCCAGTATAAAGGTCCAGCTACAGTAGCTGCCACAGAACCAACATCTTGTTGTCTGAGACAACGTAGGAATGAAACAAACTCTGTAGAACAGTTTGTCCTTTTAGGGCTTCAGTAGAAACATAGGAGACCCGCCGTGTTTGGAGATAAAAACGGCTTATTCTAAGGAAATAAAACAATACAGTATATTATCTTTATACACCACTGATAATATATATATATATATATATATATATATATATATATATATATATATATATATATATATATATAGCATTTCTGTCAAAAGATTTTTCGAAAAATTCCCACATTGCGCCTTTAAGTCGATAACACTTAGAAAATCACAGGGCATTGTAAGTTTTTGTGTTTTTATGTGGTTTAAAGGGACACTCCACTTTTTTGAAAATATACTAAATTTTCTGGCTCCCATAGAGTTAAACATTTGTTTTTTTTTTACTGTTTTGGAATCCATTCATGGCAATTGATGTTCACATTGATTACTTGGTAAAGCTAAAACCAAGACTGGGTTTTCTCTTTCGTCAAAAAAAGTGTTTTCATTTGGAGCTAGAATGAAAATTATACAAAGTACTTTTTTACCCATTTTAGATTATGGTGATATTATTTATATGCATGCTTCTATATATTTATTAAAAAGATTAGATTGTGTTTATCATGCCGCATTGCGTTTCATAACAAATGCTTGTTCACATACTCATCATTGTTTGTTATATAAAGGTGTAGGTTGGACCTCTTTATATCAGAGAAGGAAATCGCATATATTACTGTAAAGGTACTTCTTGGTATGCTTCCAAATTATATTACTAGGCTTTTATGCTTGTGTAAAAAGAACTACAGCACCAGATCGTCAACTGGCATTACACTAGATGTACCTAGAGTACACTCAGAACATGGAAAATCGGCTTTTCTTACTGTACTCCATGGCTGTGGAATGAATTTCAAGCCATTTCTCCTCTAGATATAATTCCTTCTTTAAATGTATTAAAAAATATATTGCGATGTAAAATGAGTGAAGTATGTTGCTGTTTTAATTAACTTACATTTGCAAATGTGTGTTTTTTTTGTTTTCCTTTCTGTTTTATTTTATTTCTTTCTTTTTATTTTTTGTCTTGCTTGTTTAGAATTAGTTTTGTGTTTAATGTGTTTCTGTGAAACTTTGGTACGGCCATCTTGGCCAGGACTCCCTGGAAGAAGAGATTTCTTTAATCTCAATGGGACCTTCCTGGATAAATAAAGGTTAAATAAATTCAGCTGATCTCCGGGTCTGGCACTATCAGTGTTAGCATAGCTTAGCACAATTCATTGAATCGGATTAGACCATTAGCATGGTGCTAAAAAATTACCAGTTTGGATATTTTTCCTATTTAAAACTTGACTCTTCTGTAGTTACATCATGTACTAAGGCCGACGGAAAATTAACAGTTGTGATTTTCTAGGCAGATATGGCTAGGAACTATACTCTCATTCTGGAGTAATAATCAAGGACTTTGCTGATGTAACATGGCTGCAGGAGGCGCAATGATATTTTGCACTGCCCAAAAATAGTCCCCTGCAAGTGTTGGGGAAAGTTACTTTTAAAGGAAATGCATTACAATATTAAGTTACTTCCTAAAAAGTCCATTACTTAGTTTCTTCTCATCGAAAGTAATGCTTACGTTTCTTTTAAGTTACTTTTGCGTTACTTTTTCTTACTTGACTGAGGCTTGATGTCTTTCAGGCTTTGCAGATGTTTTTTTTTATGACAGAGAAGTTCTGCATTCAGAAATTGCATATTTCCGTCGCAAAAATGTCAAGCTCTGGCCTGCCATCTCTGTTTCTGTTTTAAACTGTTCCCACTCAGCCGCGACGCATAGAGTGCGCAATTCTACGTTAATATGTAAGGAACAATTGATGATTGGCCTTTGAATTATAAGAAAATAATGCACACCTAACACCACGTGTGGTCAAAAGGACCAGAGTCAATTATTCCTCTTATACCATGGTTACACAAACATCGCTCTGGTGCCTATTTTTTAAGACATTTTACAGGTTAAGTGTGCAGTTTACAGAAAAATAATCAACACCCATGGAACATTTTTCAACCAATCAGAATACAGCATTTAACAGACCCGTGGAATAAGTTCCGTTTAATTCAGTACATTTATTTTTTTATCAAATTAATTAAACTAAAAAGTAACACGCATTACTTTTTTAAAAAGTAACTCAAATATTAATGTGTAATTTTTTTAAAGTAATGTGTTACTTTACTAGTTACTTCAGGAAAGTAATATTATTACATAATTCAAGTTACTTGTAATGTGTTACCCCAACACTGGTCCCTGCCATTAAAAGTTACTAAGGGGACTATTTTCAGGTGCTGCGTAATATCATTGTGCCTCCTGAAGCCATGTTACGGCAGCAAAGTCCTTGATTATTATGCCAGAATGAGAGTATAGTTCCTAGCCATATCGGCCTAGATAATCACAACTTTTAATTTTCTGTTGGTCTTGGTACACAATGTTACTACAGAAGAGTCAAGCTTAAAATATTTACAAACATTTCCAAACTCTCTGGTTATTTTTTAGTGCGATGCTAATGGTCTAATTAGATTCAATAGATTGTGCTAAGCTATGCTAAAGTGGTACCGCCAGACCCGGAGATCAGCTGAATAGATTCCAAAACGGTAAAAATCAAATGTTTAACTCTAGGAGAGCTGGAAAATGAGCATATTTTTAAAAAGGGGGAGTGTCCCTTTAACTGGGCTACTACTAAAATTACTTTTAAGCCTCACTTTTTACTGTACATGTATATTTGAATGCAAATTACATGCAAATAAGATTTTTGTTTTAAAAAAAAGCTACTGAACTTAATCACTCATCTAATGCCCTAACAATGTTTTGACACAAATGCCTATGGATATCTGTATGTACAATCTTGCATATGGTTTGGCTATTATCCCACATGCCCGAGTTCCTCTGCAAACTCATTTTAGAATTTAGAATATTGATGAAAGATTAATGAAATAGGCCACTTCGCACTTTCAGAAACTAATGTTTTTTGAGTTTTCTGATTTAGAGCGCTGTATAAAAGCATATTGTATTTTTAGACTGCCGCTTCAACACACACACACACACACAAACAGTCCCCTTTCACTGCCACACTCTATAGAGTGAGGTCTTTCTCCCTCCCTTTATTAAATGACCTGTCTGCCTGTTTTTCCTGTCTGTCCCTAGTGGCGCTGTATGTTAAATTCTATCATTAAAACCCATTACTGAGCTATCAAAACCCTCTGTAATTCCAGCTAATGACCTCATTTCCCTAAGTGTCACCCATGTCAGTCAGCAGTGGGGCCGCTTGCTCTGGCAAGCGTTCAAAGTAGTGTCAGATTCTTAAGGGACATCCCCCCACCCTGCTTTATTCAGAAAAGAAAAGGAAAAAGCTCCTTTCAAATCAATGGCTTTGGAAAATGACAAAGTTCGGTGGTATGGAAACCCAAGTGTGTCCGGATATAGGGATTGACCTATAAGTCTAATAGGTGCGGTAGTCAAAGCAGAGACAGCTTTTGATGTTACTTTTGCCGTAGTACTAATAAGAGGCAAATGGATGCCATTTTACAAGTGATAGTTCTGTACTTCACACATGCCAACCGGAATTCTGCATTTCCTGGCGTCACCTTTAAATTAACTTTTTTTAAGTGGGATAGTGAGAATTATTTTCCACTTTAATCTTCATTCCTTTCTTCATCACCATGAGTTCCCCATCTTCTACATTGCCAGAAAGTGTCCTCCCGATAGAAAAAAGGACCCTAAGGCCACTGGAGCACCAAGCCCCTGTTTCTTCAAGGGATGGATAATTGACTCCCTTCGCTTGGTAATTTATCGCTTGCATATGCCAGCTAATACATCAGCAGGCAAAACAGTGCTGACCTCCCAACCTTGTCCAACAACTCTACCACTACCAAAACAAGCACAAATGCCCACGCATGCACACACCTTGCCTTGTCCACCCCCTTCAATAGAGCCAGCAGCCTAGAAGTGAATTGGAAAGAGACACTGGCAGAGGAAAGGAAACCAAATGATAGATGGGGTGCATTGTGGCATTATGAATGAATTATGCTGGCCAAATACCTTGAGCAGAGCAGTGTGTCACACAGTGTCTATACTAATCTTAGACAAAGTACGGCTGTCTCTGTATTAAAGAGTGCAGCGCAGAGTGAGCTGGTGAATTAGTTGAGCAATCAATCCATGACAAAGACATATCTTAGGTGGCATTATGTCGTGGCCCACATTCATCAGCCTTACATTATATCATAGCCAGCAGTTGGTTTGTTGTTTTAGTAGACTCTATCAGACATGTAGGTGCCTGTCACTTATGCATTGCAACCTTAACTCTAAACTACTTTACTGTTTATCATAACACTGACAACTTAAACAGATTTTTGTGGCCAGTGTTGTAAATTTATATGTGAGTTTATCTACTATATTTTCTGGAACATGTATCTACAATTATTGCAATTAAAAAAAGAAAAAAATGTAAAAAGCATGTTAAAACTGAAACAAAGGTTAAGATTAAAATTGCATTTTCAATCATACTATACAATAGGATCTTTCAAAATCACTGTATTCTTTTGTGTTCAGTATTATCCTTGTTTTTAACAGGAAGAGTGAATTTCATTGTCGCAAGAAAGAAAATGTTTCATAGTTAATTCAGCGTAAGTTTTTTCCTCATTCAATTGTATTATGTTCTGTAATTTAATTGAAATGTTTTTTCTAAATAGACCTACATTTTATAGTTTATTTTTATTTAAAAATTCTAATGATCTAATTATTGATTTAATCAAAATCATTACTGTCTGTGCATTATGCAAATAATTAAGTTATTGTTGTAATTATTTATAACATCAGTAAGGCTCCGAATGCATTTAACTTCTAGAATTTGATTAATTTGACTAAATATTCAAGTTATTTAATTCAATTAAATCTACAAAACTTTATTTATTTAAAGAGAATAGATTAAAGGAGTTGTGTCTAGTGAATTTCTGTAGGTATTTTAAAGTCAATTTCTGTAGAGGGACATACAGTACTTAAAAATCTTAAAAATAATTTAAACTGTAAAAAAGATAAACATAATTTAATTAATTAAACAGCAAAATTTTTGTTTCATTTCAGTTTTGTTTCATTTCACCTGTTTACCCAACAAACACAATAAAATGTCATGATATTGGAAGATTTTTTTATTATTTTTATCAAATGTAACAAATTCCTGCTGTGTAACAAACTAGCCCCAGCCTCCACTATAAAATATTTTTACATACTACCTTTATTACGCATAAATAATTTTTAATACGGTTTTCATTTCCCATTTTTATTTATCACTAAATTATTATTAATTTCATTAGAGGTACGTTTTAAAATTTGACACTATTTATTTCATTAGTGGATCTAAGGAATTTGGCGTTTTCATTCTTAATTCGTTTTAATATAAAGCAAAGCAATTATGTCTTCATGGGGAGTCTGAGAGTATCAGTGTCTATTACCGATTTTGGGCAAACAGAGTTACATGTTTTACTCAGTCTCTTCAGCACATTTAACACGGCTAATTTTTTCCAGTCATTTGTTTTGACTTTGAGGCCATCTAGTGTTCAATCGGTAAACTACAACTATCTGACATTTTAAAGGGATAGTTCACCCAAAAATGAAAATTATTATTTACTCCGTCTCATGTTGTTCTAAAACTGAAAAAATGTATTTTGATACATGATGGTAAGCACACAGTAGACTGTACCCATTGACTTCCATATTTGTTATCAATTTTCATTTTTCAGGGAACTATCCCTTTAAGCAGCGTTTGACTTGATTATCCGGTTTATTTACAATTGTTACAATTTATTGAAAGATTTTAAGAGATCATTTTTTGTGAAGTACCTTCTAACAATTACAAGTTATATGAGCGCAAACAGCTATACAAGTATGAGGGTGGAAAAGGGTATTAACATACAAGTTCAAGTTTACATAATTTTTTATGTAAGGGGATTTTGATGAAAACAAATCACGTAGCCTGACATCAAAATCCAAATCTAGGCTGCTTGCAAGTGGATTCTGCAAACTGATTACATAAAAAAATTATATTTCAAGTCGCTGGACTTTGCATTTATTATAAAATATTAGCTTTCAATCTATTGTGTTTTTCCAGGCCTTAAAAAGCTTAAATCAGAGCAGCAAGTCTTCATTTCTTATCATGGCATTAAATTGCGTAAGTTGTTGTTTATTTCTTGCGTTTCAGAATAGAGTAAAGAGGTGGTGTACTGTGGACCTAAGAGGTGAACGTGATTTCACCAAGTAGGATGTGATCCTGGATCAACACCATTGTTGGTCCTGGATCAACATTTTCATTAACCAATCAGATTGCAGGATTAGGATTAGTGTGTATGTTAGATTTACGTTTAGGATTGGGTTAGGGGCTTTTAAAAAATACTCCTTAAACTTTTATTTCACACGGATTTGAGGGTTTAAAAATGGTTAGGGTTTGAGTTAAGGGTAAGTTGGGGTATCTTTGATTAAAACGTTGATTCAGGATCAACAAAATACTTGGTGAAATCATGGCTACCGTAGTGAAGATGAGATTACTAAACACTAGTAGGCCTACGCACTTTGACTGGTGTTGTGTGCTGTTTCGTCTGTCAGTCATCTGTGGAAGCAATATTGGGTCTTTATGTCGGATCAACGTTGGATCTTGACGTCGGATCAGCTTTGGGTGTTGACGTTGGATCAATTTTGGATTTTTACGTCATTTCTATGTTGTCAAGCCAAAGTTGGGTCTTGACATCAGGCCAAGGTTGGGTCTTGATGTTAGGCCAACTTTGATCAAGGCAAGGCAAGTTTATTTGTATAGCACATTTCATACACAGAGGTCATTCAAAGTGCTTTACATAGAAATGAGAAAACAAAAAATCAAAGATACATGAATTTTAAATATCAATTAAAATAAAATAAAATAAATATAATATCAGATGTGAAGACCCAACAGTGACCTGAACTCAAGACACAACGTTGTTCACGTAGGTCTAACTTTATCAAAATTACCTTTATTTTTCCATTTAAGTAATTTAAAAAACGAGTTAAGGAGTTTGAAATGTAACACTGTTGCTGACTTTATGTGTATCAAATATGTAAATGCTGTAAGCTATTCGAGCCAGCTGTAGGCCTACTGTTAAGTTTTACATCGGTTCTGAAACATTTTGTAAAGTCGTCAGATCGTGATATATCGTAAATCTCTCACCTTAAAAAAAGCACAGCACTCCTGTCTGTGCGCTCTGCTGGAGTCAAGGGAACGATTGACCCTGGCCGAGCATAAAAAACTCAACACGCAAGGTAGGTAAACTGTTGCTGTTCGTTTACCCTGAATTTCGTATCATAAGAAAAAAAATTGTCCTCAAGGTGTCACTGTTGGGTTGGAGATCATACCAGCACAGCTTCTAGCATAGATCAGGGGTTTCAAACTTTATTATGACAAGGACCACAAAATATGACGAATTTTGTGAAAGACCCCATGACTAATATAAATAATTTATATATTTTATGTGTAACAAATACAATTAGCTATACTTAGAATAATACTTAAATGTATAGAAAGAAAACCCTTTTCAATGTATTTGTACTGCAGCAACTTTGACAATAGAAAATAGCTGCACAATAGTTTCAAAGAATCCTGCCAACAAACAAGTACGTGCGTGACATAGCATACTGTAAGTTAATAAGGAAACTATAATAGATACAAAGCAAATATGAACAATTATGTGTGTGTGTTTTTTCGTCTTTATATTTCTCTGATATTTTCTGGGGACCAGGTTCTGGAGAGGTCCCCGCACTCCAGTTTGAAACCCCCTGGCATGGATGACTTTCTGCTTCATTCACAACATCAGATGGTTTTGACAAAAGAGAATTCGTTCATTGTTTGCCAAAAATGTTCATGCATTTATGTACGTAGGGAAGGAGGCCATTTAACAAACAGATTAAAACCTAACCTTAAATTCTGGCACGAAACTGTAAAATGTAAAAGGTTATGCACGCTAACCAAGTTGACTATTAAGGGTTTTCCAATGATAGAATACCGAAGGTTGATATCTCCCTAATTGAAATATCGCTGGTTAACCCTTACTTCCCTAGCCGTTTCCCCTGGCAGTATGTGAAACTGAAAAGTGTCCAAGTCCAACAAGGTTAAAACAACGTCAGCCAGCGTGACTGGTAAGCGACTGGCCACGCCCTGACAACTTAGATGGACCAATGCGACCTGTCGATTTTTCTTAGTGCGACTCAGGCAACCAATCACAATGTGTTTTACTTATTTCGATTTGCATGTGTCCAATAAAGATTAGTGAGCATTGAGCTTTCACTTCTGTTCTCATGACAATTAAATCTAAAGTAACTCTGCGCAAACGTCAGATTTGCCGGTGATAGTCAGAGAGAAAGCAACGCGAACACTTCTGGATTTAATCTTTCAAAAGGAAAGCTATTACATTTCGTGCTGGATTTTACGTGCAACATGACTTTTGAAGACATCAGTGAAGTTTACTCGATTGAAAGGTAATTCGTCCTTGGCAATTTTGTTATTATTTTACGGGACCAAACAATATTATTTTTGGTATTTGCAAATAATGTAACAACATCCGCATACAAAAACACATGTAAGAAATTGAACATATTTAAATGTAGAAAGTGTTTATTGATTTTTTTATTATTTAAACATTTTGATACAATGATTTTTCTGCATGCGTCAGCTGTCATCGTCAGGAGCTCGCTCACGAGATTCGAGTCTCTCACGAGATCCTTTGTGCTCTACATAACTTGATTGATCTCAAAAGTTGTTTCGAAATTATATTTGCCCATTTGGCTAGTTATTCACCATATTATAAGTAGTTGTAAGTAAGTAGTTTAAAAGTTTACTTAATTTTGTACATCCTCAACGGTTTAAAACAGGAGGCACGAGCTGTTGCCATGAACACGGAATGTTCATTTTTTGTTAAAAACGTTAAACGTTAACAATTTTTTTTTTACTTTTTACAGGATGGATTCAGTATCTAAAGCTCTAGAGGAGGTCCTGCGCTATGCATTGCCGCAGGGAGGTATTACAGTTGGGGTCTACGAGGCTGCAAAGTCACTCAATGTGTAAGTTTTGGGGTACACAATTCAACAGTAGCATTGTAACGTGCTTAATAAAATTAACAAAACAAACTAAATGTCAATTGTTTTGTATAGGGACCCTGACAACGTGGTGTTATGCATCCTGGCCACCGATGATGATAATGAGGTAAAGGATGTGGCTCTTCAAATTCACTTCACTCTCATTCAGGCTTTCTGCTGCGAGAATGACATCAACATACTACGGGTGAACAACACGCGCCGCCTCGCGCACATCCTAGGTGGCGTGGGCATGCACGGGAGCGAACAAATGGATCTCCACTGCATCCTGGTCAATGTAAGTAATCTAGTTGCGTCAAAACTTGTGCCTAGGGGTCCAAATAGGTTTAAAATAGAGCATAAAGCACATTTATTGGTGAAGTCTCATTAAAACATTTGCTTTTAAGTGGTGACAAAACATTTTATAACTACCTGTGCCATCACTTAGGAATCACTAGACAGACACCACGTGAGTGTCTTAGCTTAGAACTTGTCAAGACATGCCCAGGTGTAACTGCCACACAGCCACCTCAACATATCCTGCTTTGTGCTCATTCATGTGCAAATAAAGCTTAATTTACCTGTTTGATCAATACTCTTTTGGAAGAAATTTACATATTTCATGTAATGTGTCTCAAAAGTTTGTTATATTTGCATTCTCCACAAATCCATTGCAAGATCAGATCGCAGAAGTGGTTTGATCAGAAAACATGTTTTGTCTAATCCAAACTAATTTCATCTTCTGACATTTGCAGGTTCCACATGCAGCCACACGGAAAAACCCAGCTTTGGGTAAAGTGAACCGCTTCTGCAGAGAGAGTCGCTGCATGGATCAGTGGGTGCCCTTTATTAACCTTCCCGAACGATGAGGATTACCTAAACCAAGAGCCGAAAACATGGATAAAAATATCTAAATAAAAAGGTCATAAAAGCGGTCACAGAAAGGACAGATAGTCGACACCTGTGGAACTGGGAACTTACCTTCAGAATGAAGTGGAGGAGGAACACGTTTATGCAATCTGAGATGATTCAGCAGTTCTTGGCTTTGTGGGACATTTTAAGGATGTCAGCAGAGGCTAATAGTGAATGGAAGTGAGCACTTGCGTATCTTGTGAGATTTATTGGTGGGTGGCATAAAGCACATCAGTTATTTAAGTGGTGACAAAACATTTGGTTCTTTTGAAAACCGGCTGCCTTGGTTTTATATCTACCTGTGCCATCACTTTAAATATTATCCTTACTTGTTTATTAATGTTGGAAAAGAAATTATTTAAATGGGTTTGTTTCTGAACTACTGAGATAGAACAATGTATTCACGGTATCTTGTGAGAATAGTTTTTACACACAAGTAAATTGTTCCTTTGTGTTCTTTAAATTATTATTATTAAAAAAAAATATTTATGTGAAAACTTTTTATACTATTATTACATGCAAACGTGAAGACAGCGATGTATTGTGTGCTGTAATAAAGGTCTATTGAACATGAGATGGAAGTCAAGTGGATAGTCTTTCTTTTTAGAGGTCTCTGGAAAAGCAGAGAGGACTAATAGAAAATAACATAGAATTGACCCAACAATGCCACACACCCCTGACCCCTCTCTCATTTCAGATCACAGGGTTCACTATGGACTCGGTGGCCTTCGTGACTCCATATTACAGAGAGACAAAAGCCATCCAAGCTTTTCTTTGGCCTGTTTAGTTAGCGTGACCACTGCGTCTATTTATCAACGCCGGTACCTTTTACAGCTGAAATTAACTGCATAGGCTTGCTTTACATGTGTCAAAAACATTTTATTTGAATTTTGTTTTGTGCGAATTTTACATAAAACTAGTCTATAGCTGAATACTGTACCAAAAAACATTACACTAACCCAATCAGAGAACAGAGCTGCCTAAAATGGCTTCTGTATTGTTTACTACTATTTTGGCCTTTAGCTCAGAAGGTGTGACATCACATGACTGGCATCTACTATATTAGGTCAGTTTTCCAGAAGACTAGTTATCAGCTCGGCTATAAAAATAAGATGAAGCAAGGTTTGACTAATGTTATGAGTTGTGCAAGGCTGTGAAACCCCAATCACAAGACACCGGTCATCTACATACAGATAAACATTCAATGGAAGTGTTTTTTTTTTTACACAGAAGCTTTGCATCAGCTGCTCACGTCTTTAAATCTTTTTAAAAGCTATTTTTAGAGCGCAGGTATCACAAGAAGTACCAGTGATGTAATAGCTATATTGTCACAACATACGTCAACACATACCACTCCTAACCCTTAGAATAACATGCAGCCCACATAACTTTATCACCTTTCCGTTGCTATCGTGTTTGTCGTGCAGTCTTGAAAAAATTATCTTTAAGAGTATATCATATTAAGGGTTATGTTTTACTAGTGTATTGTGTTGTACTAGATTGGTTGATTGATGGATTGATGGCTACAATACTTTGATGGACAGATTACATTTCATATTGATCACAAACAGCACACACATTTATACCTTGGTAAACAAAACACACCGGCATGAAACATTTTTGAAGTTTTACTATTTCACAATTTTAATAAAATCTTTCAAGGTACAGTATGTAAATAGTACATGTTATGAAGACTCGCAAGGGAACAGAATTAGAAAAAGAAAACGATCAAAAAGAAACTTCACAAAAATAAGTTCACAGGGATTTGGTTGTAAAGAGCAGGATTACAAATACTGCATAAGTTCTTCTCAGATAGTTCATTTGAGGTTTGAATGTTAAACGTACGTTTGTGACCATCCTATGTTTTAAAATATGCATTTAATTCATATGCACTAGTGGAATCAAACAGCAGTTGTCTTCGTTTTGGAAAATGTGCCGTGACAAACGGATAAAGTTTAATTAAAGAATAGTGTAAAATATGTTTACACATACAGTGGTGCTACTGCATTCCACTGAGCACAAATAGTATCACTTTCTATATTGCTTTATTTACCCAGCACGCACTTGAATTTCTTTGAAATACATTAATGTCAATCCCTTTGCTGTAAAGAAAATGCTATGTGCTACTACAGGAAATTGATAACCCACATCTACGTCTTGGATGTTAAGAGGCATTTAACCATATAGTTGGTTAGTCGCAACCTCTTATATAAAAACTAAAGCAACAGTTTGGTAAAAGAACTATAACTAACTAACTATCTAAAATTAGCTTGAATTATGAGATTATGTTGTTGGAATGACTTTAGTTAGGCTCAAACCACCAAACAAAATGCAAGGGATGTTGGTAAAAACAAACTTCCAATAGCTGTGCATTGCTAATAATTACCAAGATGGCAATTAATTAGTACTGAATTATGTTTATTTACAGTAATAAATACTGTAAGAACTAGATATAGTTAAAACATGGCACAAAGTTATACTAAAGAGCTAAAATTGGACTTAAGGCAAAGTTGAGTAAAAGTATTTAAATAAGACGTTTGTAGCGCAAGTTCCATTACAATATATTGCAAGGCTTTTTGTCCTTGAAAGGGTTTTCTGAGGCAGGGATGCCCATGAGAAGAGGGTCATATTTGGCGTGCTCTCCACAGTACCGCATGAGGTCCGCTGAGGCTTTCGATATCTGGAAGTGTCAGGAGGTAACAAAGGTTTCATGATCCATGTACATTATCATTAGAAATTTAAACAAATTAAACCAATATTAGAAAAACAAAATGAACTTTACCTTTATCCTCTCAATACTGGCCTCAACTCTCAGTTGCTGTACCATCTTCCTAGCATGAACCAGGTTGTTTGAGCTGGCCATTTTAGAGGACATTTTTAAAACCATATAACTAGAAAGAAAAAAAGTGCAAAACATGGTCAATTACAAAATTTAGTGTCAATCAGGCTATGACCTTTTAACCAAGCACAAGAGAACAAAACATCTTTGACGTACTTTAAAGGAAATCATGACAACACACTATTGACAAATCTTACTTGAATGTTACATTGACACTTTTTTCCTAAGGGGCGCGGTTGCCCAGACAGGGTTTAGGTAATCCGGGACTAGACCTTATTTATATTAGGTAATTTTACAAACATATATTACCTTACAAAAAACACTACAGGTGTGCATCTTGAGACAAAACAATGTCACCGATATATGTTAAAATTAGCCAGGACATGGTGTTTTTAAGTTAAAGCAGATCAAACATGCATTTTAGTCTTGGACTAGGATAAGCCCTTTCCGGGAAACTGCCCCCAAGTGTCTAATAACATTTCTTACACAAACTGTGAGGTTAAAGGAGTAGTCCACTTTAGAGATGGGGTCCATTGACTTTTTATAGTAGGAAAAAAAATACTATGGAAAGTCAATGGGCCCCATCTATAAAGTGGACTACTCCTTTAAGTAAGAAATTTGCATTTAATGGATAAATCTTATAAAATACAATTATGCAACCTTCTCTGGAAGTAAATACATTACAATATGACAAAATATGTTTTATTGCTTTATCCATGGCCCAAATGTCTAAAACTACATTGTTTATTGTTTTTATAAAAAAATTAGATTTTCATCTTTATGTCAATGGTTTTATTTAACACTGTAAGGGAGCATTATTTGCATTTTTAAGGACACACCCAAAAACGGCACACTTTTGCTCAGACCTAATAAGTAGCAATTTTATCATGCTATAAAAAAAACTATCTTTGGAGTATTTTGAGCTAAAACTTCACATACGCACCCTGGGAAAACCAAATATTTATTTTACATCTTAAAAAAAATCTCATGATATGACCCCTTTAAACACAAAGTGACAGGTTGATGCTCACTAAGGGGGCGTGCACACCAAAGCTTTTATGCCCGCTGCCAGTGCATGTTTACAATTGTTTCCAATGGAAGCTCTGCGTTTTTCAACGTCCGCAATCAGTGCTGACTGAGCACAGAGAGTTGAGAAATATCAAACTTTGGGTGAAAAGCTCCGCTCGTCAATGTCAGTTCTCACATGGCCGTCCAATCACAGTGAAGGAGGGGCAGGACAAGTATCACAACAACCAACCGGCTCACAGCTCAAGTATCACAGCTACCAAAGCGCTCAGCTGGAGAAACCGGCGCTCAGCTTAAAAAACAGCTGGCAATCGGTGTCCTCCAGACTTTTTCAGCCTCGTTTAAAAGTTTTGGTGTAAACAACCCCTACTATTATGTCAGAGTACCGCTGCTTGTGTTGTTAATGACCATGCCGCACACAGATCATTTACATGTAGCCATTGATGAATAACTTTCACACACTTGCAAAATGAAACAAAAATGAAAGAGGCTGAAAGCAGTAGCTTAAGTTTTATCAATGATAGTCTGAACACTGTTGGTTCGCACTAGAAGTCAGGACCAATGTAAAAACATTGTGCTTGTACATCACACATTAGATCAATAGGCAGAGAGTAGACAGTCTTTTCAATCTGATCGAATGCGTTTTCGACTACCTCTGAATGTGGTCAAAAGTGGATGATCTGAAAGTGTTTTGCATCCCTTCACACCTGCATTTAGCATCATCCATTTGTGATCTGATCGACCAAAATACTTTAGGGCTTTTGAGACACACAAGTGATTTAAGTCTGTGTCCTGTTTTCTTTCTGTAGCCTAGTGGACATGGTGCATTTCTGTCATTCCCTGCATTCATTTCAAATATTTTTTAGCTTTCTCATTTCAAATCTATCCTGAAAGACCTGAATCTTTTTGAAATTGTAGGATTAAATAAGTCAGTCAGACTGGAGAAGGTGGATCGATCTGCAGAGTTACTTCATTCAAATGTTCATTCAATTATTACCTATAATCAGTTTCCACGTTCCTGTATTGCCTAAGTGTTGGAATGCGGATTTTGCATTACTTTACGAGCAAAGGACAATGTGGCAAACATATACTGTCACACCTGAACAATTTAATACACGAGAAAGCAGCCCAAAAATAATGGCAAAAGGTTTACTGGCATGTGGGTAGCCAAGAGGAAACATCACAGCATTATCATCTTGTGTTTTAGGTTAGGTAACTGGGCTAAAAAGCTTTTTGATTCAGAAGGGAGACGCCCGGTTTGGTTTGCTTTGCCTTACCTGCCTTGAGGAAGTTTGGTTGTGACATTATGTAACACATTGACAAAAGTATGTCATTGACCCTACATAGGGTCAAGTTACAGAAGCACTTTCCCAGAATATCCTGACTTCAGGCTATGAAAGAAGTTGTTATTAAGCAGATGACTACCACAAGAATTACAAGATGTTTTTCAATAATCTCTGCTTTGTGTAAACTTATTACACGGCACTCTAAAAAGCTTGATTCTGATTGGCCAGCCACAACATTCCAAGGTTTGTTCTTTTCAAATAACAATCTGCTAAACTAATTACACATGGCTGCAAATCATTTTGACAGGTACAGTTTAAAGTGCAGCTATTTCATTTCTAAAAACTTTATTTTGTGTATTTGGTATAATACAATGTGTTCATGTGGTTACATTATTTTACACCTGCCGTTAATTTTTGTAGCTCCAGAATTCACTCTTTTCCTCAAGCGCATTGATTTTTTATAAAACGTATAAATCTGGAAAGGGCTGTGTTCCTGATTGGCCAGTTAATCTGTATGTTGTGATTGGGCTGAATACCTCTGACTTCAGCCGGAAATATGACGCTCCTTACAATATTTGAAAGATTCGCTCACAATGCAATGTTTACTTTAGTTTTGTCTTAAAGGATTAGTCAATTTTCTTAATAAAAAAATCCAGATAATTTACTCACCACCATGTCATCCAAAATGTTGATTTCTTTCTTTGTTCAGTCGTGAAGAAATTATGTTTATACAGAAAACATTCCAGGATTTTTCTCATTTTAATGGACTTCAATGGACCCCAACACTTAACTCTTTTTACCGCCAGCGTTTTTACAAAAAGTTGCCAGCCAGCGCCAGCGTTTTTCATGATTTTCACAAAAGTTTAATGCCTTCCAGAAAATGTTCTTCTTTAAATATATAAACATACAATATACCAAATAAAAGAACAGACCCTCTGCTTTCAACAAAAAAAAAGTAGTTCTTTTGTAATCAGCTTTTGAATATGGGTAGGTTTCTGCAAAAACACCACATTTTGAGCAAAAAGCAGAGATAATTCCATTTTTGTGACGGACTTTTCATAAAGATCCCATTCAGAGCGATCTTTAAAACAGACACGGACATGCATCAGCTTGCCATAGGGCAATACTTCCGGTTTTAAAAAGTGGATAATAGCGATATTGCGGAAAGACGGAATACTTGTCAATGGCGGGGAAAGAGTTAACAGTTTTTTTTCAACGGAGTTACAAAGGACTCTAAACGATTTCAAACGAGGCATAAGGGTCTTATCTAGTGAAACAATTGTCATTTTTGAAACAAAACATAAAAAATATGCAGTTTTAAACCACAACTTCTCTTATATATCCGGTCCTGTGATGCGCCAGCGCGACCTCATGAAAAACTTCATCGCGTCAAGAGGTCACGGATGATGTATGCGAAACTACGCCCCAGTGTTTACAAGTGTGGAGAAAGAGGACCATTCCGACGTTGTTGTATGTGGAATGATACTAATTAATGTCTTTGTGTCAGTTTATTGTTTAAAATGGTCCGCAAATGTGCATTTCATATATGTAACACGTGACCTTTCTACGTCACTACGCAATTAGGTGAGGTCGCGCTGGCTCATCACACAGCCGGAGGAAGAAGATAATTTGTGGTTTAAAAGTGTATACTTTTATTTTTCTTGTCAAAAATGACAATCATTTCCCTAGATAAGACCCTTATGCCTCGTTTGGGATCGTTTTGAGTCCTTTGAAACTCCGTTGAAAAAACCTGTTAAGTGTTAAGTGTTGGGGTCCATTGAAGTCCATTAAAATAAGAAAAATCCTGGAATGTTTTCCTCAAAAAACATAATTTTTTCACGACTGAACAAAGAAAGACATCAAACTTTTGTATGACATGGTGGTGAGTAAATTATCTGGATTTTTTTCAAGAAAATGGACTAATCCTTTAAGACATTTCTCTTTAACAAAGCTATCACATAATTTGTCTATTAAATGTACTTATCACACGCTCGCTAGTACAGTTTAATCTTTGCCGCTGTATTCTGCTGCTTATGTTGTTCATAAATTTTCTGTGTTTTCTCCTGCATCTATTAATGTTAAGCTGCCTTGAAACAATTAGCAATTGTGAAAAGCGCTATATAAATAAAATTGAATTGAATTCAGGTTGTAGCGGTATTTGAAAGTAAGAGACGGCAGCTCTTTTGCAAGTGTGCGTCGATTTAGCGATGACAGCAGATAAGCCCCTGCCCTTTAGAGCAGATAATACAACATTTTTTAAAAACTTATAACTTAACTTCTTTCCATCATTTAAATTTGGTTGGGTGGTTAATAACAAAATTGTATGAGGTGTGACAAGCTCAGAACACATTTAATATCTCACTTTAGATCTAGCTCTATGCAGTAAATATTTTAGGTTAATAAACCAACCAAACTTCATCAGTGGATTCGTATCAGAAATTGGAATGCATTATTTTTGGCACTGTATATTTTGATTTGACTGGAATAGTTGCAAAGCAAGGTGAAATAAACGGATGCTACAAAAACATTAGAAAAAAATCTATAGCGTTGAGCCCTGTAATTGAAATATTCTGAATAAAAGCCTCTAACAATAAAATGCTCTATTAATACAGTCAATTTACAATAGCAATTTAGACCGAAAATATTCTTTTACAGACTACAATATGAAGTGTTAAGGTGATGTCATGCACTTGACCAGCCATTATACAGTATTAATGGCTGAGTCAAAAATAGCCACTGTGTAGAGACTCCCAGCAGATGGGAATATATGAACAATCCACAAAACACCCAATCCACAGTGAAAAGCGCAGGGCTGAGGCTACAATAATGGGCCATTATCGGCCAGTGCCTGGAGCTTAAACAAACACTAGCTCTTGGAGATAATGTCTCATATACGTCAGCGTGCGTGCGGCCGATAACCAGAAGCTGCGTGTTGGGGTTTCACCTTTTGGAAACAAAAGGCTTTGTTGTGAGGGGAAAAATGGTTTAGAGGTAATTCCCAAAGTCAAGCAACCCAGGAAAATTCTTGTATTTTTGCGGCTTGTAGAGAAATAATTGAAGAGGAAGCAGCTGCGGCCAAGTTGTGCATGTTTGCTGGCATGATGCCAGATATGCTGGTGCAACAGAGGTGCAATAAAACTCGTAACCATTGTGTTCTCTGCCTGCCACCCCCTGCTAAATGCCTCCATTCATCTCAGCAGCTGAGAAATGCACAACTATTCAACTCTGAACAACAAACTCACACCAACAGTCCTCTGCGTTCAGGCTACGGGTCTAAAACAAAGCAGTCTTTATAAAAAGCACAGGCACGGGTAGCTGTATAGGAGTACATCAGATTATATATCACTTTTCAAGGCCAAAGGTCTTGGTTTGGCTCCTCCCAGTTAATATGCTGGTGGGTTCAATAACAGGGATAACAGTAATGTCACAGAGCAGTGTCTGGGTTTGTGTTTTTACAGGGAGGGTCTTTGTACAGTTTTATTACAGGGGGTTCCCTCTGCAGAAAAATAAACAGAAGTTAAGAACGAGAACATGTAAGACTTGAAAACAAGCATGCATGTTTTAAAAGATGGCCAGAAATTCAAAACTGACTAAGAGACGGTAGAAATGAAAATGAGAATTGTTTCACTCAAGCAAAAATGTACAACAGACATCTTAAAAAGTTACAAGAAAGGGAAAATAAACAATGCAATAATAGTAAGACTTAAAAATACATGCTACCAGTGCATTGTGGGTGGTTGCCAGGGTGTTGCTATGCCGCTGCTTAGGTGCTCTGTTCTGGTGAAGGATTTTAATGGTTTGATATGTGCTTGTAAGGATTTTCTGGTTGATGGAAAAGTGGTTTATACACTGGACCAAATCAAAAATCTCACCTCTTAATATTGTTGAAAATAACCCAGCATTTTTTTTAGAGTGTATGGACAAGATATCACTTCATAGATTTAAAGGGATAGTTCACCCAAAAATAAAAATGTTGTCTTCATTTACTGACTCTCATGTTGTTAGAAACCTGTATAAATCTATTTGTTCTGATGAACATAAAGGAAGGTATTTTTGAGGAATGTTTACAACCAAACCATTTGTGAGCTGCATTCACTTCCATAGTAGGAAAACATAATACTATGGATGGAAGTCAATGGGGCTCATGAACGGTTTGATGACAACCATTCCCCAAAATATCTTCCTTTGTGTTCATCAGAACAAAGAAATTTATACAGGTTTGTAACAACATGAGAATGAGTAAATGATGACAGAATTTTCATTTTTGGGTGAACTATCCCTTTAAGTCTATTAAGTGATATTCTCAAAAACTGACGAACTCTAAAAAAATGCTGGGTTATTTTCAACCCAGCGTTGGGTTAAAAATCAACAAGCCTAGCAGATGTGTTGAAATGAACCCAGAAAATAGTTTATATTTGACCCAACAATGGGTTAAAACAACCAAGCATAGGTTAAATTACAACCCAGTGAGTTGAGTTCATCCCTTTTGTCCCAATGCTATAGATAAAAAAAATGATCCAGGTTTTTTGTATGTAGATGTTGCTTAGACCCCTTCAATGCAAATGTATTCGAGATTTATTTTTAAAAAATGCAAATCACTCATCTATCCTCAAAAAGAGTTTTTAATAGTGTTTTTTTTTTCATATTCCCAGCAACCATGACTGAGTAAAGCCCTGATCTCTGTGTGGCTGTCTGTAAAGTCACGAGAAACCAGAGAAACTGATGAGGGTGATTTGCGTGTGAAATACCTGAAATGTCCATGACGTACGAAAATGAGAGTACACATGGGAATAAAGAACAGCAAAGACAGTACACCTAAACAACCCGGCAACAAGCAATAACATGAAGTGAGACAAAGAGAGTCTGACATGCAAGACAGGCGCTTTGCATGTATTTGCATAAACCTTTATATTTACCTGAGGTGGGGAACCAAAAGTAGTGCCCATACCTTAAATGGTAAAAACTTAAAAAAAGAGTTCCATTTATTAACATTAGTTAACTACTTTATTTAACATTAACTAACAATAAATGAAGTTTTAAATGTCGGAAGGAACCTAAACATTCAGGTCCTGTCAATAATTTTAAAGAGCATATAAGCGGGTCAGTCTCAAAGGCTTTTGGTGATTCTTCAAGCATCACTACCTCATTGCTCTTTCCCTCTCTGGACATTTATACTACGGGTGGGTTGAACTTCGAGCCTTGGGTTCGAGCTCCCTTCGAGGACAGCAAGCCAAGTTTGTTTATCAATATTAAGACTAAATGCACAGGTGAACTTGTGAAACAATACTTCTACAACAATTATTTATTTTAGTATGTTCATTTTACCATTTACCAATGCATATTTAAAGAAAAACACTTAAAAAAAGAAGAGAACTTAGTTTGCAGCACTTCAACCTAGGCGCACATTAACATCATCACTTCCCCTATTGCTCAAACTTCCATCAATATTACTGCAACCAATGTCGAAGTGCTGCAAACGAAGTGCTCTTCCGCCATACAATATAGTTCTCATTTTTTATACAATTAATTACAAAAAAAATCGCCACATTATATTTTGTGCCACCATACTTACTTGTGTAACTACTCATGTAACAGTCTTTAAATAGGGAAAGCATGGAAGTGTTTGGTGGCTTCTAAATGTATCCCTGTTTGGATCCTGAGGAATGAATGGGGCTAGGCTAAATGCTAACATTTTCACAACGCACTGTACAAAGATTAAGTGCACGCATTAAAAAAAGATAAGTATGTATTAATTAATCCAAGTTGAGGTAAAAACATAGTAAAATACTGAAAAACAGTGGTGTTTTCCTTTACAAACAAATGTTGGATCTGACTGTTACCATAAGTTAATGCACAATTAACTAACAAGAATGAACAATAAGGACTAATAAATGCTCTAAAATAGTTTGCCGATTGTTAGCTAATGCATTTATAAATCCTAATAAATGAGAACTTATTTGTAACCGTGTTACCTTCTAAATTTGCCTGTAGTGTGACTGTGAATTAATTCTATCTTTCACAAAATTCACACATTTAGTGACAAGCCCACTTTACACTTCTTCGTTGATTGTACGACGTAGCCTTTGCAGAGACGCGAACCATACGCAGTAGCCTAAGGCGTAGCCTGGTGTGCACCTCTCTCAAAATGTAGCAACGTATCAATGCTATGCAGGCCACAAGCGGTGTGAATGGTCTGCTAGAACCCCTTCTTTAGGCTTTTGCCTTGATACTGTACATGCCCGTGGACATAGCCTCCTAGCGATCTGCATGTGTCATTGCACAACAACGACGCAGATGTGTGAATGAAAACTGAAGCTCAGCCTAGAGGCTACATTGTAGGTCCTACGCAGAGCTAGAAAGCTTAAGTTTCACATTTATAAAGCAATGTTATGAACATCTGAACTTCCCAATTCTCATACTTTGCAGGCTTTAGTATTTCACAGAAATTCTGTGTAGCTGCCTTCCATGAGCACAGTTAGAGGAATTCCACAAACGAACGCCTCCGGATTCTTTTGTATGTCACATGAACTGTTGTGTCACCAGAGGATCAAAGATCCTTTCCATGAATTCATCAGCACATGACAACACCCTTATGATAAATCACACTGCTAGGGGTCAACACTGGCCCCATAACACCGAATAAAGCCTAGAGGATAGTACTGTATCATATTAAGGAATAGAGCCACCTGCATTGGAAAAACACTATGTGGAGGGATTTCATACATTTATTAAGACTCGCTGTGCTTTATTTGTAAATGGTGAGAAAAGACAAAAATCTTTTCAATTGGCACATGCTAAGCATTTGCTAATGTGGTTGTTTTCTTCCTCAAGTATATTTATATTACATTTATGCATTTGGCAGCAGTTTTATTGAACGTGACTTACAGTGCATTCAAGCGGTAAATTTAGAAGTATGTGTTTCTTGGGAATCGAACCCACAACCTTTTCTGCTGCTATCGCAATGCTTTGCCAGTGGATCTACATGAACACAAGCCACAAACGCCGACTTACAGTGTCAATGATATTCAATTTTTTTCCAGTGGCACAAAGGTCAAACTTTTTATTTGATGTAGTGTGGAGCAAGTTTAAAATAGCCTTAGGAAAGACTACTAATTATCAGCTCTATGGATCTGTGCCCAATAAAAGCAGCATGCATGGCAAGGTAAGGCAGTGATCCTGTGACTTGCTCATGGAAATACACTGCTAATATTACACACCATACAAAACATATAATTTAAAGAAAACACCACCTTTTTTCAATATTGTACTATGTTCTTACCTCAACTTAGATGTATTAATACATACCCATCTTTTTTTCAATGCATACAATAAATTTTTATACAGCGCATCATGATTGTGTTAGCATTTAGCCTAGCCCCATTCATTTCTTAGGATCCAAACAGGGATGAATTTATGGCGCTTTTCCATTGCATAGTACCCCACGGTTTAGTTTAGTTTGGGTCGGGTCAGCTCACCTCACTTTGGCGTGGTTAGCTTTTCCATCGAGTTTAGTATCACTTCGTAGTGGGAGGGATTATAGGCGTGTCGTTATATTTACGCTGCCTACTGCTGTGACATCATACACGTGAGAGCGTTGTTGTACATTCCCATACGTTCATTTATTTCTCAGTCTGCCACAAAATTAAAATTGGCCACAACAAATAGATGTTTGCACATCGCGTTTATAACTACCTCTATCTCATATGATAGTTTCTGTTCAAACACCCGACCCGTGGCGTCAGTCGACAGTGCTCCGCTGAGCCTCATTCAAGTTGCATATAAGCATATATAATGCGGACGTGCACGTCGCGAATGTGCCGCAACAAACTGCAAGTCTGGAAAAAACTGTTATGGTGTCCTGGAATCTCAACCTGCGGATGTTTTTTATCGCTAAAAGGGTGTTTGGAAACTTATAGCAGAACACAGATAACAACATGTTTGCTTGAGACAGCGCAAGCTAGCAGTAAGCTAAAGCTAATATTTACATTATAGCGATGACGTGACGATTCTCTCAGACCAATCAGTGATCTACAGTGTTTTCGCGTCACGTTTGGTATCAGCTCGGGTCGCTTGGAACCCCAACCGAGGTGGTACGAAAAAAAGTATCGGGTACTACGTACTGCACCCGATGGAAAAGCTCCCAAAAGTAAACTGACCCGACCCAAACTAAACTAAACCGTGGGGTACTATGCAATGGAAAAGCGCCATTAGAAGCCACCAAAACTTCCATGTTATCCCTATTTAAAGACTGTTAACATGAGTAAGTAAGGTGGCACAAAACAAAACGTGGTTATTTTTTTTAAGCGGATAAAAATTAGAACTATATTGTAAGGTGGAAGAGCACTTATTTGCAGCACTTCGACCTCGGCGCGCAGTAACATCATCACTCCTGACTACTCCCCCTCTCGCTCAAACTTTCGTCAATATTACTGCCCCAGACGTCGAAGTGCTGCAAACTAACATTCACACGGGGCGTAAGCGTTAACGTTTGATGGAAGCCTTGTCTGAAGCGTTGCCAACAGCCAATCTCAGTGGCCACAACACTTCCTCCGGTCTTCCATAAACGTAATTGGCTGGCTCTGCCTAGGTTATTTGCATAAGGCGATCTGATTGGCTGACGCACACATTGGCGCTCGAAAAGTTAAGAAATGTGACGTGGCACCAATGGATCCACAATTCAGTTTGGCAATGCATGACGTCACCCATTAAAAGTGCTCTTCCGCCATACAATATAGTTCTCATTTTTTATCCGCTTAAAAAAATAGCCACATTTTATTTTGTGCCACCATATTTACTTGTGTAACTCCTCATGTAACAGTCTTTAAATAGAGAAAACATGAAGGCTAAATGCTAACACATTCACGAGGCGCTGTACAAAGATTAAGTGCATGCATTGAAAAAACGATAGGGATGTATTAATTTGTCTAAGTTGAGGTAAGAACATAATAAAATACTGAAAAACGGTGGTGTTTTCTTTTAAGAGCTTTGTGTGATATCAGAAAATAAAATAGACTTGGTGTATAGAGGCAAACACCCAATCATAGCTGTCACTCATTAGAATTATGGGTGAAAACTTTTTATGGATAAGGCAGATGATACAAATGAAGTGGCTTGTTGTTTAGTTCTCAAAGAACTTGATCTGCCTGCCAAAAGAGATCATTTGGTAAGTGTCAGATATCTGTGATGGGTCATTTTACCCTTTCACATGATTTGGGCATGAAACCATCTGATTTGAAGTTAGAGACGCTACTGCAACAAGGTAATTGCAATTTTATGAGAAAGAAAATTGACCTATATAAGTCACAAGTAAGAAGAAAAAAAATCAAGGACAAATGTCGATGCATGTGACTAGGAGGAGCTTCAAGGACCTTCAAAGGGTGAATGAAAAGAGAAAGCACTGATTCTAAAGTGAAACTATATGGGGTGGAATGCAGTACCCAATATTGAAAAGACAATATAAAACAGCATATGCTCCCTGGGAAATCACACATAGGACTTTTTCTTATATCATTTCCATTTAGTTTTCAAGAGAACTTTTTTGCAACTTTGCGATAGAGGGCAGAAGGCCCTAAAAAAAATGGATGGTGAGACAAGACTAAAATGTTGTTAATAGGCACTTTGCTAATGTGTTCATTGTGGATTTTAACATGTCTTGGTCTATACAAATAATATGCAGCTTGCTTTCCTAAACACATCAATCTTTAAAATCATTACATTGTGAGAAGCAGAACCATTAATAGAATCAAGTTCCCTACCGATGTCACATTGGAAGTTAGAACTAATAATATTCTTGTCAATTTCTTTGACCACTTGTTTTCAAATGCCCTTCGATCTACAATGAACAACTTGCTTCTAGCATCAAGTCCAATTGAAGGTTGTGCTGACAAAGAAGGAAGAGAAAGTGAGATGATCGTCTGGACACAGAGAGCACTTGTATAACTCTGTGCCACCTGCAAGCCCCATCCTGTTAAAAGAGGAACCAAGGACAAAACATAGTGGGGCCCAACGGCCACCCTGAGCTTTTCCCACACAGAATCTTTCCCACAAAACTCCCATCACAAGCATCCTCTCCCAACCTCAGTTGTTTGAGGAAGCTTCCCAAACTTCTCACAATCCCAGCATTGTCCCATCCGACAGTGAACTTCCCCTCCGGCTTACACGGGGCTTTGTTTGAGAGGTTTGTCACTACACAGAATCCCAGGCACCTGAGACCTGTTTACTGCAACAAGCACTTTCTCAGTTTACCGCATGAGACACCTTGCAAGATCAATGTCTTCCATTCATCAGCTGACACAAACAAAGCCACTTCCTTGAATCTTACCCATCCCTGCTCTCATGGAAAAGCGATACTTTCCCTACCTGCCCAGCAGGAAATCATTTTGGCAGAGGGACCTCTACGCAAAAACGGAAGTTATGTCCATGTAAGTACAGGCAGGCTGTCATATATTGCAAGGTTATTGCAGGAAAGACACACCTATTACTTTAAAGCAGGCTGTGCTTGGGTTACAGCCCTCAGGAATGCTTTTTACAAAAAAGGTGGAAAATCTTTTACTCATTTGCATTAAGTTTATATAGTTACCATTGCCAAAAAAGCATTTCACCAATAGCAAACATAGCACAATAACCAAATCTCTTTCCATTTTGGTGAAACACTCCCCTATTGATCTCTTTTCAAAAATGCTCATGTTTAACAGATAAAGTCACACATACATGATTGTTCTTAAAGAGAACATCTGTGTTACTTAGAAATTTATCAGGATTGCGTGAGTACTGGTGCCTGACAGCAAGCTGATATCAACCAATGTAAACTTTGGCCAACTGGTCTCGGTTACGTTGAAAAAAGGACATACCATTATCCCCATCTGTCCGTGTTAATGAGTGTTCATAATGCGTCGTGCCACAGGTCTGACCCCAACAGACCTATCAACAATGGAAAACTGTGTCAACAGGCAGCTTTTACACAACAATCTATGGCTTTCATCTCTACAGCATTATTGCAAGTCGCTTACGCCATCTACTGGAGCGATATGGTCACAAATCTGTTAGCGTCAGGATACCTACATATGTAAATATACCATGTTTGACAATCAAAAAGACCAGGTTTATGGGGTCAAAATCAACTTGACACATCTCTGAAATTCTGATAATCTGAATTTTTTAATAGATACATGGAGTGCACAGCTGCAAAAGTCATTTCAAATCTACTTTTTCCATGTTTAAAGGGATAGTTCAGCCAAAAAGGAAAATTTTGTCATCTTTTACTCACTCTCATGTTGTTACAAACCTGCATAAGTTTATTTGTTCTGAAGATATTTTGAGAAATGTTTGTAACAAACCATTAGTGGACCCCATTTACTTCTGTAGTATACTTTAAAGGGAATGGGGTCCATAAACAATGTGGTACAAACATTTCTCAAAATATCTTTCTATGTGTTCATCAAAACAAAGAAATGTATACGGGTTTGTAACAACATGAGAGTGAGTAAATGAGAAAATTTTCATTTTTGGATTAACTATCCCTTTAAGTGCTATAATTGGGTCCCCAGTGCTTATATCAACCTAGAACATGTGAAAAAGATCAACACAGTAACTTAGTTTTGGTAAACCATTCTCTACAAGCATGTGAAAACACAGGTCAATGAAATTTGGCTCCCCTTGTGATGTCAGAAGGGGATAATACCGCCCACGGCACTGCCATTTAGTGCGGAGATCTGCTCATTTGCATTTTAAAGGACACACCCAAAACGGCACATTTTTGCTCACAACTACAAAGTGGAAATTTGACCATGTTAAATTAATACATTATCTATGGGGTATATTGAACTAAAATTTACAAGGAGGACAATAGAGGGGCCTTGAAGTGAAAATTGAACCCCTGCATTAAAGGAATCACATCTCCAATCAGGGGATTTTTTTGCATTTACTGTTTTTGTCTTTTGTCTGTAAGAGCACCCAAACATTACTGAGCATTTTAAACCAATTATCCTATTGTAACTACTTACATATTTCTTTGTAATACACTTACAATGCCTTTGTTATATGTATTTCATATAGTAATAAGTGATTATGTATAATTAAATGCAACTAGCCCTAACCAAACCCTAACCCCATAGTAAGTAATGTTGTTAATTAATATTACTCTGTAGTTAATTATATAATTACACTGTAACAAAGACACCTTAAAATAAAGTGAAATCAATTTCTCAAATTAATAAAACTAAATAAATTAAGGTATTTAAATAAATACACTAACAAATAAATTGTTAAAAATATCAATATGGAGATTTATATTACCATTAGATGGCACCAGAGTGTTATAAGAACTAGGTTTAGAAAAATCTGGCATGGAATGTCCTTATCAAAAAAAACCCAGAGGAAGTAAAAATATTATCCAGAGATCTTTCATTCATATACAACAAACTTTATGACCTTTTCTGTATCTACAAACAATTCAGTCTGTTATGCTAAGGTATTTGAGACATAAACAAACACTTCTGACAGTGCACTCTAAAAAATGCTGGGTTGTTTTTAACCCAGGGCTGGGTCACTATTGGACAGAACACACTGCCGGGTTAAAATGACCCAACTGCTGGGTTATTGTCAATCATCCATGTTGAAACAACCCAACAGTTGGGTTAAAATAACCCAGCAGTTGGGTAATTTTAACCCGGCAGTGTGTTCTGTCCAATAGTGACCCAGCCCTGGGTTAAAAACAACCCAGCATTTTTTAGAGTGTGGAAGTACATGACAGCTTCAACAATAAATCAAATCAACAATCAAATTCAAATTATGCTGGGACACTGGAGAACATAATGTAGAGTTTACTCTACCTTTACAAATGTACAAATTCTCATCAATCTTATATCCATTACTCTTAGTCTAATCTTATGCACGGGCATCACATTTACTGCACGGTGCAAACACTAATAACATGCATTTAAAGCTCAAATGATTAACCAAGTAGGTCAAGGAAAGTCAAAGTGTAACACAAAGGTTAAAACATTCTTGACTACTATATTTTCTAGGGATGCACCGATAGGGTTTTTTTGGGCCGATACCGATACCGATTTAAACAGACAACTTCTGGCCGATACCGATGCCGATACCGATATTAAATACTTGTATACAATACTATACAGTTGGTCTATTTGCTAGTTTATTTCTGCATCAAATTATTTTTACTGAACATGGATTTGATCTAATTAACATTCAACTGACCAACATAATAAGAGAGACACAAATTAAGCTTAAACAAATATAATAAGACAACATGACAACCTTCAAAGGTGGTTTTTGCTATTCAGCATTTATTTTATTAACAACATTAACTCGTTTTTTTACATATAATGGATTTCTTTATGCAGTTAATTAATAGGCCGATACCGATTGTTTTTCTCGTTGCCGATATGCCGATGGTTTCAAATTCATCAAAAATCGGCCGATAAATATCGGCGGCCGATACATCGGTGCATCACTAATATTTTCTTCAGTATTTTCCAGTTGACAGAACTGTCACATTCATTATTAAATGCTCAGCTACGACTACAACATGAATAACAATGACATATGGAAATGAAACGTTATTATACAGATTCTATCTGCAGATTTTAATTGTTCTAATTCTAGTGAACTCATGAGGAAGATACAGATAATGGTACTGCATGATGTTAGCGATCAGGTGCAACTAAGTGGTGTCCTTGGCACAATCGCTATTCTACAATCTTTGAAATGTTTACAATGCCTTAAACAGAAGTTCATATGATGAAAACATTGCAAGAAGAGATCTTTGCTTTAAGCCAGCTCGGGGTCTTGTTCATTGATAAATGTTGATGTGAAACATGTGTCATTACAGTACTATTCTTTTTCTCTCTGGATCAATGACTTCAAAACGCTTTTCTAATATAGCACAAGCTAATTTTTTTTACTAATGGACAGTATGTACATGTTATGCATAAAAAACGCAAACTGTGCATAAAGTTAGACCCGACAGAAATGTATCTAGTCCAACAGAAAGTAGCACTTTCTACACTTCAACATAATAAACTTTGTAAGCTAAAGTGAGAGTCGTAAATTAAAAAATAGCTCAGCCAACAACAAAAAAATGCTGATTACCGGTATTGAAAAAATTAAGTGGTATGAAGTTCCAAACCCACTTGACCTTTTGTTCTGTGTATCATAAAATGAAAACTTTTAATATTTACTTCCTTACAATTAACATGAAGAGAGTCTGATAGCTTTGTGTGGAAAACAAAACAAAATGAGAAAAGGTAGCAATTTTCCGCTGTGCACAAAACAATTTAAAAGTCAGACATTTTATGATCCAGTTCACTATTGTTAATGAAATGACCTGGCACATTTCCGTAGCCCATTTCAACAAACTGATCCAATGATCCCATTACATTGGTTCATGGAGGGAGTCCAGGGACCAGCTGAAAAACACACTAGACATCAGAAAACTTTATTCAAATGGACCACTTTGTATCCTTCCTGAAGATTAAACAACAAGTATAATTCTTTAGAATTTCACATGTGTACAGATGACACACAAGCATATGAGTAAACCATGTTTTTAAATAACAAATATGGGATATAACAGCTTGTTTGGCTTGTGAGGAAACCAAAAGGGTGCAACACTTTATTTCTCAATCAAATTGAGAAAGGATATAAACTATTGCAACAATTGGGAACATAAAGTTACTAAATCGCTAACAACTTACTGCATTAATGATGATATTATTATTAGTATATATAAAGAGTTTTGTTCCAAAACACAATAAATATATTTTGACTAATTTTGGTAAAAATGTGTTTTCTATACTAAGAAAGTGATACTTTTTAATTTTCAAAGATTAATTATAAAAACTAATTATTTTTCCAAAAAAAAATGCAATAAATACATGACAACTTTTTTTCAAAATGCTATAAATCTATTGAATCAATATATAAATGTGCATTCATCTTTTACATGTTATATTCATTTAGTTGACTAGTGGTATAAACATTAATGGCATTAATCAAAACACTTACTTTGTCATATTAATAACACTGTCATTGCTGCTGTTATCCTTTGGATGTCGTTTCTGAACTTTTTCGACAGCGATCAGCTGTAAAATTTTTTGGTCCTGCTCGATTTTCATTGACTTTGTGTAAAATAATGTAAAGTTTTTCATAAGATCCCCTGGGGTCAATGTTTTAGCATGACAGAAGCTTGATGCTGTTGGGAGAACAAGCAACAGCCGGCATTTTTCCTTCGCACCCGTGTTTCTCACGAAAATTATTAGATTTTGATGGCTTACGTTTCTTCCCCACCACAGAAAACCACACAGGTTTATCAATGCCATCAAAATTATTAATTTGTTTGTTTGTTGATCACGAAGTACAAAGTAGATGAAGAAAAACTAGGATTCTGTGTTAATTCAAAGCGCCGCCATTATTGTTTACAATGTGTGGAATGGTGCGCTGTGATTTATTGAGCAGATTTATTGCATTTTCCAGAGAAGTAGGACTGGTTTTTATCGCGTTTTGGAAAAAAAGGGAGTAAAGATGACAAAATAACACGTTGGATATCGGATTTTGCGTAAAACGTAGAATTTACTTTTTAATTCTAACCTGATATAATACTGATTTTGGCTGTAACTAATTTTTTTAAAATGGAGTTGCATTTTTAACCAAACTCTTCATATATAATATAACAGTAACAGTGGATTGAATAAATAAAACCTCAAAAAGACTGAACTAACAAAAGAAAGACAACTAAGCTGAAAAGTAGGACTGTGCCAAATAATAACTGTGTCACAGCTTGTAACTCTATGAAAAACATTTCCTGATCTAAAGGGAAGAGCCTGCAGGTTCTGACAGAATTAAAATCTTTTTCTGTGGTTCACAAGTATTTTAAGCACTTTGAGAGCTAGCCAGTTCCCAGGAAAGAACACATATAGATAAAAAAATGTATAGCCTAGTGAATACACTGTAAGTCACTTTGGAAAAATGCCAAATGCATTAAAATGTAACACTGGCTGGTCTAGATAAGCTGGACACTGTTTATTTCCTTTTAATCTGTTTCGATATTGCATATAAAAGACCTGAGGGCTTTTTGTCCAGTCACATCCTCTGCCTACACACACAGACACACAGAACATAAACACTGTGGTTAATCACTGCTATGCTAACAATTACCTACTAACTCACAGAAAAGCCAAGGGACTGTACTTTATCTCATGACAAGAAACAATTATATAAATATATATATAAGGAATAGTTTTTTTTTTGCTAAGTAAAAATGCTGTTTTTAATTATTATAATGCCATTCCAATCACCATAAGTCAACATTCTTTTTACAAGAATCATCATGCAGCTCCATTCAATCAGAGATCGTATATTAAGCTCCAAAAAAGGAAATTATAAACTGTAACATAAAACAGTTACAAAAGTTTCCCAAAACACTGACTGTCACAAAAGACTGATCATAACAAGACTAAGTTATAACACACAAATTATATGGATATGATTATTTGGATCCTTACCAATTATAAGAAATAAAGAGCTTCATAGAGATTCTTCATTTACTCTTTTTTTCCAGATAAAATAACAGCATTCAGGTTTGGAATGACATCAGACTGAGAATCACAAAATGATCTTCTTGGTGGAACAACTTTTCTTTACTGAAAAACTGTACTTTTGCATCATTTTGACATCGACTATATATACTTGTGGGAAGGTTTTCTGATACCATCCAAACACATTTCCACCTTAAAATTATACAAATCTGTCTGAATACTAAGCTTTTAAGATATTGAACTTCAACGTTTTGGCATTCTGTTCAACTTTACAGATAAACCCTTTTTCTTTTCCAAAAGAAAGTCCCAAAATGTACACAACTTAAAAAATATCACATTATGTAAATAAGTTGTCAGATAACTCAATTTTGACAAAAATGTCAGATAGAACCTTAAAAGGGACGATGTTTCAAAATTGATCGGTCTAATTTTTAAATCAATGCTCCATCAAAGTGAAGGCAAGATGAGGCTACTAGAAAGGGTATAAGAGACTGCAAACAGTATGGCATCAGAGTAGTGATGGATGGACAGCAGCAGGCACTGCCCACAAAACAAAACCCCAGGAAGCTCCTTGGGAAACCTCGATTAGGGCAAAAATAAGAGTTTAATACATTTTAAAGAATGTGGGCTCTGGCTTTCATAACCCGTATTCAATGTGTTTTAGACGCATACAAGTTAATAAACACACTTAAAATCAAGTTATGTATTTACCAGCTGCTGGTGTATCGTCACCTGAAAACCATGTTTATGCCATTTTATAATATAAGGCTACTATAATAAAATGAAAATACGTGAATTGCATAAGTGTAATTTGCAAAGGGTGCATACCAAGCATTGTTTGTAAATTTTGAAGTTTAGCAGATTATCTCGCTCAATCTTTCGCACGACCTTTCAGCCGCAATAGTTTGTGATCTGCTTCACAACTCGACATAAACTCCTGCTTAAACGGTTACGAGGCGACAACTTTATCTTTTCTACACAAATCTGCATCAAAGACACAAAAATAAAGGTACACCCACCCCATCCAGTCTTATGTACACAAAATACACCCTGAAGTAAAGCTTAAAGCCCATTCGCCGTCGACAGTTTTCTCTTACCTTTAACAAAGTATCGCAGTGTGCTCTTCTGATAAATCAGTGTAGAGAAGGCAACATACGTCCTCAGATTGGTTTCACAATGGTCCTTATTAAAAAATGCCAGACAAAAGGGAACTCAAAACAGGTTTAAAGTTGATTTCATTCTTTATCACGATTGAAAAGTAATCTTGTTAGTTTGTGAATGACACCGTTTGTAGCACTTCCACCTACGCTGACCAATCACACTCGCCACAAGGTATGACGACACACTCGACCTTTTACAGAGAGAAGACGCGCAGATTGTTTTTCACCCCCATTTCTCCTTAATTCAGGCGCCCTCTTTCTGTGACCCTGGGAACAATACATCTCTCACTCACCTTTACTAGCTCCAGACCGGTGTATCTCAACCTTTTTGACTTCAAGACCCTCCTATTGCCCATAACAATATTTGAAGCTAATCCCACTCTCAATTTCTGCCCAAACACTAAGAAACACTTATTTGAATAAAGTTTGTCTTAAGTTCTCTTGAGGACCCTTGGGCGTTTGAGGAGGGTCCCTAGTTATAGACAGACAGCTAATATTATCATCTTATTGTCTATACTGCAGATTATCTGGTTGCCAGGAATTTGTAATTGTGATTATTGTCTCTTTACAGTACCACGGTTTTACAGTCCAAGTAAAGAGAATGTATTAATGATTTCCCTGAAACTATATGGTTCAATAAAATTAATGGTCCACTTTTAAAACCCATAGAAATCTTTGGTTTACATATTAAATGATTGGCTTAATATACTAAGTAAACTACTGTATGTATTAAATACTTCCAAAACTAATACATATAAAAATGATAATTTTTAAAAAATTACATCATTGGAGTACTGGCCTGCACCTGGTCAAAGAAAACTGCAAGAGATTGTTGAGGCTGCGATAAACTGAAAGGCTGCCTGTGTTGCATAGATGGACTGAAGGAAGAGAACTGCAGCATACTAAGCATTAAATTGTGTTGGCAGGATTTGCTTTTTCTTTAAGGATAATGTCGTGTTTTAGTAAAGGATTTAGTAAAATACTATGTAGGACTAAATTGGGCAAACAAACATTCATAAGGCAGGATGCATAAATTTGGGTCTTTGTTTGCTACAAATACATTCAATCTTATCTGAAGTTTGCACAAGTAAACCTTGATAAAAATCATAATGAACAATTTTTATAAATATTTACTTGTAATGTAAGGTTCCACTTTGTCTTACAATCAACAAGTTTGTCTTTTAAGGAATAAAAACTCTGTACTGCAACAAAACCTTGATTATAAACAGTATTTTTTTATTATTTTAAAATAGCATAAAAGCATGAAAAAAAACCCCCTAGATTCCACATGTGATACAATTGTACAAATTCGAAATACGTTTTTACAACACAGTGATACACAGCTAATGCTTTCATACAGATGAAAATAAGCACTTTATAAAAAATATATCTCTACATTGTAACATAATGAATGTAGTGTTTGCCATTCAGGCTATGAGAACCTGAATCTAGCGATCTATTTGTATCTCAAGTCCAAAACAATGTTCAGGGAGACCTTTGAACTCAGTCATTTGTGTTATGGGTTCCCTGGGTGTGTTTACATTTAGTCAGGAGTGTTTAAAGAAGTCTGATGAGGAACAGAATCATCTATACCTATACAGAACTGTATGTTGACAGAGACAACGCCTTTTGCACTGCTGTTTGCAATACAAATTACCTTCAAAAAAGGCAAAATCAAAGAGAAACAACTATTTATATATTAAATACAAGATAATAACTTGTTGCTGCATTGTTAAAAAAAACAGATCTTGTTTCCATCTTCTCCATGATTTTAGAAATACTTTGCATTGGTCCTTGGAAATAACAGTGTCTTTATCTGCAGTCCAAAATGAACTGCTTAATTTTCCCACCACCAACAGGATGTACAGCTCTGCTCATGCAGTGGCTCTTTGTCCGAACATCAATTCAATAGGTCACGTAACAACTCATGTTACCTGTCAGAAAGGGGCTATGAATTTTTGTTTGAAATTAGAGGGACCGCACAGTGCACCCAAAAGGTATAAGAGAGGTATAAGAAGTCTTGATTTCTACTCTTGAGCTTCCTTTCCAGTCATTTTGTAGATCTCTGTAGGTCCATCCACGTGTGTGATGGTGGTGGTGAGCTGATTTTACTAACCACTGTTTCCACCCTGATCATTTACTGTAAATGGAAAAGAAAGATTATATCAGGAGTTAATCAACACTAACAGTTTATTATGACATTGTAGGAACAGCAAGACACAGAGACGAAAAGTTCAAGAATGTTAATGCAAAACAAACATGTTATTACAGATATGAAAATGGTGGATAAAAAATCTAGCATACCAAACAAGAAACCAAAAGATTTTCTGTGCGCCAAAACAAGGTGTAACGTATTAACATGGTTTTAAAGCGAACTCCAGACGCCTTATAATTTGTACTCGTGTTAAACTAACCACTTTTTGTAATATTTCTTGAAGTATGCAATATTTCCTCATTGAACTGTAAACCAGTATCCCAAGATCAGCTACAGCGCTTTAGTTGGCAAAACAAATAGAGTTCAACAAGAACAATCCTGTACTGCTTATAATGCCTCAGACTATGGCATTCAAGATGACACAAACCAATAAACAGCATGATAAAAATAATACATCTGTGATCAATAAGCAGTGTTATATAAATTATTTTTATGACGCCTGGAAAACATCACCGATTTGGAGACTCATCCAATCACGCAAGTTAATGGCCACATGGCGCATAGAGCCTTCAGACACTAAAACAGTTAAAAACCCAAAAAACAAAGTCCAAGTTACAAAAAGAAGCAATGTTTGAGGATCCAGCTCTGGAATGGTCTAATAAAACTGAATGCCATTTGGGCAAGAAAACAGTACAGAAAGTTTCAAACATGACGTCAAGACTGAGATAGATGGTTTTCATTACACCAGTTTTGGTAGGAAGCCTGGTCTACATTAGAAACACCCACAGTCGCCAAAGAGGCCTATTGCCCCACAGGAAAAACATAAGCCCCTCCCTTTCCTGGCATCAATAGATCACTGTCTGAAATGAGCTTGTCTTAACACAAACTGAACTTTAATGTGTTGCTAAGTGAATGTCTTTGCTGTACTATAGATCATTTTTATGTGCAGCGGACACAAATCAGCACTCCAGAGTCAGATGAAAAGCACTGTTTAAAAATGCATTACAGTGCAAGTATTAACAATAAAAAGTAATTTTAATTAAGATTTAATTTTGTATGCAGCATAATAAAAGAGTTTGTGAAAGTATTACACATGCATTTCACATTAAAGAGCCCATGCATCTGTTTTTAAAACTAAATGGTTATAGGGTGTGCCTCACTTCGCAGATTCTGGTTTGCCTGAAAACCAAATAATTTTCAAGCCATTATAGGCAGGCTTCATTTTTGTCTCACACAGCAAAAAATATGTAGAGCATGGGTTACACCATTAGAGATACATAATGGAAAAAGTACCAGATGTAAAAAACTATTATTACCATTTCTATTAAATGACTTAACTGCAACAACAACGAGGCTTATGCTATAATCATGACGGCTACAGTAACAAAAGCAATATGATCACTCTACAAACAAACAATTATTCAAGTGCACAAGAAATCAGTATAAAAGTATATATGTGTGTGAAGTTTCAGCAGAAGTCTTACCGCTTAACTGTTCATCCCCATAATGTTTGTGAGATGGTGCGTACAGAAACATGAGGGCAAACACATAGAGATTCCACATGCCATAAATGCCAGTAAAGAATGCACTGTTGACTTGAACCATGTACGCACCCCAGTGCCAGTGGCCCTCGTTCACCTATCACAAAACAAATTAGCTCATTGAGGTAACACCATCTTGAATAAATCACTGCTAGTTTGGCTCTTGAGACTTTCCTTTAGAGATAAAAAAGCATATAGTTGTTACAGGAAAAAAGGCTGATGAATAATACTGAATTTTATGTAGAAACAAGTGAACAGATGTATACCTGACTTATGATGAAGAAAATGACAGTCATGGCAGCACATGCCAGGGTGACCAACATCAGGAACTTGAAGCGAAAGATCAGGCCCTAAATTAAAGATGAGAAATGTTTATAACAATTCATTAAATATATATTTTTTAATGGATTTTTAAAGAGATTTTGAAGACATGGAAAACACAGGTATCACGTTAATGTAAACTAAAACAAAGCTATTAACTATAAGTCCCCCCTTGTGGTGAAAATTTGTTATTGTCGTTTTTATAACCCACAAGGCTTGATATTCTTATAAATATCAAGCAGTGGTGGCTCGTGACTGCTCATCTGAGGGGTGCTAATTCAAAATAAGTGTTCGGAGTGTCGTGTGTGTTGCTTGCGTTTTCAAAATATGTGTTTGTTGCGTCATGTGAATGCGCATCACGTGTTTTGTCAAAATGAGTGCCTGCTGCACACGCTTCAAAACAGTTTATTATAAAAGACACGCAAGATAGTCCCTTAACAGTAAACTCTGATGATGCATGAGATAATGCGAGTATCTGGCAAACGCGAGCGTCTCTTTAATCATAAACCCTTTGGATGCGTCATGATGGGCTAGATACATGTGACCAACTTCGCATCGAGCGCCCTCGAAAAAAAAGTCACCGGACGCCACTGATATCAAGATGTTATTGGTATCTAGATTTGTTTTTATAAAATAAAGGTTTACACCAGACCTCATAGTGCAGCCGACGAGCCTTCGTCATAGCAGGCAGGGATTAACTTTTTCCCACTAACATTTCTGAAAACTTGAAACACCATAAAGCACAAGAACAGAAAGTAGAGACATGCACAGATTCCCGCCACAATGATGAAGGCCATCTGCATCAACCTCAGTCAAGGTAGATAGTTCGGTAATTTCCATTGTGTTGAAAGTACAGTACAGCACAGTTATGTTGCCTAAAATCAGCTCATTTCTCTAGAGTAGCAAATAATTTAAATAACTATTTACTGTGCTTGAGAGCAACAAAAACCCAGTAGCCCATTATTTTTTAAGGATACAGCCCGCTTAGTCCCAACATCTGATGCCCAGATACTGTAGAAAGGGTTTTTCAGCTGTACACCTCTGTAAAAACATTTATTTTGTTAATCAGGAAAAACCCAACAGCATCAATGCCAATCACATTCCAAAGACAAAAGCCAATGACAAAACTGTGGGCATCTCAACATCAACTCACCTCTCACACATGTCAAAGATGAAGAGACAGAGGGAGCCAAACATAATGGGTACAACCTGTTTCCAGTACACAGAGATGCGGTTTCTCTCAGTCTTGTCCTTGAAGAAGAAAACAACAAAACAACAAGGTAGCATGAAGTTACATTTTGAGTAAGCCAAGTTGCTCAGTTTACCATAAGTTTGTTAAGGCAACTTTTTTTAATGGAAAGTTAAAAAAACTTTTTTTTAATTGAAAAAGCTGCAGTGTCATTTCATAGCCACTAGTGGCACCAAACAGTATTACAAAAACTGCCATCCCCATGAAAATGCTTATTTGGATCAATTTAATGCACAATATGTAATACAATTGGCACAGCTTGGTGATGTTGTGAAGAACCATGCTGCGTGGAATTATGGGAATTGTAGTCTTCATTTCCACTGCGAATGTAAATCAGGACTCACAATTCATGTTCATGGATGACATAATCCAAATACAGTTTTATACCCATTACATTGTAACATAAGCCAAGAGAGTGGCTTTACAGAAATAAAAGTGGAGCATGCTGGAGGCAACATCTACTACTATGCATGTTTTAATAAAACTCACTGTTTAGCCATTTGATATTTTTAACTGTTTGCGGCCCAGTGCATGTCATCAATCGAATTGCTCTCGTGGCAATTTGATGTCATCCACCGATTGGCTGTGGAAATTGTTGAAAACAGAGGATACGCGAAAATGACATCATTGACAGGCCAAAGTATTTTGATATTAGTTTTACATCAGAATGTTTAAGGATGGGTTGTGGACACCTCATCTTAGATGTACACAATGCAAAAACATCCACAGAACCAGTGCAGGGACATTTGTACAGTAAATATATAGATGTCAGAGTGACTTGTACCATGAGATGTTCTCCACAGAAGATGATCCAGAAGGAAAGCAGCATGGCGTAGAAGATGCCCTGACGGATGTCACCAAACAACAGCATCCAGGTCCAGTCAAAACCAACTGAAAACCATTCCACTGGAATATTGATGAAGGTCATAGATATTCCCAGAGCAAAAATAATCCTGAAAGAATCACAAAACATAAGTTATATATTTAAGTATATAAATATATGAGCTCTTGGTCCGTTTAATGACAAACTATTTGAGAACATAATAAACATTAATAAAGGTCAAACAGATTTAGCACTACCAGGCAATTTCGCATTAAAATCCAACTAATAATCATCCAAACACAGCCCATATGTCTAGGCTAAAGCAGTCTAAATCTAACAGACGTCTTATCAAAGCCAAAAAAATAAATAAAGCTGAAAACACCCTGTAATCATTGTTAACTTTGCTTTATGATGGAATATCATCCGAGTTACTTTGGTTAGAAGTGGGTTAATCATAGCTGAACTTTATACAATTAACCTATATGATGAAATGGTGGCCATTGCTTGCTGGGTGTTGTCTTTGTTCTCTAGTGTTGTATGAAATGCATGCCAGAACAAGCTAATTGGTGAGACTGAGCTGAGGAGGCAAATCTGACTTCAAAAGCCTGAATCACATTCCATCCTGCCAGATCGTCTCTGCATGTTAAACATGAGAGCAGATAGAGACCATATTGTGTTGGAATGCTTGGAATGCCATGCGAGTTCAACTCAAGCAAGCATACGAAGGACCATTTGTATCAGTGCTACCAGATTTCAACTAAGCCAAGTGCCAAACTGCCATTTTAAAGAACCTGAAGAATAAGAGAAAAATTAAAGCTGCAAGCAGCGATGAAAGGGCCCTCGCACCGATGGCCACTGCCAGCCGATGGCCTTAGAAAAGCAGTGAACAGTGGGGGATATGCATTTAAGTGAGTAAATATAGGAGGAATAGGGCAATGTTATTTTGCAGCAGGAGGCACAATAACTAAAACTGAATAGTGTACATAAATGCCTTCAGTCCTAGAGTCTTATTAAACATTAAATAGAGCACAGATTGAACACTGTATATTTAAGATAATGTAAAACATGCCTGTTCATTGTGCCAGTAGGTGACGCTATGACTGAACTGAATATTGCCATGTTGATGTGTTCAGTCCTGGACTCTTATCAATCATGTGAAGAGAGGCAGATTGGACATTGCATAATCAGTGTAAAACATATCACTTCCTTTTGCCAGCTGGTGGCGCTATGACCATAAGTGACTATTGACATGTAGATGTGTTCAGTCCTTGACACTTATCAATCATGTGAAGTTAGGGAAAGATCAGACATTGCATAATCATTGTAAACATGTCACTTCCTGTTGCCAGCTGATGGCGCTATGACCTTAACTGAATATTGCCATGTTGATGTGTTCAGTCCTGAACTCTTATCAATCATGTGAAGAGAGGCAGATTGGACATTGCATAATCAGTGTAAAACATGTCACTTCCTGTTGCCAGCTGGTGGCGCTATGACCATAAGTGACTATTGACATGTAGATGTGTTCAGTCCAGGACTCATATCACTCACGTGAATTTAGGAAAAGATTGGACATTACATAATCAGTGTAAACATGTCACTTCCTGTTGCCAGCTGGTGGCGCTATAACCATAAGTGATTATTGACATGTAGATGTGTTAAGTCCAGGACTCATATCACTCATGTGAAGTTTGGGACAAATTCCACATTGCATAATCATTGTAAACATGTCACTTCCTGTTGCCAGCTGGTGGCATTATGACCATAAGTGACTATTGACATGTAGATGTGTTCAGTCCAGGACTCATATCACTCACGTGAATTTAGGAAAAGATTGGACATTACATAATCAGTGTAAACATGTCACTTCCTGTTGCCAGCTGGTGGCGCTATAACCATAAGTGATTATTGACATGTAGATGTGTTCAGTCCAGGACTCATATCACTCATGTGAAGTTTGGGACAAATTCCACATTGCATAATCATTGTAAACATGTCACTTCATTTTTCCAGCTGGTGGCATTATGACCATAAGTGACTATTGACATGTAGATGTGTTCAGGTCAGGACTCTTATCAATCATGTGAAGTTTGGGAATGATTGGACATTGTAGGCCTGAGTTCCAGCAACCTGTTTCATAGTGAAACATCAAAATTTGGCGGGCCGGAACAGACATAAATTTTAACATAGAATCAAATCCATCGCAATATAGCATCACAAAGGCCTTAAGATGAGACTCACCAAATATGATGATGATCCGACGAAAACTGTAGGAGGAGCTAGTTAAAGTATGACTGCTGGAAATTAGAAAAACTGAGCCAAAATCTGAGAAATAATTAAAAATAGCTGACTTCCTGTTTGGTTTAGGGCACTGCTCCAAGATCCTTTTTTATAGGGCTTGTAATAATAAATGAGCACACTGAAATTTGTACATGTACATTAAACACAGTCCAAGGGCTGCTTCGTTGAATATTTGAAAGTGGTGCTGAAACATTCCCCTTCAGGTTGCCAGCTGTTGGCGCTATGACTATAAATGAAAATGGGTATGTAGATGTGTTCAGGTCAGGACTCTTAGCAATGATGTGAATTTTGGGACAGATTGAACATTGTATGCCTGAGTTCCAGCAACTTCCTGTTTCATGGGAAAACATCAAATTTTATGAAGTATGAAGATGATCCGACGAAAACTGTAGGAAGAGTTAGATAAAGTTTGACACCTGGAAATGACAAAAACTGCGCCCAAATCACAAAAATAACTCTGAATAGCTGACTTCCTGTTTGGTTTACAGCTTCGCTCCAAGAGACAGAAGCGTACTGAATTTCGTAATTGTATGTCAAACACAGTCAGAGGGCTGCTCCGTTGAAAATTTGTAGGTGGCGCTATAGAGCTATTTTCCCACGCCTAATTCCAAAGCCTACACCACATGTAAATTTTCACCACTCTTGACATCTGTGCAAAATTTCATGAGTTTTCGAGCATGTTTAGGCCCTCCAAAGTCCAGCTGAATTCGGAGAAAAATAATAATAAAAACTCCTTGAAGAACAATAGGGTCCTCACACCCCGGTGTGCTCGGGCCCTAAATATGATCTCTCAAATGCACCAGAAGTTAGCGTGCTAGCATCCACAACTAAAAAAGCTATTCCCTGGAGACCTGTGAAGCTCTTATGTTGGCAGGGTTATGGTCTCTGTCAGCTCCACTGGCACTAAACTTTATTCAGGCATCATTCCAAAAAAGGACAGCCAACAGGGAGCCTGAATTCTTTCTGAGATATAAAAAGCGGTCTTATTTCCATCAATGTAGAAGTCAGCTCAGCAAAGCTTTTAAAACATGAAAAAAAAATCATCCAGTGAATGACTTGAGAGCTTCTGGGACCACTAGTGCCCAAACAGAATGTGGGACATATGGATGCGTTTCATTTGTAAAGAGGAAAGGGGATACAAGATCAAGGACCACCACTCACATTTTCTCCTAAACATCTTAGACAATTCGTTTTATCTTACATGACATTGTTTGGTACATGATACATTATTTGAATGTCTTACAAACTGTATAAAATTAACGCCATAATCATGTTACTCATGTGTGTATGTGACTATAACTTACAATTGAGGAGCTCAGATGCAAAGCCACTAAATGCCACCTCCATCAAAAATGAGATAAACAAATGCTTTTGGCACATATTTTATGTTTATCAAATACTATAAATCCACTTAATCCCACCCTCAGGCCATTTAGAAATACAGCATTGTTGGCAGAATCCATTAAGAGTCTGATAAAAAAAATGAAGATTTACAAGACAACATATCAGATGCACTTAGATGGTTTTCCATCTGAGCTTTTCAATTCCTCTTTTCAGCAAAACAATAAAACCAGACAAACATTCCACTCCTTTTTTTTTAACTTCGGGCTTAGCAGCTCGGTTTTAGTTTGTCCAAGAAAGATACAGAGGAGCAAAGCCTTACTTTTCCAGCAGGACTGGTGGTCTGGTCATTTGGGTGATTCTCTTCCAGTACCAGATCATGATAATGAGGATGCTGGGAGTGAGAAATGTCTTCATAGCGAACCACACCTTCGTGAAGCCACCGTTCTGATGAATGCCCTGGAAAGAAGCATGAAAATGAAGTCAAGACAAACACATTAAGTAGGGATGCCCCAAATGTTTGGCAACCAAAGCTATTAGGCCGAAAGTAGCAATAAAAGCCTTTTCAGGGTTTGGACGAATAAGTGGAAAGACCAAATACATTTTGACAAACAATAATGGTTCTAATGACATGATCAAAAAGCAACCAAACATGTTGGCAGTGTGAAAGCATTTTAAAGTGCCTGAGAAAGAGTTTTTTGCTATTTTCGGCTGAATAGTTTTGTTGGCTGAACATTCAGTGCATTAAGGGCACAATAGCTAAACATCAAACTAAACATCAACGAGAATCAAAAGATGACGCGGTCCAGATGTCTTCAGTTCACTTGGTGTTTGTAAAACCACCACCTTGTCCAGAAACGTGTGCTGATCATAACATTTACATGACATATACATTCATGCATTTGACTTTTATTCAAAGCGACTTACAATGCATTTAATCTATACATTTTGTATAATATCACTATTGCATAACATCAGGACGATCCAGGACAGGGCCAAAATCTTTTAACACAAACTGAAATCCAATTTAACACAGTACAGTTAAAGGACTCACCACAAGTCGGATGTCTTTGATTTCTCCAATCCCGATGTTGACATTTTTGCGTTCGTTTACGGGGAGTCTGATGTTGATAAGATAGTATTTATGGGCAACGCTGCCAACCTCCATGAAAGGCAAAAGGTCACAATCAAAGTAGCGCCCATCATTCTCTGGAGTCTGAGAATTAAAACCGTTTGGGGTAAATCCAGGTGCTACCAATTTGTACTACTTCACCTGCATGTACATTTTTTGAAAAACTAGGCCACATATTATTAGTGTTTACCTTGGTTCCAGTGAAAATGCAGTCCAGTTTGCGATGTTCGATGGAATGGGCCATCTCAGTCCATTTACTCACTTGATCATCCCTATAGGCCAATCGAACGTCCATCGTAACCAAACCTTCACCTGCACCCAAACACACACATATACTTGCTTCAGATTGGTTTATTTGAAAAATACAAAACAATTTAACCAGAACACTTGCTCAATTATATTGCATGCACATCAAAATAATCACATTTATATACAGACTACGGCAAGAACAAAAACAAACAGCAATAGTGCAGTAAGGGACAGATTGCACAAAAACGTCAATTCTCTACATTACATTAAATTTTTTTCAAAAGCGACTTCCAGTGCATTAAAATGTATACATTTTATCAGTATGTGTGTTCACTGGCAACTCATGATGACTTCTGCGCTGGTAAAGCAAATGCACAACCATAAGATTTTCCATGTTTCACTGAAGGAACAAAAACATGGAGTGGCGGTGAGTAAATGACTTTAGGACCTTTAAGACAATCGTGTTGGGTAACAAAATGAGTGCCTGATGACTGAATTACAACGGTGGACTTCTATAGAAAAGGTCAAACAGACGTGTGAAATGATAGCTCATACCAGCCTCATGAATAACTCTTTTGTCATCATAGTGTGGCTAAAAGTAGCACAAGGTAAGCTAGGGGTGGGCGGAATGACCAAAAATCTATTCCACGGAATGAGTCATTTTATTTCACGGAACGGAATATTTGACGGTATACATGTTTTTCAGTTTATATTGTTTTTTGATAATAACAATGTACAGAAATACACCACTCACTATAGCTTTTAACTAAATGCTCACCACAGTTTTAAAATACGAGCAATTTAAAGTTAATAATGTTAAAGTGAAAATGCCCAGAAGATAACAACAGATAAGTCTTGATTAGACAGAATCTTGTTTTTAATTGAGTTATTAATTTCATAGACTATTGAAGCTATAGTATGCCTTCATTGTATTTTGTATTTATGCATACATTACATTAAACATATGCAATATGTAAAATGAACAGGTATAAATATATGCAAAAACCTACAGACAGGATAAATACCTACAGTATAGCCTATATGAGAGACGAAGCTTTATAAATGTCACAGGTGCTATGATGTGATGATCATAAAGTTTGTTTTAAGATCTTGACGCCCTTTACTTTCTATTATACCTTAACATTTGCATCTCTTGTCTTTCCGATCAAATATGTTTGTATAAGCAAATGGCGCGTCAAACTACGTCGCTCCAGCAGCGCACATCACTGATATAAACGCGAGTTTTGTCTTAGCTTGCTTAAAGTTCAGAAAACTTTACAACTATTAGCATTATGTGCAGGGGCGCCGTAAAGGGGGGAAAAGTTAGGACGATTCTAAGGGCCCATGAACTTTTGAGGGCCCCAGCCAAGGACTGTGCCGCACACGCAACCCCCTTAAGCTGAGCCCTCTTAGCTCCGCCCCGTCTTTACTCTGCATTTTAGCGCCGTCTTCAATCCACGGTCTCACAGTGCGCGTGAACTTCAGAAGAGAACAAGGTGTGTGTATTTACTGCTATTTCCTATGATATCTGCATATGTGCACTTCCTTACTTTAAATGCAGTTTACACAATGTGACGCTGGATCAATACAATGCAGTTTTCTTTCCACTGTAAAGTCTTCGCTCTGTTCACCCCAGTTTAAAAAAACACAAGGGGATTTACGTTCCCTGTTTTGTGTTATGATTCTAATGCGAAGTCAGCCCTTATAAGCTGTTTAATTAACGTAGCCCGTATAAGCTAATTAACATAAACTAGAAATGTGATCGGCTACACACTGTTTTGTTTTGTAACGCAATATGCAAAGAAAGGATTTTTATGCAGTCTTAAATCGAGTTGGTTGTGATAAAACTGAAATGCAACTAAGGCTAAACTAGTCAAATTATGTATATTAAAGCTTCTCAACTTGCAACAGGGTTAAGAAATCAATGGAAATCTATGTCGTAATCTGCTATAGTTGTCATTCATTTCATTTTAGAGCCCCGTTGATTAAAAAACAGTCTCATTTAATAACAGTATAGCTGTTTTCTTAAATAATAACTCAACCCTAAACCAACTTTTTTTAGTTAATGATCTGTAAGAATGGGGTTTTATTAGTGCATTGTGCAATAGTGTTCATTGATTTTAGTAAGTTTTTTGACATTTGGATATAAAGTGTTTCAATACTGGTGTAAAAACGTCTGAGTGCTGCCATCTTCAGGTTGAACGGTGGCTACTGCAGTTGAATTTTCTTATTGAATGTTGGGTCCAAAAAATGCCTCGTAATGTAAGCAGGTTCAAGCTCACCCCGCCGCTTTGGTCAAGCATTGTTGACCCAGTCTTATTTCAGGCAGAATGTACATAGAAAAGATGCATTGTTGTTGTTCGCCATTTTTAAATGTTACAATGTCTCGTGTGTAACAGCTCAAGTATACAGTATGTCACTGAGACTGTCTCTGAAAATCAGACTAAAGCCTCAAATCTTATTGTGAGATAAAAAGCATCACAGTTTAATTTCAAGCATTAATTTCACTATGATTTCAATCGCTGATATGACATTACTCAGTCAACATTAAAGATATCAAGTTTATATTTTCACAAATGTTCTTTACATTATATAGGATGATTTTATGTGGAAAACAGTAAATTACAAAGAAATACTTCAGCTGGGTTTTCACAGGCATGGTCACATTTATCTTTAATCTTTAAGAATGTTGCATTTTTTCTGAATATTTGATTTAATGTACTGTATTTTTCAATTAAATTTGCATTGCACAATAAATTATCTTAGCTGCAGACATTTTAGGTATCTATAAATACTGATAACTGTGGTCAAAACAATATCAAAATAAATAGTTCTGTATTATTAAATTACAGACAAAGATTTTGAATAGCTACAGTAGGTTAGATTGTATGTTTGGTACGAAATGGGTATGGGGGGGCCTGACCCCCTATTTTTTCATAGGGCCCAAAATTGCTAGCGGCGCCCCTGATTATGTGTGAGAAGAACTCTTTATTTCGCGTCGCAGCTCCTTGCGCTTGCCTAGAGAGACCTCTGCACGCGAGAGGAGAGAGAGAGAGAGAGCACGAGAGCGAGCAAGACAAGAGTCTCGCTGCGTGACCCGCGGTTGATTCACTGGCACTTATTATAAAAATAACACAAATAACTCATTCATTTTTTATAAGTGAACTATTTTACATGTTTCTCCGTCACACTCAGTCTAACATGCTGGAGGGCAGAGTTAGCCACGCCCACTTATTTGCATTCCGCGGAATAGACGGAATAGAAAAATCTGTTAACGTCTGACATTTTATTCTGCGGTAACGGAATATACCGTCATACCGCCCAGCCCTAAGGTAAGCCATGAGTCATTTAGTGCGGCCATTCCCAAACTGTGGTCCGTGTAAAGGCAAAATAAGAATATGTATATTTTAATATACAAACTCGTTCATATTTTGGGCGAACGTGAACTGAACGTACTGTATTACTGCCTAATGAACGTTACTGTGAACTCATTCATTCTGGTGCCGGTGAATGGCACGCTCTCTCAGTTTAACGTCGTTCAACAGGGTGCCAGATTTGTATATTCTTCCAGGCGAAGACTCGACTAAAACACACTGTAAACAGGGCTGAATGTGTAGCGGAAAAAACACCCAATCTGGCAACACCGCCACCAGTCAGTGTTCACCAGTCACGCTGAATGCGTCATCAAAACAACACAGACGCTGCTGAAATTCCTGCCGCGCCACTCAAATAGTTTAACATTATTAATAACATCATATTTGTCCTAAATCGTAAACATAGATTACGTAAACGATTAACATAGGCTGCTAACGCATATTCCGGATCTTGAAATAGACTTTGTCTAAGCTCACGCTATTTAACGTGCACGTGTGGTGTGCAATACCCGCGAGTTGTCATACACGCAATGCCTCGCAGCGCTTCCCGCCCGGGGTGCGACCCCCACCCGACTAGCCTTTCAAGGTATGTGCAAGCAAATACAAAAATTAAAAGACAGTCAATGCTAATGTAAACCCTGGTTGGATAAGGATTTAAAGTTGGATATGAAGATGAAATCTGACGCATTTAGCTTCAGTGTTAAAACTGATCAAATAATTGCTGTCTGTGGTGGTTGTATATGGCTATAATGGCAATCATTTAACAAAAATAATATGGGGAAAAATAACTATAAATTAGTTCATTTTTGGAACTGTGAACTAGTTCAACATTTTCAAATATGAACTATGAACTGAACTAGTTCATTTTAAAATTTGTGAACTAAACTAGTTCATGTAGCAAGTGAACTTTCCCAACACTGAGAATATGTATATAAATAATACTGATATAAGGTTAAGTAACGTGTTGTACTGATGTGATGACCAGTTATAGTTTTAGTGCTAGTAAGACTATTTAGATGTGCACATTAATTCAGGACTTTGTGTAGACATATTTTATAATAAGTATTATGAGGTGGTCCGCGAAAATTCTTGATTACAAATAGTGTAACACCCCCTTCAATTCCCTCATAACCTCACACACAAAGCAGCCAAAGCACTCTGTAGACTCCAGCAGGTAGTTTTGTTTAACTCATGGAAAAAGATAAATCTTGCGAGAGATTGCCGCATTGTTAAACACTCATGTATCTATGGAGTTTCGGGAAAGCAGTGATAGCTGAAAAAGGGGCCCATGTTTCTGTGCCGTTTTAACCAAAGAGACATTGAAAGCGACAACCAATTGAATATGAAGCATTGGAGCTTTCCTTATGGACCTCAACATAAGAAAAATTTATGTCTCACTTAGGTATTAGTCTCGTGGAGAGATTTACACCGGAAGAAATTCTTATATAAATATTTTTACATATTTTTTTTACATAATGTAAAGAACATTCTGTGAAAATATAACCTTGATATCTTTAATATTGATTGAGTAAGGTCATGTAAAAGAAATTTAAGTGAAATCAATTACTGAAATCAAACTTTGATGTCTCCTGATCTCGCAGACAGTGCCACATATGTAAAGCTTTACACCATAAAAGTAAAAACTTAGGGCGGTCAAAAGATTAATCGCAATATTGGATTCAAAATAAAAGTTTGATTTTGCATAATATGTGTGTGTGCACTGTATGTAATTATTTTGTATATATAAATACTCACATATGCATTTATGTATTTTAGAAACACACACACACACACACACACACACACACACACACACACACACACACACACACACACACACACACACACACACACATATATATACAACCCCAAATCAGAAAAAGTTGGGACACTGTAGAAATTGTGAATAAAAAAGGAATGGATTAATTTACTAATCTCATAAACTTATATTTTATTTACAATAGAATATTAATAACATATCAAATGTTGAAAGTGAGATATTTTGAAATGTCATGCCAAATATTGGCTCATTTTGGATTTCATGAGAGCTACACATTCCAAAAAAAGTTGGGACAGGTAGCAATAAGAGGCCAGAAAATTTAAATGTACACATAAGGAAAAGCTTAAGGACTAATTTGCAACTTATAAGGTCAATTGGCAACATGATTGGGTATAAAAAAGCCTGTCAGAGTGGCAGTGTCTGTCAGAAGTCAAGATGGGCAGAGAATCACCAATTCCCCCAATGCTGCGGTGAAAAATAGTTTTCTGAGTTTCTCAGAGAAAAATTGCAAAGAGTTTGAAGTTATCATCATCTACAGTGCATAATATCATCCAAAGATTCAGAGAATCTGGAACAATCTCTGTGCGTAAGGGTCAAGGCTGGAAAAGCATTCTTGATGCCCATGATCTTCGGGCCCTTAGACGGCACAGCATCACATACAGGAATGCTACTGTAATGGAAATCATAACATGGGCTCTGGAATACTTCCTGAAAACATTGTCGTAAACACAATCCACCGTGTCATTAGCCGTTGCCAGCTAAAACTCTATAGGTCAAAAAAGAAGCCATATCTAAACATGATCCAGAAGCACAGGCATTTTCTCTGGGCCAAGGCTCATTTAAAATGGACTTTGGCAAAGTGGAAAACTGATCTGTGGTCAGACGAATCAAAATTTGAAGTTCTTTTTGGAAAACTGGGATGCCATTTCATCTGGACTAAAGAGGACAATGACAATCCAAGTTGTTATTAGCACTCATTTCAGAAACCTGCATCTCTGATGGTTTGTGGTTGCATGAGTGCGTGTGCCATGGGCAGCTTACACATCTGGAAAGGCATCATCAATGCTGAAAGGTTTATCCAAGTTTTAGATACATATGATCCCATTCAGACGTCTTCTCTTTCAGGGAAGACCTTGCATTTTCCAACATGACAATGCCAGACCACATACTGCATCAATTACAACGTCAAGACTGCGTAGAAGAAGGATCTGAGTACTGAAATGGCCAGCCTGCAGTCCAGATCTGTCACCCACAGAAAACATTTGGCGCATCATAAAGAGGAAGATGCGACATAGAAGACTGAAGACAGTAAAGCAACTAGAAGCCTGTTTTAGACAAGAATGGGACAACATTCCCATTCCTAAACATTGGTCCTCCTCCAGCTGTTCCTTATGTGTACATTTAAATTGTATGGCCTCTTATTGTTACCTGTCCCAACTGTTTTTGGAATGTGTAGCTCTGATGAAATCCAAAATAAGCCAATATTTGGCATGACATTTCAAAATGTCTCACTTTCTTCATTTGATATGTTATCTATATTCTATTGTGAATAAAATATAAGTTTATGAGATTTGTAAATTATTCCATTCCTTTTTTTACTCACAATTTCTGTGGTGTCCCAACTTTTTCTGATTTGGGGTTGTATATATATATATATATATATATATATATATATATATATATATATATATATATATATATATAATAATTACACGCAACGCACAAACAAACTTTCATTTTGTATGCGATTAATCATGATTAATCCTTTGACCGCCCTAAAAAATGCATATCTAAAATCTGCTCCAGATAATCTATGTAATTGTTTACATAGCATTAAATTAGGCTTATTCATAGGTGTTGTTACAGTTTTTTACAGACTAGGACACATTTCTCAATACTTAGGTCACTTTGGCAAAATTCTTCACACAGTGAGCACAACAGAAGTCTGTGTGGGCTAAACTGAGGATCAATTATCATTGCTTTGACACAAAATGCATGCAATAACTACATCTCTCAAATTTCATGAATTATTTTCTCACTCAGACACAACAACTGCCAATTTGCACATGCTTACATACTGTTTTCAAAACTGTTAAACTTATGTTCAAAACAATAACACAATACAAAACTGAATAAGACAGCAATTTGCTACATTTCTACAATAATTTTTATGAGATTTATTTTAAATCTTAAAATTAAATGATATAAAAACAATTGGCTAAATGGAGTAGACAGAGTAGATTAACATTACTATTGTATCTGTATAAGTGGATGGTGTGTATACGAATTGTTGTATTTTGGAATTACCCAGTGCCAAAAAATTTAAATAAACTACATAAAATATTTAAGAATTCTGCATCATGTCTGATTCATTCCAGTAACATATATTGCGGTGAATTACAAAACAGAGATGTGTCCTTGTTTTACACAAGAAAACATTGTATAATGCTACATGTTGTTAGTGTTTTTTTAGGTCATTGTTTTTTGTGTGACAAAGTGTGTTTAACCCCATTCACACAGACCTTTGGTCCCGTAAAATACCCGTAAAATTGTCAGACAAGCGTCTGTGTGAACAAAAACTCGTCCCGTTAATCTTCTGGGATCGTTGCCGGAAAGAGGACCTAGTCAGATACACGGATAACCCTCTGTGTGAACAAGAAGCCGAACGAATGCCGCAATGGGCGTGTTGTAGTGAGGACGCGCGCGTCATCATCACAACACAAGTTATGGTTCAGCTCCTTACAACGAGAGATTACATGCATATAAACATTCACCGCGAGAAATGTTGCAAACTAGATTGAAGCAGTTATCAGGAAATGATAAATGAGACGCATAAACAATGACGCACGTGCCGCAGTGAGGACACGCGTGACATGGCAACATGAAGTTGGTTCAACTCTTGAAAATGAGGGATTTAAATGCATATAAACAATCACAATGAGAAATATCTGAAAACTGTTTTAAAGAAGAGATCAGGGAGATCATCAAATATCCATTCAGAAGCTGAGATCATTCACCAGCATTAGAACTGTGCGTTCACGCGCTCCTTTATAGTCTTATCATAAACAAAAATGCACGCGAGTGGTTTCTGGAGAGAGAAATAATAAATAATATGCAAACTTCAGACGCTGCGTAAAAGAGGGGGCGGGACTTTCAACAGATCACGTGTCTTTCCAGGACCATCAGATGCCGGGTAATCATGTCAGTGTAAATGAATAAAAAAAATCAACAGTCCCAGAAAATTCCAGGATGCCTTACCCGTGTATTTTACGGAATGTCTGTGTGAAAAGGTCTTTTGTCGGCTGTCAACCTTTGCTAGTGTTCTGGAAGAATGAGTTGATTTGAAACCTGAATAAAGTGTTTTGGTAGTTGTAGTGCATTTTGAATGTGCACTGAACTGCTTTGCCAAGCTGAAAGTTGGTTAGGAGAACTGTGTAAAGAGTTTTGCAAAAGTGACCCAAGTATTGAGAAATGTGTCCTAGCATCTGTAAAAAACTGTAATAAACCAGAAAGGATGCTTTGATTAAAATGTGTTTATAAAGTTTATTTGCATTTGAAGTTGCAGTAAAAATCCTCTCTCTATGCAACATTACCTGACTTTGAACAAAACGACTTTCAAATGCTGAACAGTAGGCCTATAAAGAGGAAATAAACTTGCGATGGGTAAATGTTGAGTGTTAAATAAATCCCAGCTGACCTTATTATAAGAGAGTAAGAATTTGCTCGGGAAACAGACTGTGCAGAGATAAACAGCTGGCAGAAGATCACAGGCTTGTGGCAAACATCTAACATCTGACTGAGGAGGCTCATTTAGGTAAACATATTCCAAAACCTGCCACAATACTTTAAACAGTACAAAAAGTGTCTTCGAGTACAAAAATATGTCCGTGGTAAAGACTATTAAAGTGCATTTAAAGTGTGTCTCTTTTTCTATAGTTTCTGCACAAACACGTGCTTTGGGGTGGGGAAGATTACGGCAGAACCACGGCAGCGTCTACACTAGCATTTAATGCGTTAAGAACTCCTCCCACATTTCTCAAGACATGAATAGCCAGCAATGGCCCTCCTGTTGATGGAAGGAGCCGGCGTTCCGATCACTTTCCCATACTGCTCTAGCTCGACAATGGCTCTTCATTAGCGGCCAGTGTTATCCGCTTAATCCCTCTTTGAAAGAGCAAACTTGGAGTCGTTCCAGAGCACCACCCTCCCACAGCCAGATGATATTGAATTGCAACAATACTATGCAGGTCCATACGAAAGCCTTCAAGTTGAAACACATGCAGTTACTTAGTATGATGGAATACAAATAGATGAACCAAATTTTTTAGTGCTGAAACCTACAAGCACTCCACAAAAAAAAAAAAAGATTCCTTAAAGTACAATGTTAATTTTACCCGAGTACCAAATTTGCAACTTAATACAAACTTACACGTTTTCAACCAAAATCTAAAAACTTTTTATGCGCTTCCGGCTATAGCAATGACATTTTGAGTCCTGAAAATGCACATTTTAAAAACTTTTGGTTTTAAACTTCACATTTTTTTATAAGAAACGTTATCATTTCTACGTTAAATACAAAACCGCAAATCTGTAAAACAAACTGATGTCACGCGAATGTGTGTTCAGTCTATAGGAATAACGATTAATCACGATTAATCTATAGCAGAATAAAAGTTTTTGTTGACATCATATATGTGTGTGAACTGTGTTTAATAATTATGTATATATAAATATGCAAACATGCAAAAACTTTTATTCTGCTATAGATTAATCGCAATTAATCGTTATGCATCCCTATGTTATACAAAAGGACATTTGCCTAGCCTACTAGCCTGGCATGCGCTATAGTTTTTTTATTGTTTGTTTGTGTTTGTGATCCATGTGAACGTGAATCATTTTTTCATGAGTATGTACAACTTTTCAAAAACGTAAAGGAATAACATCAATTTTTAACTACATTGCTGTCATGTAAACGTGGCCACTCAAACCAAATGGCAGGTTTCACTTCTCATTATTATCCTCCAATTGTCTGAGTCAAAGCCTTGAGAAGTTCCCCCCTACCTGCATGTTGACTAAATCCGTATTAAGGTGCCACAGGGCTTCAGTCACAACAAAGAGAAAACAGACCATCCATCATCGTTAAGGGTTCGTTATAGTCGTAGGTCCTACGGCGTAGCAGCGACGGCGTAAGTTCCGCGTCGGTTTTCATTTATACTTTTGCGCCGTCGTCCGCGTCGACGTGCAAACACACGCGTGACCTCTGGTGGGCAGTATCCACGCCTGTAACCACAGTAGCAGCGCGACCATCAGAGAAGAAGCAGCTTGACAAGTTAACACACAAACGAAGAAGAAACAGCAACTTGTTGTGTATAATTTGAGAAGACCAGCAATGATGGAAGTAAATAAACAGCGACTTTTGATGCAGTTTGAGTTAAATCACTCCTCAAGTTGTCTCATCTTTGTTTTCACCGTCACAAACGGAAATACCTATGATGCAGTTTTTTTACCTGACGGGAGGGGTTCTGGTGGACCAATAACAGCGCTTGCGGTCCGCGTAGATCTGACGTGCAGTTAAAATTTTTGCGAGTTGCGCATCAGGCTACGCAGAGCTACGTACAGGCTATGGATAGTACGGACGCCCTTAAGTCCTCTCACAGCATGTGAGAAAACCAACCTACATTTGGGTGAATAGAATGGGAAATTCCACTGGGTGTTCATGCATCCCCTTCAGTGCTCTCAGGAGGATAATAGCAATGTTACATCACTTATGCTTATAATATATACTACACAAGTCACACTATAATCAAAAACACTCACCAATTTGGTTTTGCGTGTAGAAAGCAATGTCAAACTGGAGGATCACCAGCATAAACTGGAACCAGGGACTCATCTCTCGGTTGTGTAAGGGAATGTGGACTGCAAACACAATATCATTCGCTTCGATTCTCTTGGCCGTGGCCTCCTCAAAGTCTTTGATCTTAACGCACTGGTCAGGGCCCCAAGGCATGAACCAGCTGGGGCCCTTGGTCTTCACATTGTCCACGCACTTTGTAGTAAGGTAGTGGATGGCTGAGGTGGGACTCGGAGCTGCAGAGACAAATTTCAGAAATAATTTCAAGCAGGATACAACAAACAGAACACAATCTATCTGAAATGATTAACCAAAAATTTTTATTAGATTTTTAGATTAACCAAAAGTCCACCTGATCAGTTCATTAAACTAAAATTAGCCAACTTGAGTTTGCAAGAGATACACACAGTTGATACTATAAGACAATATGAATTTTATTGTACGAATGTACATATTAGGATAAAAAAAACTTTAATACCAATTGAAACACTAAAAATAAGTTGTTACATAAAATATAAACGGAGGACTTAAAAAGTTAAATTATATCAGCAAGGGAAAAACTTCTCTCTTAAAGGTGCCTAAAGAGAAGAAAAAAATTTAAAATAACCATGTATTTCTTTTTGTGTAACAGAAAGGCTCTTTAAAAAGCTATACTGTATGGGTGATTCTCACGAAAACTTGGTTGTAAAAATGTCAAGCATGAAAATGTAAAAATTGCTTACATTTACTTTTTTTTCCACCAGACATTAGAAACAAAGTCTGAAGTAAATGGGAACATTAATTTAAAAACTTTTACTTATCATTTAACACTTTTTGTAACATAATTTCAAAAATAAGTCCTAAAAAATCTCATTACCGCAACAGTCAGAAAACATCAAAACTGTTAGAAAAGCTAATATATTTTCACATTTTTAAAAATTGATTATTAATAGTCATGCACAGTAAATTGAAATTCTGAAATAATATTTATTTTAAATTTAACGGTTTTTTTATTTTGTTCTATTTAGCTCATATACCGCAACACCTTCCACAATTTACAACTATTTTTTTTATATATTTCGAAGAAACCTGACACATTTTCAAAATGACATGACAAACCTGAAAGAACATAATTTGGAGATTCTGCACATGCATTTAAAATCAAAGTATTATGCTTCTATTAATTAAATTAACATTTAATAAGCATCTGTTGCGGTAATGATACATAGGTTTCGGAAATGAGGTTAATTATTTCGGTAATGAGAATACGTATACTAGCCTGAGATTGTGTTAAAAACAAATTTTAAAGTAGAAAGTCTGATAATATTTACAGCATCATGTGTTCAAGTTCAAAACTGTTTTATTGTGTAGTCTTTGAAAAAAATATTAAAGAAAAAACATGAGAACAGGAAGGCTTATATTAATATTCCTTTGTGTCATATTTAAGTCCCCATTTATGCATTTAACATACTGAAATAAGATGGTCTTGATGACATATTCTGCCTACAAATGCGAGCTCTGAAGGCTGCAGCCATTGGATTGAGAAATGGCCAGCTAATGTCAGCTAGATATCACAAAACATTTGTGTAAATAAGATGAAAAATATTTCCTTGCTGGATATGATTTGGTCTTCTGACCTTTTACCATTCTGTATCTGTTTCGATGAGAGAGAGAGAGAGAGAGAGAGAGAGAGAGAGAGAGAGAGAGAGAGAGAGAGAGAGAGAGAGAGAGAGAGAGAGAGAGAGAGAGAGAGAGAGAGAGAGAGAGAGAGAGAGAGAGAGAGAGAGAGAGAGAGAGAGAGAGAGGCTGTATCCGAAAGTTTAGACAGCTGACTTGTTCCCTCGCTGCCTTATGAGACAATGACTTTGGCTGCATAATGGCAGATCCGAGAATGCTTTAGGACAGACTTCATAGGCAGCAAAATTGAATTCAGGTTGAAATGTAAGCAGCCCTCTCTGTGTTCCGGGATGTCGCAAATCTGCTTGTGGTGCGGAGGTCTGATCGACCCACCCAATTCACACGAGCTCTGTGTGCTCCACCCAAAGGCGGCAATTGTTGGCTCAGGGTGTCCCTTATTGTGAGGATCTCCCGATGAAGGTGCTCAGGACCCGGCTCAACATCGCCCTTGGAGGTTTCTTACTGCAGTGTCCCACTGCCGGCAAAGAGCCGCTGGTGGTAGTCCTCCCCTCGCTCAACCGGTTCAGTTTGTCGCCGAGAGCCTGTGTCCTGAACCGGGAGCCGCCAGGTCTGTTTCCTTTGGGTTTCCGGCGGAGGAAGATGAGATGTCTCTGACAGCGTTGGATGGAGACTGGGACCAGGCTCCACGTGGTGCATCAGACACACAGCCATCCTTCTAAAAGGAACTGGTGCGCATTCTCTTTAAAGCCGTGCAGGACTTGGAGATTGAGTGGAGCACCCCACAAGAACCCCAGAGAAGCAAGCTTGACTTTTGTTTTCTTCACTCAGGCCGCCCCGCTGATGCTCGGAGGAAAGTCACCAAAGTGTGGGCTACCCCTCCCCCCATTTTTTTCTTAGTTAGGCTACCTGTGTATTCCCCCCATCAAGGACGCTGTGGCTGCTCACCTCTGCCCCTTGTCCACTTCCTTGGATGGTGTGGCGCAGCTTTGAGGGTAGTGAAGCCTCATGACAGCACACCTGTCCGAAAAAGCATACCCGCGCCGAGAGAGGCTCTGTCTGCATTGCACACTATGGCGGTCCTACAGATCTTTTAGGCGCAGGTGCTTAAGGCTCTGGATGAGGGCAGCACGGATCTAAATACCTTCAGGGATCTGAGAATGGTTACGGATTTCACGCTAAGGGCCACGAAGACCACTCATGGTGGCCATGCACAGTCACGCCTGTTTCTCCATCCGGCCTGTTTGGTGACACGGTGGGCACAATCACGGAGCATTTCTCGGAAGCGGTGAAGAGCTCTAAGGCTATGAGGCACTTCATACCTCACCACCCTGTGTCTCATGGACCAGAACCGGTGGTGCATCACAAGAGTCCCTGGCACAAATCCTCCAGTATATGATGCAAGAAACTGGGTCCTGGGGGACTGCCGTCCGGAACGAAGCCGCTCAAAAACAGAGCATTTTTCTCCTCAGTTGGTTTTGTGTTGCTCGCCCCAGGGCCCGTCCTCACATAAGCGTCTACAACACGCCCCCCCCCCCACTCTCGAACACGACCCACATCTTGCGAAGACAGCAGAGGCGGAAAGGGTTAACGCACAGTCCTAATGAATTGCGCAGCAACCCGCTTTCTGTCACAGCGCCGGGCGCTTTTTGGCCATCCTCTCTGGTGTCTGTGACTCACGCACTGCGCAGAAAGGAGGTAGTCTCCCTTTGTCCCTTGCCCCCAGGCAGCAATCTGACGCTGCAGACAGTGCGCGTTGTGCGGTCGCAGGTAGCTGAGATGCTGGCACGCACGGGATCCAACTTTATGGATCTTGTTATCCAACTGATGTTGCAGCGCCTAGATGTGTGGCGTGCCATCGCTAGGTTGTTTTTGATACCTGAAAGTGGAAAGAAAGCATAACATTAAATTAGCATGTCTCACAACATGGGAGAAAAAAATTAATGTACACATCATCATATAGTATAGATTTGTTGCGTTGTGTTGTGTGTTTGTCATGTACATTTCCTAACACTGTAGTGTGTTTTTTGCTAATTACACCTGCTAGTAACATCTCCAAACCTAACCTCTCTCTCTCCTTCCTTCTGTACTCCTCTAGCCATTCTGGGTTGCTGTTAAGTTTCTCCCTGAACTTTGTCAACATGGCCTTTGCTAAAGCTTTTTTCTCACTTGCTGACTGTCTACAATGAAGCATCATAAAGCAAACTATCAACAGTTATTACATTTTAAATGTATATTAAATTCATAAGAGATATTTAAATGTAATAAACAATATGCTTAAATTCTCATTTCCGAAACAGAAGTTCTCTTTACCGCAACTGCTATTAAATGGTTGCGGTATATGAGAATGGTGTTGCGGAGGATGAGGTACCCCAGTATGTTTTGCTAAAAATAGAGAAGCCACGTAGGCTTTGCTCATTTTTTATTCAGTGCATATAGTTAGACTTTAATAAAGAACATTTTCATAAAAAATTGTAAATCAAACAATTTTCGAAATGTAGAAAACTACCTGTTTCGGTTATGATAATCAAAATGTTGTGTAAGCATTCTGACAAGAGAATATTTCAAATTTAACTGGCAAGATATAAAGAGATGATCTTACCTGGTAGCCATCTTGAAGTAACTGGTCCATGTGCTTGGTCACTCAAAATCAAACTTTATAAAAATTCTGTATGTGTGCTTAACAGTGTTGGGTGTAACTAGTTACAAAGTAACTAGTTACTGTAATAATATTACTTTTTTCAGTAACTAGTAGTGTAAGGCATTACCCGTCTGAAAATGGTAATATTATTACAGTTTTCCTGAGCTAGTTACTTGAGTTACATTCGCCAGTAGCACCTTCATCACACAAGGCACAAAACACAGAGAACAAAAGGGAAGGGGAGGTGGGCGTGAATGGAACAATGATTGGTCAAAGTTTGGCACGAGGTATCATTTACCATCACTGATTGGTCGACACCCGGCAGCCAGCAGCACAGAGCGGCAGCGGCACACTCAAAGACAGATCAGGAAAATGAAACGGTCAACAACGGCAAGCTCTTTTTCAGAGGAAGGTTCCCAGCAACAGAAAGCTAGTTTCGACGGGTGGAGATTCAGTCATATTTTATTATGTTCAACGGAAGGAAAATAACTTGACGGTGAAGTGCACACTCTTTAATGTTTCTCCGAACGCTGTGCCCCACGTCCGGTAGTGGGTAAGGAAGCCAGCATTTTCTTGGCCGTGGCTTGCCCAAATAAACATTCTTGTCCAGAAAAAAAATGTAACTAGTAATATAACTAGTAATATAACTAGTTACTTTCTTCAGGGAGTAATAAAGTAAAGTAAGGCATTACTATTTTTGAGAGTAATATGTAATACGTAATATATTACTTTTTTGAGTAACTAGCCCCAACACTGGTGCTTAAACTGTTCTCAAAAAGTGTTGCGGAGGATGAGAACATCAGGCACGGACACATCAATTTCCTAATTTTTCTTCATTATTATTATACATGAATATTCAGTAAATTATTTTTCTGTCATCTAAAGTAGTCTAGCAAAACATCCATTTATTTTTTTTCTAAATATTTTTGTTTTAATATGTTTAAATTACAACATAACGGATGTTCAAACACAGCCGGACGCATTGCGGTAATGAGAATTTCAGCAGAAAATGAGATAAAATTGACAAATTATAAATTCTTATGTTGAAATCACACATTGTGCAAGGTAGAACACAGTATTGTGTTAATTTTGAGGCTTTTTAATATTACTATATTACACATTTTATAGCTAAAATCATTAGTGCCGTGGTTTTTCAATGGTTTCGTGAGAATCACCCGTATACAGCCCGACAAACAACCTTTATTTTTTACAAACCTGGCGCGAATAAAATCGCAGCACTAGAATGTGACTGTCGGTATTTACTTGGTGTAAACGATACCGAGCCTCAAAACTCTACATGGTCAAATTCAGGCTTAAGTGGGTTTAGGAAAGCCTAGATTGTTCTCCGCCTCGTTTCCTCGAGGCATGATCTTGGACCCGGGACAAACCAGATGGGCCAAGACCCAAAAGTAGAGAGTAAAAACCCACATGATCGACTCCCAAACTTACACATACAAGCGAAACGTGAAAGCACAAAGCCTGCAGTCGACGCGGGTGAAAATAAGCGCCCATCTTTGACACTACTCACTACTGTAACAAAGCAATTCCTCAACTTTTCACTCCAACACGGCTTCTCTTTGGGTCTTGTTAAGTAAGATTCTTATTGTTAGAAACTACTCCTCCTAGTTTAGTCCAATAACATGCACTAAGCAATATTTAAGACATTACTTATGTGTGTACCTAGGCAGATTTGTAAAACTACTCACCAATCAATCCTCCGACCATAAAAAAGAACGCCTGGAATAAAAGCAAAATGACTACCACGATCACCAACTTTTTGGTGCTCATGTTCTCTATAATAGCGCCTGCCATTTTCAAAGCAAAGTCTCTTTTGGTGGTGAGATAAGATAAAGTGGAAAGAAGAGAAAATCACGGCATCCAGGTGAACCAGTGCGCTGTCCGAGATTGAGAGCGCGAGACGGGCTGCGTCTCAAACACTAGTGAGCAGCCTGCTTTGGGACCCACCCTGCATCCGAGAAGACGGCATGTGACGTCAGGGAGGACTGAGGGTGCAGAACTTCTAGCAAAGATTCATTGTTTATTTTTTCTCTATGCTTAGCTTTTGGCTATTTTTGTTTATGTTTTCTAAGTAGCCTATGTCATTTAACAACAATGAAAAAACAATTATAGGCTTATAAAGTACAGTTTAGCTAAACTATAACAAAACTCAAGTTTTTTAGAGCTATACTTATAATCTTTGTGTATTCTTTCAATACAAAACATAATTTCCTATGCTTTAAAAGGACACCTCTTATGCAAAATCCAGTTTAACAAGGTGTTTGGACATAATGTGTGTTGCCAGTGTGTGAACACAACCACCCTATGATGAAAAAATCCACCCCCTTCTTGTTTTTTAATCCCAATTAAACCAAAGCAGTCTCAATAGACATGCCATTTTGATTCTCTTATCAATGTGAGGTCACATTGATAAAGCCCCGCCCACTTGCAGTCCTGCATTACCATGGTTTCCAACCTCAGTGAGTTGTACTCTGTCCATTAGATACTATAGTATTGTCTCAGACTGTATTAATCAGATCTATTTTAACTGAAAGCGCTCACTGTCTGTTTGTAAGGAAGGAAGGAGCTGTAGCTCATTTGCATTTAAAGGTACAGACATTATAACAGTGTGTTTTTGCTCCCACCCAAATAGGGACATTTTGGACATGCTATAATAAATGATCTGTGGTGTATTTTGAGCTGAAACTTTACAAACACATTCTGGGCACAGCTGAGACAGATTACATTTTGTTAAAAGGCCTTAATATTTATATTTTCTTGAACTTGTCTAAATGTTTGCTAAATGAGCTATTGTTGTATTTAAAAATCTGCAAATAACATAAAAACACTGCAAACTCCAATGTTTTACCGAAAAATCTGTATTTGTTATAATAAACAGATAAAATCAAATAAATAATATAGGTAACATGACTGTTAACATTGACACTTACAGTCAGCTACAATATTATTAAATTGGACCTGGGACAAGAAAATGAGAAAACAAACTTTTGGTCTTCTCATGGCCTTAAGAAGATCCAGATGTTAAATGCAGAGCGCACATTTTAAATATGGGTTACTTGACAAACACTTTCACTTTCATATAAGGTCCCTGGCACAGAAGACAAGGCATCTTGTGAATAAAGGTTGTTCTCCTTTATAATCTGTGATAAAACATCAACCTGTGACTAGTACACTCTTAAGAAAAATGGTTCTATATAGTACCAAATAAGGGTTCTTCAGCTTGTAACAATAGCAGCACCCTTTTTGGTACTAACCCTAGATGGTTCTATATAGAACCTTGCCTTAAAAAGTGCTACATAGTTTATTTATAGCACTTTATAAGGTTTAATAATTTAAAAACAGAACTTCATCAGAAAAATACTTTTATTTTCACTTTTTCATTACATGAGGTGTCATACAACAATAAATGCATGTATTAAAATCACAATCAAAATAAATATATGAATTATTATGCAAATATTACAAATCACTACTCAAATGTGATATGTTAAATAACTGCTTTAAAATTAAATAAATGAACTATAAAATTTGGCAAAGACAATAACTCTTAAATAGACAACAATTGCATGAAATCATTAAAATCATGACATATGACACATCAAAACATGCAAATGATAATTACTGAATATTAACATATTATGACATTACATTCAGATGTAAACACTTTAGCACAAACAGATAGATGGCATAGAATACAAATGAATGGGATGTTAATAATACATTACTAACCGTAAAAATAAAAGTCAATAGGATTGTGTCAATCTTTGTAGAAGCTAACAAAAAAAGTAAAAAGTATATATATAACTTGTATAAACGCTGGCGAAGTGCAATCGGCACAGATATACTTGGTAACCCGTCCAACTGCTTTTTTGACTTTTTGCCTATATATATATATATATAGGCTTTTTAACACTTTAACAAATCCATTTCCTAAGTCATTGTTAAAGCAGAGTCCTCTAAATATATCATTTAAAACAGTATGAAGCTTACCTGTTATAAAGGGAATGAAGCTTACAGTATAAATTTTACCTGTTATAAAAGAAATAAATTAGAATAAAAACACACAAAACTTCAATTTTCAAAATGTTTTTAACAGTAAATGATGATTATTTTACTCTCTTACCTGTTTGAGTTGTTGGTCTGTAGGCAGTTATTCATGATTCAGGGCTTTTACAGGTGAAAATAATCAAGAGGCAGCTTGAAAATAACTGACTAAATTTAAAATAAAAAAGGAGGGAAATAAAGAACAGAAAAAAATGGTTCTTCAGTAAGCTATGGTTCTATATAGAACCTTTACCATCGTTTCAGAACCTTTGAAGAACATTTTTTCTTAAGAGTGTACGGGTGGGTTAAACTTCAAGCCTTGGGTTTGGGCTCCCTTCGATGACAGCAAGCCAAGTTTGTTTACCAATAAAGCCTAAATGCGCGGGCGAACTTGTGAAACAATACTTCTACAACAATTAATGATTTTAGTATGTTCATTTCACCATTTATCAATGCATATTTAAAATCAAATGTTGGATCTGTTAACATAAGGTCATGCACAATTAACTAACAAGAATGAACAACGAACAATTGTATTTCTATTAAAAGGGGGGGTTCAATCGTATTTCATGCATTCTCACCTATTAACACAGTTTAAGAGTTCGTTTCCTCATGCTAAACATAGGCAAAAAGTCAAAAAAGCAGTTGGACGGGTTACCGAGTATATCTGTGCCGATTGCACTTCGCCAGCGTTTATACAAGTTTTCAAAAGTTTTTTTTTGAATACGGTTCCAGGTGATGTATCAGGGGTAAGCCATACGCATCACTTCTTTTTATGGGCACTTCCCCCGGAAAAGCAGGCCCACATGTCAATCAGCAGGAGAGGGAGAACTGAGGATGCCAAATTACAGGCACTTCACATGACAGCTATATCAAGACTCAACAATGGCACGAAAGAAGAAGTGTGTTTTTGGATGTAAGAAGAAGAAAGCCAGCATTATGGAAACAATTGATATACTTGGTTTATCCGAGGTAGCAGTAGAATTTTGTGTGTGTGTTTGTTTAACGGTGGATTTCATTGAAAAGTCCTTATCGGGTCATGAGTTGCATGCGTTAAAAAAGACTTCAGTGTTATGTTGGAAATCGGCACGTAAGTGCATATAATGTAAATGGCATGTACCTCTCCCAAAATGTAACAACGCATCAATGCTACGCTGACTGCAAGCACTGTGATTGGTCTGGCTTTTGCCTTGATACTGTACATGCGTATGGACATAGCCTCCTAGCAACCTGCATGTATCATTGCACAACAATGACGCAAATGTATGAATGAAAACTGAAGCACAGCCTAGAGGCTACATTGTAGGTCCTACACAGAACTAGAGAGCCAGCTTAAGTTCCACATTTATAAAGCAATGTTAAGAACGTCTGAACTTCCCAATTCTCATACTTTGCAGGCTTTAGGATTTCACAGAAATTCTGTGTAGCTGCCTTCCATGAGCACAGTTAGAAGAATTCCACAAACGAACGTCTCCGGATTCTTTTGTGTGTCACATGAACTGTTGTGTCACCAGAGGATCAAAGATCCCTTCCATGAATTCATCAGCACATGACAACACCCTTATGATAAATCCCACTGCTAGGGGTCAACACTGGCCCCATAACACGGAATAAAGCCTAGAGGATAGTACTTTATCATATTTAGGCTTAAAGCCACCTGCATTTGGAAAAACACTATGTGAAGGGATTTCATACATTTATTAAGACTCGCTGTGCTTTATTTGTAAATGGTGAGAAAAGACTAAAATCTTTTCAATATGTACTTGCTAGCATTTGCTAATGTGGTTGTCATTTATGCATTTGGCAGACAGTTCTATCGAACGTGACTTACAGTGCATTCAAGCTGTAAATTTAGAAGTATGTGTTTCTTGGGAATTGAACCCACAACCTTTTCTGCTGCGAACGCAATGCTTTACCAGTGGATCTACATGAACACAACCAATTTTATTTCAAGTGGCACAAAGGTCAAAGTTTTTATTTGATGTAGAGTCAAGCAAGTTTAAAATAGCCTTAGGAAAGACTACTAATTATTGGCTCTATGGATCTGTGCCCAATAAAAGCAGCATGCATGGCAAGGTAAGGCAGTGATCCTGTGACTTGCTCATGGAAATACACTGCTTAATATTACACGCCATACAAAACATATGATTAAAAGAAACACCACCGTTTTTCAATATTGTACTATGTTCTTACCTCAACTTAGATGTATTAATACATACCCATCTTTTTTTCAATGCATACAATTAATTTTTATACAGCGCATCATGATTGTGTTAGCATTTAGCCTAGCCCCATTCATTTCTTAGGATCCCTTCCAAACAGGGATGAATTTAGAAGCCACCAAACACTTCCATGTTATCCCTATTTAAAGACTGTTGACATGAGTAAGTATGGTGGCACAAAACAAAACGTGGTGATTTTTTTTAAGCGGATAAAAATGAGAACTATATTGTAAGGTGGAAAAGCAGTTTGCAGCACTTCGACCTCTGCGTGCAGTAACATCATCACTCCTGACTACTCCCCCTCTCGCTCAAACTTCCGTCAATATTACTGCGCCCGTGTGAATGTACCATAAGTCTTCCACCATACAATCCTTTTTTATCAGATTAAAAAAACGCTCATGTAACTACTCATGTCAACCAGGGCTTGACATTAACTTTTTAATGTCCTTCGGACAAGTACATTTATGTTTCACTTGTCCATGCACAAAAGTCACTTGTCCGGGTAAAGATTTATAATATAATTTATTTTTTGTGTTTTGCTAATCAGTGGCGGAGCCAGGGATTTTTCATAGGGGTGGCCAGGCAGGGGCCAGCAGTTACTCTGGGGTGGCACACAAAATCTCTATCATCCAACCTTAAAATACCTTAAGTATTATAGGTGTGTTAATCACAATGATGTATAACATACAATTGCCACAATAATTTAATTTTAATTAAAATGAATTGAGATTTACATACAATTTATAGTCATTATTCAACCTCGTGTTTTTTTTAACCATTTAATCAAATAAAACTTTTCAAATTTACTCTGAAACCAGAATTTATATCTCCAATTGCTGAAAAAACTATAGAGACCAGAAACTCACGTGAATTTTGTAGGCCACTGAAATGTATTTTAAGATTAATTTGACTGCTTCTTGCTACTCTTTCTGAAGAAGGATGCTATATCTGCTGCCCACATTTCAATGATTGTCTGACATTAAAACACTAAAGCAAAACATTAAAACATTACCATGTTTTAAAAAACTTATTAGGGTAAATGCATCTAGATTATCTGTTTTATATAAAATCAATCTTAATCCCAGCATTTACGCTGTAATGTTTGTGTGGGAGTTTTGAATATACAGTGATGAACTATGTCAGATTCAAATCGGCTGTTGCGTGGCGCACACACACATAGGCGCGCTGGAAGAGAGTTTTCCATTGTAAAAAAGATTCTTTAACAAGATTTTAAGCCCATTATGTGTTTTTACCGAACTTTAGAAGAGAAAAAATATGGACTTAAATCGGCTTTTTTGACACACAGTGATGAAAACGCGGTTGAAGTGCCTGTCATTTACTCACGCCGGAGCCTGAAGAAGTGTGTGTGTGTGTTGCGCTCTCTGTTCAATATTCCACTTGGTGTTTGCGCTGCGCATTCTGTCGTTAACGGCACATAACGTAAAGTAACATGCAATTTTATTTTGTTTGAAATTGAACTTGTCCGGTCGGACAACTAATTTTCTTTTACACTTGTCCTGCAAAAATCCACTTGTCTCGTACAAATCATACCTGTTTGGATCCTAAGGAATATATAAAATAAATGAATAAATGAAAATGCATTGAAAAAAGATAGGGATGTATTAATTCGTCTAAGTTGAGGTAAGAACATAATAAAATATTGAAAAACTGTGGTGTTTCCTTTTAAGAGCTTTGTGTGATATCAGAAAATAAAATAGACTTGGTGTATAGAGGCAAAGAGCTGTCACTCATTAGAATTATGGATGTAAACGTTTTACGGATATGGCAGATGATACAAATGTAGTGGTTTGTTGTTTAGTTCTCAAAGAACTTGATCTGCCTGCCAAAAGAGATCATTTGGTAAGTGTCAGATATCTGTGATGGGTCATTTTCCCATTCACATGATTCGGGCATGAAACTATCTGATCTGACGTTGGAGACGCTACTGCAACAAGGTAATTGCAATTTTATGCTTGAAAAGAAAGAAAACTGACCTATGGCATACTTTTAGTCACAGGTAAGAAGAAAAAAATCAAGACCAAAAGTCGATGCATGTGACTGGGAGGAGCTACACTTAAAAAAATTCAAGGACCTTCAAAGGGTGAATGAAAAGAGAAAGCAATGATTCTTAAGTGAAACTATATGGGGTGAAATGCAGTACCCAATATTGACAAGTAGGGGTGGGACAAAAAATCGATTCTTAGATGAATCGCGATTCAGATGTGGGCCGATTCTGAATCGATTCACAAATGTCAAGAATCGATTCTTAAATGTTAATTTTCAAAATAATAACATGACGTTATCAGAACCAAAAGGCGGAACTCAACTGGGGGAGTGGTGCTGCACACAGACAACTTAAAGGGATAGTTCACCCAAAAATGAAAATTGTGTCATCATTTACTTACTTACTCTCATGTTGTTACAAACTCATATAAATTTCTATGTAACCAAACCGTTCGTGGACCCCATTCACTTCCATTGTAGGAAAAAAAAGAATACAATAGAAGTAAATGGGGTCCACGAATGCTTTGGTTACAAACATTTCTTAAAATATCTTCCTTTGTGTTTTTCAGAACAACAAAATTTATAAAGGTTTGTAACCACATGAGGGCGACTAAATGATGACAGAATTTTCATTTTTTGGTGAACTATCCCTTTAAGAGAGCGCGCACTGCACGAGCACATAGCGGAGCTTACAAGAGCAGAGGAGAAAGAAATAAAATCTAGAACAGCCCTGTTTGACTTATTCTAAACTGCAAGAAAACAAAATAAACTTAGGGATAGTCTTTCTCTGCCTTTTCTCTGTTCAGTGAGCAACAGGTAGAAACAGCACATTTAATTGAATGCCTCTTCTGACTGTAGTAATAGCATTTCCCTAAGCCATCCGCTGACTGTTTAGATATAACATGAATATACTTCTGTAAAAATAATATGCACATAGTTTGTTATTCAGTCGCTGGGTGCGCTGCATTATATAAATACAGTAATACTGCCAATCACTGTGTATAATGATGATGCTAGACGCTTAACGTTAGTCAGTTCGTGGAAGTTAATGACAGTAAACATGTAGAATTAATATGTCACGTTTAATTACAATTTTTACTGGTTTTAATGTCTTACAATAGAAACAGGACATACATTTATATAAGAATGACATTATTTATCCCTTAGTTGCATAAAGTACAGTATATGACAGTTCAGAGACTAGTAGCAAAATTGCAAACATTAACCTGGCTTTGAGAGCAAATGTGACGTAATGACTTCACAGATATGCAAATTAGTATGTCAAGAATCGATTCTGAATCGAATCGGGACCCTAAGAATCGATTCATGAGGGTCCAAGGCGATTCCCACCCCAACTGACAAGACAATATTAAACAGCATATGCTCCCTGGGAAATCACACATGACTTTTTCTTATGTCATTTTCTATTTAGTTTTCAAGATAACTTTTCTTGCAACTATGCGATAGAGGGCAAAAGGTCCTAAAAAAAAACATTTGTGGATAGTGAGACAAGACTAAAATGTTAAAAGGGTACTTTGCTAATGTGTTCATTGTGGATTTTAACATGTCTTAGTCTATACAAAAAAATATGCAGCTTAGACAGGAAGAGACAAAGCAGGAAGAGAAAGTGAGATGATCATCTGGACACAGAGAGCACTTGTATAGCTCTGTGCCGCCTGCACATATATATATATATAAGGAATAGTTTTTTTCCTAAGTAAAAATGCTGTTTTTAATTATTATAATGCCATTCCAATCACCATAAGTCAACATTCTTTTTACAAGAATCATCATCCAGATCCATTCAATCAGAGATCGTATATCAAGCTCCAAAAAGGAAACGATAAACTAACATAAAACAGTTACAAAAGTGTCTCAAAACACCAGACAGCAGTATTCGTAGACTGATCATAACAAGACTAAGTTATAACACACAAATTATATGGATATGATTATTTGGATCCTTACCAATTATAAGAAATAAAGAGCTTCATAGAGATTCTTCATTTTCTCCCTTTTTCCAGATAAAATAACAGCATTCAGGTTTGGAATGACATCAGACTGAATACAGTGAGAATCACAAAATTATCATCTTGGGGAAACAACTCCTTTACTGAAAAACTGTACCTTTGCATCATTTTGACGTAGACTATATATACTTGTGGGTAGGTTTTCTGATACCATCCAAACACATTTCCACCTTAAATTATACAAATCTGTCTGAATACTAAGCTTTTTAAGATATTGAACTTCAAAGTTTTGGCATTCTGTTCGACTTTAAAGATAGACCCTTTTTGTTTTCCAAAAGAAAGTCCCAAAATGTACACAATTTAAAAAATATCACATTTTGTAAATAAGTTGTCACTGACAACTTTGTCAGATAACTCAATTTTGACAAAATTGTCAGATAGAACCTTAAAAGTGACGATGTGTCAAAAATGATCAGTCTAATTTTTAAATCAATGCTCCACCAAGGGAGGGGAAGAGGAGGCTACTAGAAAGGGTATAACAGACTGCAAACAGTATGGCATCAGAGTAACTTAGTGATGGATGGACAGCAGAAGGCACTGCCCACAAAACAAAACCCCAGGAAGCTCCTTGGGGAACCTCGATTAGGGCAAAAATAAGAGTTTAATACATTATAAAGATGCTTGGGCTCTGACTTTCATAACCCGTATTGAGTCTGGATTATCCGCGTACAAGTTAATAGACACTTAAAATCAAGTTATGTATTTACCAGCTGCTGGTGTATCGTCACCTGAAAACCATGTTTATGCCATTTTATAATATAAGGCTAATATAATAAAATTAAAATACGTGAATTTCATAAGTGCAATTTGCAAAGGGTGCATACCAAGTATTGTTTGTAGATTTGGAAGTTTAGCAGATTTATCTCGCTCAATCTTTCGAACGACCTGTGATCTGCTTCACAACTCGACATAAACTCCTCCTTAAACGGTTACGAGGCGACAACTTTATATTTTCTACACAAATCTGCATCAAAGACACAAAAATAAACGGTACACCCACCCCACTGACGTCACGTATGTCTTCGGGGCGCATGCGCAGAGTGACGCATGGTATGTCTTTAATATTCATGTTTTTTAACGACGTGTGACATGCATAAAACAATTATACGGAATTACAGAGCAAACTCAGCATTATCGGTTGTAATTTAAAATTACTTTTTTTAAAACGTGTGTGTACAAAGCAAACTCTATTTTGTATACTGGAACAGTGAACATTAATGACACCTTGTATATATTTTAATCTTCCCTCTGTCATATGGTTCTTTTATGGGTTTTATATTTTTGGGCATATTTGTTGCTTTCAAAAAAAAGTTAGACATTTATGGTAAAGTAATTTCTAGTTAAATCAACTATGTACAGTATGTTTTCAGTCTCCGCATCCTCTATTTTGGAAGACACATCAAAATCTCAATGATAACACAATGTTGCTTCGTTTTATAAACAGGACACATAAAACAATACATATACAGGGTATAATTATACACCGCGTTCCAAATTATTATGCACATGCCATTTTGGTTTATTTTTCCAATACTTTTTTCCAGTAAGTTTTCAAATTGTATTTCACCCTCAACAGTTATATGACAGTGTGGATGCTGTTACATTTAAATTAAATAAAAATGTCAAAAGACATTTTAATACTTTGAAAAATATGCTGTTCCATAATATAGAGCAAGTTGTGGTCCTCATACAGTATGGGTATAAAAAAAATGTGCATTATCGTAAAAAAAGAAAATTATTTTGTATAACAATTTATATTTGGTGGACCAAAACAGAAATCATTGAACTATTATAATTATTCATGAGTGATTCACAATACAGAAAGATTTGACTATAAGGCTTTTTAAAATATATTTTTAGGAAAATATTTAAAAAAGGCATCATTAAAAAACACAGGTAAGAAGCAAACATGTTTTTAAACCGGCTGGTGTCTCTGGAATCCCAAGATCCTCTCGATACAGGATCCTTCAGTGCATAAAGCTGTGTTTTTTCCCCTCCCCAAACCACAACTTGCAAAAATTAGACATTTGATGTGAGCTAAGAATACACAAAGACTATTTAAACACAGTTTTATTTAATGTCATGCAAAAATACACTGAATAATGTAGATGAATGTCATTCTGGATTATTGGTTAATAGCAACTATGTTGAGACAAGACTGTAGCATTAGGGAGAGGTGGCAGAGTAATGATTTTGACTGGAATATTGGGAAAATGGTAGGTCCCTTTATAGTCCCTGAGGGGGTCAAATGGGCATCAAGAACATATGTAGAGTTCCTAAAATATTGTTTTCACTTTGAGATAGAAGGAATTTTGTCTTCTGAAATAAATTTACTTTCATGGAGAATAATACACCATCCACACCCGTCGCTATGGGCGGGCCATAGGGGGCCGGGCCCGCCCTCAAAGACGCTTGTGCCCCCCCCAGTATTTAAAAAAATACTGTAATTTTAAATGATCATAGTTGCTAATTTTGTGTTGCATTAATGTTGTATTCTTTATGATTAAAACATTAAAAATATAAAAAACAATGGTGTGATTTTGTTTGATTGATGGGAATCTAGCTACACTGCAACAGCCTATCACGAGGCTACGTACGACACGTATGTGACGTAGCCTACGTCAGTGTAGCCGCTCAACAGTTAGCGCACTTTTTTCAAACTAGATGAGTTTTCGCTTAGCTATACTGCTTTAAGATGGATATTATCCGCAAATGGTTAAAAAGCCCACCAACAGTCTCTAAAATTGAAACGACATCGACGCCTGATGTTGGAGAAGGAGACCCTGGACGACAGCCTGAGCCTGATGCCAGCTCCGTGGAGCCTGACCCCGGGACTAAAAGACTACTACATTCAGAAGATATGGACTTGTTCACTGCGGTGATTCAGCTTGCTTTTGAAAAGGACCTCACTCACAAGTTTAATTCCGAGTGGACACTTTATTAATGAGGAGGTTCTGCTCGGAGAAACGCCGCCTGCCGCTATACTGACAGGAGGGAAGGGAGAGACGACGACAGCGCTGCCTCTACTCAAGTACCGTAGGTTAAAAGTCTGCGTGCGTGCGTGCGTGTGTGTGAATGTGTGTGTGCGCACGTGTCTCATGGCAATGCATATCCCTCTGTTGACTGCTTTAAAATGCAATGTTTGAGAGATGCCTCTAGATTTATGGATATTCATAAAATTGCTTCTATATGTACTGTGGTGTATTATATTGCTGGTATTATATTGCTGATGGTTATGTTTAACGTGATGATTACGTGCTGCGCGAATAGAGTATATATTATTATAAGTATACGTACTGTAGGCTAATAATAAGTGTGCCCTCCCATGCATTTCATATGCCCCCCTTAAGACTGAGGTCTGGCGACGGGTCTGACACCATCCCATAATGCAGAAAGCATCACTATTTTAATTATTATGGGCATAAAATAAGAAAGAAATCAAGGTGTGACCCCATCATCATCTGACCAAAGTCCTATTTAAGAGCCTGTTTAGCATCATAATATGAAAGATCTGTGAGGTAAACTGCACTATAATTCGAAACATCAACTTAGGGATGCAATACTAGCATCAAGTACTATCAAGTGAAATAAAGACAAAACCTATACTTGTATACTTACAAGTCTAATGAATAGGAGAATCAAAGTCATGTCAAATATATGCTCATATATTATTATGTAACTTGTGTAAATCTTTTTTTCATGGTTTTGGATAATTATGATCCATTATATCATTATAAATTTGGATAAAGTGCATTCTGCATAATAATTTGGAAAATAACATTTTGCATATTTTTTCAAAGTATTAAAGTATGTTTTCATCAAGTTCTATAGCCAATTTCTATTGCCTAGTTGCATTTCATCCATCCTTTATTAATAACTATATCTATTCTGTCTGAAATTCTCCTCCATCATTTGAAAAAAGGCAGTGGAGCAACAGCCTTCAAACTCCTTTTCAGAATAAAATCCTTAGGACACCCCTTCTGCGATCTAGTCCTGGACCTGGCCTGTAGACCCGTTCGCAATTTGGTGTTGGGGGAATTTCTCACTTGAACTGAGCTAGTGGGTCCCTAGACATGAAAAATCACTGAGGTGTTCATCCGCCATAGTGCCACGAATTACATAATAGTCAAGTCAAATATGTCCGCCATCGGATGATGATGAAAATCTAACTTCTTTGTTTCTGATTGTTAATACACATGTAATACCACTAATATGACTAATAATGGTATGTAGAATAAATTTCTTCCAATGAAATGATCATATCGGGTGATTCTGACCTTGAAAGGGCATGGTCAAGGTCGTTTTCCTATTCTGAAGAATCTCAAAAGACATGTGAACTACATGTCTGCCCTTATACTGTGTATTTGTACAACACTAGACAGAGTTCACAGAAAATAAGAAGACATGGTATCTTGAACAAAGCAACGTGCTAAAGTTCAGACATCCTGAGCTATACCGGCGCTTCTCTATAGGCCATTGGGTTGTGCAGGATCGCCCTGGCTGGTTCTGTGCTGTGAGAGGGACATGTCATGAAGGTCAAGCAGACCATTCAGCGAGTGTCAAAGGGTCCTGTACGTCACTATATAGTAGGAGCCACACACAATACAAATGCTGTAGCAGAGTTCGAGCTCTTGTTCCATGAGATTGGGATGATCACTGATATCCTCAACTATCTCACCAACAACCACACTTTGAAACAGACAAAATGCCATCTCCAGTATGCACTGAGCACTACTCACTGCCTTACATTCAACCAAAATGTTTCAAAGCTGCTGGACTTTGTACAAGAGCGGCAGAATCCATATTCTGTGACAGTCAATGTGCCTGTTCCACTGCAAAATCTGCTTACCAAGCAGGCTGTTGACCAAGGTGTCCCTCTTCGAGAATCTGGCAGATACTTTCTCATACGTGCTTTCAGCATCTCCCCTGTTTAATGGTTGCCTTCCAGCTCATTTTAAGTTAAAACTTGTCAGTGAGATTGAGCTTCGATTTGATCCCACCCAATGGAGTTCTGAGTCTACTTATCCCACTCATGTTGTGGTAGACTTCATGTCGAAGATGCGGCAGATGCCTCTAGCTCAATTCTCTACTTTAGGTGCTGTCATCAATACCATCATCAGCTCAACATCATCCCTCTGCCAAGAGCCAGAGTTCATCCATCTTGTACTAGATTCCTACATCGAGATGTCCCTAAAAGAGGGGGAAAGTATGTGGGTACAGACTCAACCACATGCATCAACATCATTGGCATGAACAGACACACACCCATCCCTCAGCAACTTGACAAGTTTTGGGCTTCTGAGGAGAATAAGCGGAATCTCCAACTGTTAGCTCGGGATATGGTGTGCAATCGAGCCAGTGCCAATGCTACTGTCATTGTCAGCTCTATTGTCATTGATCATGGGGTGTTACCAGCAAAGGCAGCTGGTGGCGAAGAGATCCCAGACCTTAGGAACTGGATTGAGGAGGCTGATGCCAGGTTGTTGGTGCATGTTGAGTGGGCTGTTCGTGTGAAGCAGTGAAAGAGAGTTGTCATAGTCTCCAGTGACACAGACACATTTGCATTGCTTCTCCACTACAGCACTATAGGCAGCAGTATGGCACTGGTGAGAGGCGCCATCAAGCAGTCTCGTGTCTTGGAGCGTCACTGTCAAAGACAGTGATTAAACCAGATATCCTGACTGAAGATGACTGTATGAGCAAGGTGGGGACTAAACATGCTGCTATGATATCTGACCCAGTCCAATACTTAGCCAACATTGGAGAGGCAGACACCTTAACAGAGCAAGATGCAGCATTGGCTGAGAAGTACTTTGTGTGTGTCTGGGCCAGGGTCATGTCAACAACAACAGCTAAGAGATTTGATGACTTCAGAGTAGAAATCTGCACCAGTGGAAGTACTGGAGTTGATGCTCTCCCTCCCACAAGTAGTGGGATCAGATGCCACATCCGAATGGCTTTTCTGGTTCATACAAAATGCCACTTGCTTGCAACAGCCATGGAACCCAAAGCAAGACTAGAGCCTACGGAACATGGATGGAAGGAGCACTTTGGCAAACTCCTGCCATTAAAATGTCTGAAGCCCTTTTCACAAATTCTGCTCACAGTATGTAAGTGTGCAAGCAAGTGTGACTATCACCGATGTGGCTTTCATGCTGCTGGAGATTCATGCACCGTATCCTGCCATGGAAAGTCATCCTGTAAAAACCCATCCCACTAACATGCATGCACACACACAGTACACTTTGAGAGAAATCAGACTATATGGTGCACTTTTAGTTAATTTGGTATCATGTAATTTGTATCACTTTTATAGCTACATGATTTTATTTGCACCCAATTGTTTTATTTTATATCAGGGTTTATATCAGGGATGTAATCACGTCAATTAAGAGGAAACGCTTCCCTGCCAAATGACAAGTTTTTCTGTCTTTCCGCAATACAGCTATTATCCACAACTTATAAAACCCGGAAGTATCGCCCTAGGCCAAGCAGCTGCATGTCCGTGTATGTTTTAAGGATTGCTCTGAATCTGATCTCTATCAAAAGTCATTCACACAAATCGAATTATCTCAGCTTTTTGCTCAAAATTTGGTTTTTTTGAAGAAACCTACCCATATTTGAGAGGTGATAAAAAGAGAACAAATGAAGGTAGGATGGAACAGTTTCAGGAAGGCATTCAACTTTTGTAAAAATCATGAAAAATGCTGGCGCTGGCTGGCAACTTAAAAAAAAATGCTGACGGGGAGAGAGTTAATGTTAAAAACAGTATTAGCAATGATAGTTAAATGTCAGATTAAGTAGAATTAGACTTATTGCATCTGGTTTTTATTCCTAATAATGGCCAAGTTATGGTCAAGGTCTACAGAATAAAAAAAATGACCATGACCTTTTAAGGTAAAAAAATCACCCAGTATGGCCACAACATTATCAGAAATGTATTCCAGATACCATAATAAGTCTAAATGGAGATATTATATGTGTATATACATTTAGAAACAAAGAAGTTGGATTTTCATCACCATTCATCGGCGGCCATATTTGACTTGACTATTACGTAATTCGTGGCACTATGGCGGATGAGCACCTTGGTGATTTTTCATGTCTAGAAACCCACTAACTCAGTTTAAATGAGAAATTCCCCCAACACCAAATTGCGAACGGGTCTACAGGCCAGGTACTGGATTAATCCCCAACATTGCCAGGTGGACAGTCTTTGAAAATTTCTACAGAGTGAAAGCATTGAGTCGGGCATCCAAAACTGTCTGTAAAACATAATCCAGTTCTCATGACCTAATTTAGACAAAATACAGATCAAACAATATTTAATTATTTTATAGAACAGCATTAACATGTCATGTTAACATAGTCATATAAGGAAAACATTTTAAATGAGATTACATTACACAAAGATGCTAGACAAAGATATGCTTAGTACAATTTTAATTTCAGGGTACTTTTCTAGCTGAAAGTTGAAAGGTTTTGAAGGCAATACAGTCTACCAGATAATAAAGATGTGGACAGACAAAGAGTTTTCTTAAATAATTTTTAGGGTATTATTAAGGATTTAAAGAACTTACTGTCAAACATTTTTTTTGCCCGTCACATGAACGTAAATTTTCTTTGATAAATATAGGGAAACTCAATTCCTCAACATGATTTGTGAATGTAAAAAACTAGAGACACACTAAATTAGTTTTATAAGCAAAAAAGTTCGAAAGTACAATTTTGAACAGAAATCATTTTTAATAACAACTAAAAGCAAACATAAAGCATAAATATTTATTTTATCTAATCGATTTACCGCAATCGAATTAATGGCTTTCGAGAAACCGCTAATCCAACTTTGCTGCAGACGAGAAAAACTTCTTCTTCGCTGTATTATTAAGGTTGGCATTAAACTTTTAGGCGCATTACCGCCACCTACTGATTAAAGTGAAATATTTTGTACATGCGCATTAAAGACATACGATAGCAGAACATACCTGACGTCAGTACGTGATGTCACGGCGCTACAGTCTGCAGCGAAGGGTGTCTCAGAGAAGACGCGCAGATCTCACCTTTACTAGCTACAGGCCGGTCGTGTATCTCAACCTTTTTGACTTCAAGACCCTCCTATTGCCCATAACAATATTTGAAGCTAACCCCACTCTCAATTTCTGCCCAAACACTAAGAAAACACTTATTTGAATAAAGTTTGTCTTATTTTTAATATTTTTTAAGTTCTCTTGAGGACCCTTGGGCGTTTGTTGAGGGTCCCTAGTTATAGACAGACAGCTAATATTATCATCTTATTGTCTAGTATACTGCAGATTATCTGGTTGCCAGGAATTTGCCATTGTGATTATTGTCTCTTTACAGTACCACGGTTTTACAGTCCAAGTAAAGAGAATGTATTAATGATTTCCCTGAAACTATATGGTTCAATAAAATTAATGGTCCACCCATAGAAATGTTTAGTTTACGTATTAAATGATTGGCTTAATATATTCAGTACACTACTGTATGTATTAAATACTTCCATAACTAATACATATAAAAAATGATAATTTTTTAAAAATTACATCATTGGAGTACTGGCCTGCACCTGGTCAAAGAAAACTGCAAGAGATTGTTGAGGCTGAGATAAACTGAAAGGCTGCCTGTGTTGCATAGATGGACTGAAGGAAGAGAACTGCAGCATACTAAGCATTAAATTGTGTTGGCAGGATTTGCTTTTTCTTTAAGGATAATCTCGTGTTTTAGTAAATGTAAATTTACCGTCGGTGTATGAATGTGTGAGTGAATGGGTGAATGTGAGGCAACATGTACAGCGCTTTGGATGGCCATAGGTCTGTTAAAAGCGCTATATAAATGCAGTCCATTTACCATTTAAATTAAGCAAACAAACATTCATAAGGCAGGATGCATAAATTTGCTACAAATACATTCAATCTTATCTGAAGTTTGCATAAGTAAACCTTGATAAAGAACATAATGAATAAACAATTTTTATAAATATTTACTTGTAATGTAAGGTTCCACTTTCTTACAATCAACAAGTGTGTCATTTAAGGAATAAAAACTCTGTACTGCAACAAAACCTTGATTATGCAAACAGACCTAAACAGTATTTTTTATTATTTTAAAATAGCATAAAAGCATGACAAAAAACCCTAGATTCCACATGTGATACAATTGTACAAATTCGAAATACTTTTTTACAACACAGTGATACACAGCTAATGCTTTCATACAGATGAAAATAAGCACTTTATAAAAAATATAGCTCTACATTGTAACATAATGAATGTAGTGTTTGCCATTCAGGCTATGAGAACCTGAATCTAGCGATCTATTTGTATCTCAAATCCAAAACAATGTTCAGGGAGACCTTTGAACTCAGTCATTTGTGTTATGGGTTCCCTGGGTGTGTTTACATTTGGTCGGGAGTGTTTAAAGAAGTCTGATGAGGAACAGAATCATCTATACCTATACAGAACTGTATGTTGACAGAGACAACGCCTTTTGCACTGCTGTTTGCAATACAAATTACCTTCAAAAAAGGCGAAATCAAAGAGAAACAACTATTTATATATTAAATACAAGATAATAACTTGTTGCTGCATTGTTAAAAAAAAAACAGATCTTGTTTCCATCTTCTCCATGATTTTAGAAATACTTTGCATTGGTCCTTGGAAATAACAGTGTCTTTATCTGCAGTCCAAAATGAACTGCTTAATTTTCCCACCACCAACAGGATGTACAGCTCTGCTCATGCAGCGGCTCTTTGTCTGAACATCAATGCAATAGGTCACGTAACAACTCATGTCACCTGTCAGAAAGGGGCTATGAATTTTTGTTTGAAATTAGAGGGACCGCACAGTGCACCCAAAAGGTATAAGAGAGGTATAAGAAGTCTTGATTTCTACTCTTGAGCTTCCTTTCCAGTCATTTTGTAGATCTCTGTAGGTCCATCCACGTGTGTGATGGTGGTGGTGAGCTGATTTTCCTCACCACTGTTTCCACCCTGATCATTTACTGTAAATGGAAAAGAAAGATTATATCAGGAGTTAATCAACACTAACAGTTTATTATGACATTGTAGGAACAGCAAGACACAGAGACGAAAAGTTCAAGAATGTTAATGCAAAACAAACATGTTATTACAGATATGAAAATGGTGGATAAAAAAATCTAGCATACCAAACAAGAAACCAAAAGATTTTCTGTGCGCCAAAACAAAGTGTAACGTATTAACATGGTTTTAAAGCAAACTCCAGACGCCTTATAATTTGTACTCGTGTTAAACTAACCACTTTTTGTAATATTTCTTGAAGTATGCAATATTTCCTCATTGAACTGTAAACCAGTATCCCAAGATCAGCTACAGAGCTAGTTGGCGAAGCAAATAAAGTTCAACAAGAACATTTCTATTCCTGCTTATAATGCCTTAGACTATGGCATTGAAGATGACACAAACCAATAAACAGCATGATAAAAAGAATACATGTTTCAAACCAAACATACTTTCATCTCATACATTAAATACTTGTATTAAAATAACAGAATAAAGTAGACTGGCAGCCCATCTGTGATCAATAAGCAGTGTAATATTAAATGTTTTTACGACGCCTGGAAAATGTCACCGATTAGGAGATTTGGAGACTCATCCAATCACGCAAGTTAATGGCCACATGGCGCATAGAGCCTTCAGACACTAAAACAGTTTAAAACCCATAAAACAAAGTAGAAAATAGTCCAAGTTACAAAAAGAAGCAATGTTTGAGGATCCAGCTCTGGAATGGTCTAATAAAACTGAATGCCATTTGGGCAAGAAAACAGTACAGAAAGTTTCAAACATGACGTCAAGACTGAGATAGATGGTTTTCATTACACTAGTTTTGGTAGGAAGCCTGGTCTACATTAGAAACACCCACAGTCGCCAAAGAGGCCTATTTCCCCACAGGAAAAACATAAGCCCCTCCCTTTCCTGGCATCAAGAGATCACTGTCTGAAATGAGCTTGTCTTAACACAAACTGAACTTTAATGTGTTGCTAAGTGAATGTCTTTGCTGTACTATAGATCATTTTTATTTGCAGCGGACACAAATCAGCACTCCAGGGTCAGATGAAAAGCACTGTTTAAAAATGCATTACAGTGCAAGTATTAACAATAAAAAGTCATTTTAATTAAGATTTAATTTTGTATGCAGCATAATAAAAGAGTTTGTGAAAGTATTACACACACATTTCACATTAAAGAGCCCATGAACCATGCATCTGTTTTTAAAACGGAATGGTGTGCCTCACTACGCAGATTCTGGTTTACCAAATAATTTTCAAGGCAGTATAGGCAGGCTTCATTTTTGTCTCACACGGCAAAAAATATGTAGACCATGGGTTACACCATTTGAGATACATAATGGAAAAAGTACCAGATGAAAAAACTATTATTACCATTTCTATTAAATGACTTAACTGCAACAACAACGAGAATGTTTGGCTTATGCTATAATCATGACGGCTACAGTAACAAAAGCAATATGATCACTCTACAAACAAACAATTATTCAAGTGCACAAGAAATCAGTATAAAAGTATATATGTGTGTGAAGTCTCAGCAGGAGTCTTACCGCTTGACTGTTCATCCCCATAACGTTTGTGAGATGGTGCGTACAGAAACATGAGGGCAAACACATAGAGATTCCACATGCCATAAATGCCAGTAAAGAATGCACTGTTGACTTGAACCGTGTACGCACCCCAGCGCCAGTGGCCCTCGTTCACCTATCACAAAACAAATTAGCTCATTGAGGTTTAACACAAACAACACCATCATGAATAAATCACTGCTAGTTTGGCTCTTGAGACTTTCCTTTGGAGATAAAAAGCATATAGTTGTTACAGAAAAAAGGCTGATGAATAATACTGAATTTTATGTAGAAACAAGTGGACAGATGTATACCTGACTTATGATGAAGAAAATGACAGTCATGGCAGCACATGCCAGTGTGACCAACATCAGGAACTTGAAGCGAAAGATCAGGCCCTAAATTAAAGATGAGAAATGTTTATAATACAAATTTTTTTTCAAAATATGTGTTTGTTGCGTCATGTGAATGCGCATCACGTGTTTTGTCAAAATGAGTGCCTGCTGCACGCGCTTCAAAACAGTTTATTGTAAAAGACACGCAAGATAGTCCCTTAACAGTAAACTCTGATGATGCATGAGATTATGCGAGTATCTGGCAAACGCGAGCGTCTTTTTTATCATAAACCCTTTAGACGCGTCATGATGGGCTACATACATGTTGTGAGGAACTTCGCATCGAGCGCCCTCGAAAAAAGAAGTCACCGGACACCACTGATATCAAGATGTTATTGGTATCTAGATTTGTTTTTTTAAATAAAGGTTTACACCTGACCTCATAGTGCAGCCGACGAGCCTTCGTCATAGCAGGCAGAGATGACCTTTTCCCACTAACATTTCTGAAAACTTGAAACACCATAAAGCACAAGAACAGAAAGTAGAGACATGCACAGATTCCCGCCACAATGATGAAGGCCATCTGCATCAACCTCAGTCAAGGTAGATAGTTCGGTAATTTCCATTGTGTTGAAAGTACAGTACAGCACAGTTATGTTGCCTAAAATCAGCTCATTTCTCTAGAGTAGCAAATAATTTAAATAACTATTTACAGTGCTTGAGAGCAAAAAAAAAAAAAAAAAAAACGGTAGCCCATTATTTTTTAAGGATACAGCCTGCTTAGTCCCAACATCTGATGCCCAGATACTGTAGAAAGGGTTTTTCAGCTGTACACCTCTGTAAAAAAAAATATTTTGTCAATCAGGAAAAACCCAGCAGCATCAATGCCAATCACATCCCAAAGACAAAAGCCAATGACAAAACTGTGGGCATCTCAACATCAACTCACCTCTCACACATGTCAAAGATGAAGAGACAGAGGGAGCCAAACATAATGGGTACAACCTGTTTCCAGTACACAGAGATGCGGTTTCTCTCAGTCTGGTCCTTGAAGAAGAAAACAACACAACAAAAAGGTAGTATGAAGTTACATTTTGAGTAAGCCAAGTTGCTCAGTTTACCATAAGTTTGTAAAGGCAACTTAACTTAAAGCTGCAGTGTCATTTCATAGCCACTAGTGGCACCAAACAGTATTGCAAAAACTGCCATCCCCATGAAAATGCTTATTTGGATCAATTTAATGCACAATATGTAATACAATTGGCACAGCTAGGTGATGTTGTGAAGAACCATGCTGCGTGGAATTATGGGAATTGTAGTCTTCATTTCCACTGCGAATGTAAATCAGGACTCACAATTCATGTTCATGGATGACATAATCCAAAAACAGTTTTATACCCATTACATTGTAACATAAGCCAAGAGAGTGGCTTTACAGAAATAAAAGTGGAGCATGCTGGAGGCAACATCTACTACTATGCATGTTTTAATAAGACGCACTGTTAAGCCATTAGATATTTTTAACTGTTTGCGGCCCGGTGCATGTCATCAATCGAATTGCTCTCGTGGCAATTTGATGTCATCCACCGATTGGCTGTGGAAATTGTTGAAAACAGAGGATATGCGAACATGACATCATTGACAGGCCATGCAATGAAGACATTGCAGTATTTTGATATTAGCTTTACATCAGAATGTTTAAGGATGGGCTGTGGACACCTCATCTTAGATGTACACAATGCAAAAACATCCACAGAACCAGTGCAGGGACATTTGTACAGTATATATATATAAGTAACAGTGACTTGTACCATGAGATGTTCTCCACAGAAGATGATCCAGAAGGAAAGCAGCATGGCGTAGAAGATGCCCTGACGGATGTCACCAAACAACAGCATCCAGGTCCAGTCAAAACCAACTGAAAACCATTCCACTGGAATATTGATGAAGGTCATAGATATTCCCAGAGCAAAAATAATCCTGAAAGAATCACAAAACATAAGTTATATATTTAAGTATATAAATATATGAGCTCTTGGTCCGTTTAATAACAACCTATGTGAGAACATAATAAACATTAATAAAGGTCAAATAGATTTAGCACTACCCAGCAGGCAATTTTGCATTAAAATCCAACTAATAATCATCCAAACACAGCCCATATGTAGCATCTAACAGACGTCTTATCATAGCCAAATAATAAATAAAGCTGAAAACACCCTGTAATCATTGTTAACTTTGCTTTATGATGGAATATCATCCGAGTTACTTTGGTTAGAAGTGGGTTAATCATAGCTGAACTTTATACAATTAACCCTATATGATGAAATGGTGGCCATTGCTTGCTGGGTGTTGTCTTTGTTCTCTAGTGTTGTATGAAATGCATGCCAGGACAAGCTAATTGGTGAGACTGAGCTGAGGAGGCAAATCTGACTTCAAAAGCCTGAATCACATTCCATCCTGCCAGATCGTCTCTGCATGTTAAACATGAGGGCAGATAGAAACCATATTGTGTTGGAATGCTTGGAATGCCATGCGAGTTCAACTCAAGCAAGCGTACGATGGAGCATTTGTATCAGTGCTACCAGATTTCAACTAAGCCAAGTGCCAAACTGCCATTTTAAAGAACCTGAAGAATAAGAGAAAAAATATGATCTCTCAAATGCACCAGAAGCTACCGTGCTAGCATCCACAACTAAAATAAGCTATTCCCTGGAGACCTGTGAAGCTCTTATGTTGGCAGGGTTATGGTCTCTGTCAGCTCCACTGGCACTAAACTTTATTCAGGCATCATTCCAAAAAAGGACAGCCAACAGGGAGCCTGGATTCTTTCTGAGATATAAAAAAGCGGTCTTATTTCCATCAATGTAGAAATCAGCTCAGCAAAGCTTTTAAAACATGAAAAAATAATCATCCAGTGAATGACTTGAGAGCTTCTGGTCTTCTGGGACCACTAGTGCCCAAACAGAATGTGGGACAGATGGATGCGTTTCATTTGTAAAAAGGAAAGGGGATACAAGATCAAGGACCACCAAACATCTTAGACAATCAGTTTTATCTTACATGACATTGTTTGGTACATGATACATTATTTAAATGTCTAACAAACTGTATTAAATTAACGGCATAATCATGTTACTCATGTGTGTATGTGACTATAACTTACAATTGAGGAGCTCAGATGCAAAGCCACTAAATGCCACCTCCATCAAAAATGAGATAAAATATGTGACAAAAACATTTGTTTATGTTTATCAAATACTATAAATCCACTTAATCCCACCCTCAGGCTATTTAGAAATACAGCATTGTTGGCAGAATCCATTAAGAGTCTGATAAAAAAATGCAGATTTACAAGACAACATAGCTTTTCAATTCCTCTTTTCAGCAAAACAATAAAACCAGACAAACATTCCACTCCTTTTTTTTAACTTCGGACTTAGCAGCTCGGTTTTAGTTTGTCCAAGAAAGATACAGAGGAGCAAAGCCTTACTTTTCCAGCAGGACTGGTGGTCTGGTCATTTGGGTGATTCTCCTCCAGTACCAGATCATGATAATGAGGATGCTGGGAGTGAGAAATGTCTTCATAGCGAACCACACCTTCGTGAAGCCACCGTTCTGATGAATGCCCTGGAAAGAAGCATGAAAATAAAGTCAAAACAAACACATTAAGTAGGGATGCCCCAAATGTTTGGCAACCAAAGCTATTAGGCCGAAAGTAGCAATAAAAGCCTTTTCAGGGTTTGGACGAATAAGTGGAAAGACCAAATACATTTTGACAAACAATAATGGTTCTAATGACATGATCAAATAGCAACCAAACATGTTGGCAGTGTGAAAGCATTTTAAAGTGCCTGAGAAAGTGAATAGTTTTGTTCAGTGGCGGTTCTAGACAAATTTCACTAGGGGGGCCAAGGAGGGGCCAGTGTTTTACCAGAGGGGCACATAAAGAAATGGCAAGAAATTATATTTAAAGGTTATAGGGGTGGTTACAGGAATTAGTTTAAGATAGGACTAGGCCTTAGTTTAATTAGGAAATATAACTAGTTTTAACATACATTATACATTACTTGTGTGCATTTTGAAGCAAAACAAAGCTGTATTTTAAGATATGGCTTTGCAAGTTGTTTTCAGTTTAGACAGCTCTTACATTTATTTTAGTCTAGGACTAGTCCCTTTCCGGGAAACTACCCCGTAAACTTTATTTTACTTTACAAGCATATACTTTTTTATTTAATACAAGAGTGAGTGCAGGTGCAAAAGGGGAGCCAGGCTCTTTTCTAAAGCCCCCAACCGAAAAGCATGCAAGCCTACTCAATAAACTTTATGAAATGCAAACTTTTATAAAGACAAACGTTTGTTTTAGTTTACATATAAACACAGATTGCTAGACAGTTAGGGACCACAATCTGATCAACATTTAAAATAATATTTATTTTAAATTGTAAAAATGTTTATATGTAACATTTAATTATATTCCTCCAATTTTATGCACGTATATGTAAGAGCATAATTACAGCGCTTTTTACAATGTGTAAACTTTAAAAAGTTAGCGAGATGTTGGTTTTGCCGGTTGTTGATGAGTAACAGCTGTAAATGATCACAACACGCTTCACGCAGCCACGTCACAGGAGAACAAGTGAACAGTGTCCCAATGTGAAGTGAGCTAGAGTCCTTACCAGTGCCCAAACCTGCATACACATTCTCAACATCGGGAGATTGGGAACGAATTGAGACACTCGCCGAGCAGCACCCACAGGCGACTACAGTGGTTGGGTGCGCCGCTCTAATTTGCCCATGTAGAACGTTGCGTCGCATTAGTTCCGCTTTTGGCACTCGCGTGTAAAATCAAAATAAATTTATACTTTTTTATTTGGTCAACACGGGGTGGCCACAGGGGTAGCCAGGGACATGTCTACAGAGGCACGGGCCACCCTTGGCCTCCGTATAGAACCGCCACTGGTTTTGTTGGCTGAACATTCAGTGCATTAAGGGCACAATAGCTAAACTTCAAACTAAACATCAACGAGAATCAAAAGATGACGCGGTCCAGATGTCTTCAGTTCACTTGGTGTTTGTAAAACCACCACCTTGTCCAGAAACGTGTGCTGATCATAACATTTACATGACATATACATTCATGCATTTGACTTTTATTCAAAGCGACTTACAATGCACTTAATCTATACATTTTGTATATCACTATTGTATAACATCAGGACGAGCCAGGACAGGGCCAAACTCTTTTAACACAAACTGAAATCCAATTTAACACAGTACAGTTAAAGGACTCACCACAAGTCGGATGTCTTTGATTTCTCCAATCCCGATGTTGACATTTTTGCGTTCGTTTACGGGGAGTCTGATGTTGATAAGATAGTATTTATGGGCAACGCTGCCAACCTCCATGAAAGGCAAAAGTTCACAATCATAGTAGCGCCCATCATTCTCTGGAGTCTGAGAATTAAAACCGTTTGGGGTAAATCCAGGTGCTACCAATTTGTACTACTTCACCTGCATGTACATTTTTTGAAAAACTATGCCACATATTATTAGTGTTTACCTTGGTTGCGTTTAAAATGCAGTCCAGTTTGCGATGTTCGATGGAATGGGCCATCTCAGTCCATTTACTCACTTGATCATCCCTATAGGCCAGTCGAACATCCATCGTAACCAAACCTTCAACTGCACCCAAACACACACATATACTTGCTTCAGATTGGTTTATTTGAAAAATACAAAACAATTTAAGCAGAACAGTTGCTCAATTATATTGCATGCACATCAAAATGATCACATTTATATACAGACTACGGCAAGAACAAAAACAAACAGCAATAGTGCAGTAAGGGACAGATTGCACAAAAATGTCAATTCTCTACATTACGTTAAATTTTTTCAAAAGCGACTTCCAGTGCATTAAAAGGTATACATTTTATCAGTATGTGTGTTCACTGGCAACTCATGATGACTTCTGCGCTGGTAAAGCAAAAGCACAACCATAAGATTTTCCATGTTTCACTGAAGGAACAAAAACATGCAGTGGCGGTGAGTAAATGACTTTAGGACCTTTAAGACAATCGTGTTGGGTAACAAAATGAGTGCCTGATGACTGAATTACAACGGTGGACTTCTATAGAAAAGGTCAAACAGACGTGTGAAATGATAGCTCATACCAGCCTCATGAATAACTCTTTTGTCATCATAGTGTGGCTAAAAGTAGCACAAGGTAAGCCATGAGTCATTTAGTATATGGACACCCCCTTCAAATCCATCATAACCTCACATACACAGCAGCCAAAGCACTCTGTAAACCAGCAGGTAGTTTTGTTTAACTCATGGAAAAAGATTAATCTTGCGAGAGATTGCCGCATTGTTAAACACTCATGTATCTATGGAGTTTCGGGAAAGCAGTGATAGCTGAAAAAGGGGCCCATGATTTAGATCGCTTCGCACAGCCCTGTGTGTTCCACTTCACCTCCCTAAAAGATCCTTGTTGTGTTATGAAACAAGCTGGAGAGCACTAAAGAGAATTCCTGCACATAGAAGTCTGAGCTTTACAGGGGGAGGAGCACGGAGAAAAGAGAGAGAGAGAGCGGCAGACATTATTAGCCCTGTCCTCTTCTCCTCTGGTGTGTCTGCGATGGCCCCCGCTTACACCCGGCTGTGCCAAAAAGCTTTGAATGTCAGCTTAGCACAGACAAACATTCCGGCAGGGCGCTGCACAGATCACCCGGGCGACTAAGCCATTTCAACAGCTGTGTTATTGCTGGAAACTGGCCAAACTGTGCCGTTTTAACCAAAGAGACATTGAAAGCGAGAACCAATTGAATATTTTGGGTATTTAGAGGTATTAGTCTCGTGGAGAGATTTACACCGGAAGAAATTCAGCCTAAGTAATTTTCGTGATTTCCTGTTTTTTTACATACAATTAGACATAATGTAAAGAACATTCTGTGAAAATATAACCTTGATAACTTTAAGATTGACTGAGTAAGGCCATGACTGAAAATTAAATGAAATCAATTACTGAAATCAAACTTTGATGTCTCCTGATCTCATAGACGGTACCACATATGTAAAGCTTTACACCATAAAAGTAAAAAACTTAGAGTGGTCAAAAGATTAAATACAATTAATCAGATTCAAAATAAAAGTTTGATTTTGCATATATGTGTGTGCACTGTGTGTAATTATTTTGTATATATATATATATATATATATATATATATATATATATATTTATATTATTTTATATTTATATATATATTTATGTATAAACTTTTATACATATTTCTTAAATGTATACATGTGTGTCTATTTATATATACATAATAATTACACACAATGCACACACAAATGTCATGCAAACACAAACTTTTATTTTGTATGCGATTAATTGCGATTAACTTTTGACAGCCCTAAAAAATGCATATCTAAAATCTGCTCCAGACTCCAGTTAATCTATGTAATTGTTGACATATAGCATTAAATTAGGCACACTAATTCATATTTGTTGTTTATAAACCAGAAAGTAGGCTTTGATAAAAATGTGTTTATAAAGTTTATTTGCATTTGAAGATGCAGTAAAAATCTTCTCTCTATGCAACATTACCTGACTTTGAACAAAACGACTTTCAAATGCTGAACAGTATGCCTATAAAGAGGAAATAAACTTGTGATGGGTAAATGTTGAGTGTTAAATAAATCCCAGCTGACCTTATTAGAAGAGAGTAAGAATTTGCTCGGGAAACAGACTGTGCAGAGATAAACAGCTGGCAGAAGATCACAGGCTTGTGGCAAACATCTAACATCTGGCTGAGGAGGCTCATTTAGGTAAACATATTCCAAAACCTGCCACAATACTTTAAACAGTACAAAAAGTGTCTTCGAGTACAAAAATATGTCCGTGGTAAAGACTATTAAAGTGCATTTAAAGTGTGTCATCTTAAGTGCACCTCTTTTTTTTATAGTTTCTGCACAAACACGTGCTTTGGGGTGGGGAAAATTACAGCAGAACCACGGCAGCGTCTACACTAGCATTTAATGCGTTAAGAACTCCTCCCACATTTCTCAAGACATGAATAGCCAGCAATGGCCCTCCTGTTGATGGAAGGAGCCGGCGTTCCGATCACTTTCCCATACTGCTCTAGCTCGACAATGGCTCTTCATTAGCGGCCAGTGTTATCCGCTTAATCCTTCTTTGAAAGAGCAAACTTGGAGACGTTCCAGAGCACCACCCTCCCACAGCCAGATGATATTGAATTGCAACAATACTATGCAGGTCCATACGAAAGCCTTCAAGTTGAAACACATGCAGTTACTTAGTAAGATGGAATACAAATAGATGAACCAAATTTTTAAGTGCTGAAACCTACAAGCACTCCACAAAAAAAAAATGATTCCTTAAAGTACAATGTTAATTTTACCCGAGTACCAAATTTGCAACTTAATACAAACGTACACGTTTTCAACCAAAATCTAAAAACTTTTTATGCGCTTCCGGCTATAGCAATGACATTTTGAGTCCTGAAAATGCACATTTTAAAAACTTTTGGTTTTAAAGTTCACATTTTTAAATAAGAAACGTTATCATTTCTACGTTAAATACAAAACCGCAAATCTGTAAAACAAACTGATGTCACACGAATGTGTGTTCAGTCTATAGGAATAACGATTAATCACGATTAATCTATAGCAGAATAAAAGTTTTTGTTGACATCATATATGTCTGTGAACTGTGTTTAATAATTATGTACCTATAAATATGCACACATGCAAAAACTTTAATTCTGCTATAGATTAATCGCAATTAACCGTTATGCATCCCTATGTTATACAAAAGGACATTTGCCTAGCCTACTAGCCTGGCGTGCGCTATACAGTTTTTCTTTGTTTGTTTGTTTGTTTTTGTGATCCATGTGAACATGAATCATTTTTTCATGAGTATGTAAAACTTTTCAAAAACGTAAAGGAATAACATCAGTTTTTTACTACATTGCTGTCATGTAAACGTGGCCACTCAAACCAAATGGCAAGTTTCACTTCTAATTATTATCCTCCAATTGTCTGAGTCAAAGCCTTGAGAAGCTCCCCCCTACCTGCATGTTGACTAAATCCGTATTAAGGTGCCACAGGGCTTCAGTCACAACAAAGAGAAAACAGACCATCCATCATTGTTAGTCCTCTCACAGCATGTGAGAAATCCAATCTACTTTTGGGTGAATAGAATGGGAAATTCCACTGGGTGTTCATGCATCCCCTTCATTGCTCTCAGGAGGATAATAGCAATGTTACATCACTTAAGCTTATAATATATACTACACAAGTCACACTATAATCAAAAACACTCACCAATTGGGTTTTGCGTGTAGAAAGCAATGTCAAACTGGAGGATCACAAGCATAAACTGGAACCAGGGACTCATCTCTCGGTTGTGTAAGGGAATGTGGACTGCAAACACAATATCATTGGCTTCGATTCTCTTGGCCGTGGCCTCCTCAAAGTCTCTGATCTTAGCGCACTGGTCAGGGCCCCAAGGCATGAACCAGCTGGGGCCCTTGGTCTTCGCATTGTCCACGCACTTTGTAGCCAGGTAGTGGATGGCTGAGGTGGGACTCGGAGCTGCAAAGACAAATTTCAGAAATAATTTCAAGCAGGATATAACAAACAGAACACAATCTATCTGAAATGAGTTTTCACCAAAATAAGATATCCACATTTTGTGATCAAGCCATGAGTCACAATGTTCACATTTTTAAATCAAATGCCAAATTGAAAAACATCACGTACAACATCAGCAGAACAATTTCTCTTTAAACTGTTTACAAATCATGTTTTACAACATGTGATCATAAGACAGTTAAGGCTATATGAACTACTTGCATTCTAAATCCTTCTACTCGTGTTTTATAATGAAATGGTTTAAGTTTATAAAGTGAACCAAAACAATGCTATCTGTGAGAAAATATCATTGAGAAGGCAAAACATGAGCAATGAGACACAAAGGCTAATTAAGTGAATACAAGACTCGTAAAGTAAAAGTGACATAGCCTTACAATGAGGGGGTCATTAGCATGAGACAGTAAGGACATGTTTCCTATGTTATCCAGGAATCTGATGGTGGCAGTTTAACAAAACCCTTCCTGGCCCAGTGAGGACATCTGATGTTTGTAAATGACCAGGAAGTTAGAGATAATGCGAACCAGACTATGGCTTGAGGACATTGGTTTTTTTAAAGACCAATCTCAAGTGTTTTCAAGCAATACAACCAATTAGATACAAAGAGTCAAAGTAACATGTGTAGTACTCAATTGGGAAATAGGATCTAATTCAAAGGCAACAGCATGAAAGAAATATTACTCGTAAATAAACAGATGAAATTATAAATATCCAGTAAATGTCTAAAAAAAAGCAAGCAAAGAAAATGAGCTATACTAAATCAAGTTCAATTATTAATTGACCCACAATCCTGGGAACAAACACTCTTCAAAACTCCAGTGCAAAATAATTGTGGCCTTTCAGCCCGGTGACCTCATGTCCCGTTCAAGATGTCCAATAACAGAGGAACAGCGCGTGTCTGCTCAATTACCCTGACAGCCACCAGTCAGCGGGCAAACACAAAGGAATCCCGCTTCATTAAATCAATCTCAGACGAGCAGAGACTAAACTAACTCGTTTATACGCAGTCATTTCAACTTTTAAACAAAAAATATATATTTTTGCCTAACATGTTTACTGGAAACAAATGAAACTTGGGTGTCAAATGGAAAATGTTACATGGAAAAAGATATTCAAACCACAAGATGGAGGGAAATTTTCTGACAGCTACATCTTAAAACAGCAAACACAACTAAATTAAGGAGGTGTGTCGTCAGAATGAGGAATGTTTGGGGGCAAGAATGGGGAGGAGAGCCTTTGGGCAGACAGATAAAAGAAGGCACAGAGGAGAGAGGGGGTGGGTTTGTTGTCTGTAAGATCAAAGTAAAGTTTGAGATGTACCTCATTTAACCCCTTATTGACCGATGTAAAGTGGACTGGCACTAGATTATCCAAAAATCCACCTGATCAGTTCATTGAACTAAAATTAGCCAATAAAGTTTGCAAGAGACTATACACACGGTTGATACTATAACACAATATGAATTTCATTGTACACAATAAAAAACTTGAATACCAATTGAAACACTAAAAAAGTTGTTACATAAAATATAAACGGAGGACTTAAAAAGTTAAATTATATCAGCAAGGGAAAAACTTCTCTCTTAAAGGTGCCTAAAGGGGTTTTAGCAGAAGAAAAAAATTTGTTCAAGAATCTTTAAGTCAGGTTCTTAAAATAACCATGTCTTTCTTTTTGTGTAACAGAAAGGCTCTTTAATGAGCTATCTGTATACAGCCCGACAAAGAACCTTTATTTTTTACAAACCTGGCGCGAATACAATCGCAGCACTAGAATGTGACTGTCGGTATTTACTTGGTGTAAACGATACCGAGCCTCAAAACTCTTCATGGTCAAATTCAGGCTTAAGTGGGTTTAGGAAAGCCTAGATTGTTCTCCGCCTCGTTTCCTCGAGGCATGATCTTGGACCCGTGACAAACCAGATGCGCCAAGACCCAAAAGTAGAGAGTAAAAATCCACACGATCGACTCCCAAACTTACACATACAAGCGAAACGTGAAAGCACAAAGCCTGCAGTCGACGCGGGTGAAAATAAGCGCCCATCTTTGACACTACTCACTCCTGTAACAAAGCAATTCCTCAACTTTTCACTCCAACACGGCTTCTCTTTGGGTCTTGTTAAGTAAGATTCTTATTGTTAGAAACTAGTCCTCCTGGTTAGTTCCAATAACATGCACTAAGCAATATTTAAGACATTACTTATGTGTGTACCTAGGCGGATTTGTAAAACTACTCACCAATCAATCCTCCGACCATAAAGGAGAACGCCTGGAATAAAAGCAAAATGACTACCACGATCACCAACTTTTTGGTGCTCATGTTCTCTATAATAGCGCCTGCCATTTTCAAAGCAAAGTCTCTTTTGGTGGTGCGATAAGATAAAGTGGAAAGAAGAGAAAATCACGGCATCCAGGTGAACCAGTGCGCTGTCCGAGATTGAGAGCGCGAGACGGGCTGCGTCTCAAACACTAGTGAGCAGCCTGCGTTGAGGTCCTGATAGGGAACTATAGGGGATGATCACATGACCCACCCTGCATCCGAGAAGACGGCATGTGACGTCACGGAGGACTGAGGGTGCAAAACTTCTAGCAAAGATTCATTGTTTATCTTTTCGCTATGTTTAGATTTTGAATATTTTGTTTATATTTTCTAAGTAGCCTATGTCATTTGACAACAATGAAAAAACAAATATAGCCTTATAAAGTACAGTTTAGCTAAACTAGAACAAAACTCAAGGTTTTTTAGTGATTGCTCATTTCAGAGCTATACTTATAACCTTTGTGTATTCTTTCAATAAAAAACATAATATTAAACCTATTATGCAAAATCCAGTTTAACAAGGTGTTTGGACATAATGTGTGTTGCCAGTGTGTGAACACAACCACCCTACGATGAAAAAATCCTCCCCTCCATGTTTTTTAATCCCAATTAAATCAAAGCAGTCTCAATAGACATGCCGTTTTTATTCTCTTATTAATGTGAGGTCACATTGATAAAGTCCCGCCCACTTACAGTACTGCATTACCATGGTTTTCAACCTCAGTGAGTTGTACTCTGTCCACTAGATACTATAGTATTGTCTCAGACTGTATTAATCAGATCTATTTTAACTGAAAGCGCTCACTGTCTGTTTGTAAGGAAGGAAGGAGCTGTAGCTCATTTGCATTTAAAGGTACAGACATTATAACAGTGTGTTTTTGCTCCCACCCAAATAAGGGCATTTTGGACATGCTATAATAAATGATCTGTGGTGTATTTTGAGCTGAAACTTCACAAACACATTCTGGGCACAGCTGAGACATATTAAATTTTTTTAAAAGGCCTTAATATTTGCCCTTATGTTTTCTTGAACTTGTCTAAATGGTTGCTAAATGAGCTATTGTTGTATTTCAATATCTGCAAATAACATAAAAACACTGCAAATTCCAATGTTTTACAGAAAAATCTGTATTTGTTATAATAAACAGATAAAATCAAATAAATAATATAGGTAACATGACAGTCAGCTACAATATTATTAAATTGGACCCGGGACAAGAAAATGAGAATAACAAACTTTTGGTCTTCTCATGCCCTTAAGAAGATCCAGATGTTAAATGCAGAGCGCACATTTTAAAAATGGGTTACTTGACAAACACTTTCACTTTCATATAAGGTCCCTGGCACAGAAAACAAAGCATCTTGTGAATAAAGGATGTTCTCCTTGGAAAAAAAAATCTGTGATAAAACATCAACCTGTGACTCGTAGGCTCTTGGGTGTTTGGCTAAACTCATGCAAATGCATACATTTTTCAGATTGTGCTGGAGGCAACTAGGAGTCAAAAATGACCATAGATCTGCTTCATTTCAGCTTTCTGCTGCTGGGATGTTGTTCATTTTTAATGTGTTTCTATTTCAGTTTTTCATTTATGAGACCTCAGCATATACAAATTTGGTATATGAACACTAGTCTCTGCTTCTTGATTTAACTCAAAATATAATAATATCCTGAAATAAATGACTGTGAAACTAAATAAAGGTCACAAGGGGGCGTGTTTGTTTAAATACTCAGTCTGCAGTGCTGTGTACCACCTCAAGGAAACAAATTGCCAAATACACACCAGTGTTCATTTAACAAGATTAGAGAGCAAGTAAAACATGTTAATTTCATAAGTATATAATGTGATATCACCACTTTAATAGGATAAAGTTGAAATTCAGGATCTGGGATGGGCCTTTGTAACACACCATATTGTGATTGAAGTGTATATTTAAGGCCCCAGAACCCAGTGCCCACCAAGGATACAGAGGCTTTTACTTTCCTTGGGTGAGGAAATTTGCCACAGGTCACACTTAGCCTACATATATAAATGTTTCTGTATAAATTTTAAAACACATTAAAGTAAGGTCAGGAGCCATTTATGGGTCTCAGCGTGGAATAAGGTGGGTCAGGAAAAGTCACATACAGTATAGCTGTTATGGTGAAAGGCCAGTTAATGACTAATAGCAAAGACACTAGTTTTGATAACTATATTTTGGCATTGCAGTTAAAGTAATAATTTAATCACAAAATGAAAAGGCCCGAGATAATCATTATAAATCAACAACACACAATTTGTTATTCATATTATCAAAATCCTGATTTATTAATCTTAATGTAAAACAAAAACAGTTGACAATAATTCCTTTTTCGCCATATGGCTGCAAAAATGGTTACCTTAAAATCCCAGACGTTTTTATTAAAAGAAGTCATAATGAAAGTGTAACAATTAAAAGTATAAAAACTTTTAACAAAGGAACTCTGGCAGCGCTCTACATAGGGAATCCTGCTATTGTTATTGTAAGTGCTAATTATTTTAAGTAAATAATAAACAATTTTTTTATGTAACTTTAACTTAAGAAATTAAGTTAAACAATTTCAACTTGTTTTTATAACAAGTCAAAACTTAAAATAGTAGGTTGAATTAACTTGCATAACCAAGTTGTTTTAACGTCATGCTGCATTTTTTAGATATTTCAGTAAATTGTTTGGATATAGATAAAATGGGAAAGTTAAAATTCATGCCAAGGAATGTGAAAGAAACAATTCCCGATTTAAAAGCGAGCTCGAATTTTGTCCAGAGGGTCAGAGTCCCACATGTTTGCGTCCCAAGCCTGGAACCAGCCTGTGAAGGTTGGAGGTTCAGCTCCTTGCTTTATGGTTGTGATGGCCAACCCGCTACGTCCAGAAGGATCAGAGGCCACATATTCTTTAGCTATAGAAAATAATCAGTCAGTTTACACTGGAACTTATTAAAAGATCATTTGAATGGCAATAAAGCTTATGTTTTAGCATGAAAAATTATAACTGTATATTGAAGTCCCCCTGTAGTCAAAAATGTAATCCAATAAAATTCATGTTTGATTATATTTAAAAAAAATATTTCTTCATATTTCTTCATGCTTTAAGACAGCTTAAATATAACTTAATACCCGTGATTTACTTAGTATTCGTGGACCCATGAATATGCAAATTAGTCCCTGCCTCCACACACTAGTTGGTACTACTTGATACACTTGGTCAACACATGTGATTGTGACAACGGGCGATTTTAGATGCAGTCTTTCATAGGTTTTAGACGCAGTCTTTAAGTCAGGGGGACTTAAAGCAAACTGTCCACTCACCGATTTTTGGTGACTCAGTTTTCTCCACCTCATTGGCATCCTTACCAATCCAAAGAAAGATCTGAAAAAAGTTAGCATTCATTAGCATCATAAGCTATTCAGTAGGCTTAGATACAGCCAAAAGATATTTACATGGGCTACAACTACATATTCAACTCACCTGATCCCAGGCATCAAGCAACATGACATCATCGGTAGCCAAGTCTGACTGAGTGAATTCTCCAGGGACCTCATCAACCTGAAATCATAGACATTACATCTACATTTAGGCATGTCGCAGATGCTTTCATCCAAATTCATTTAAAATAAATTTTATAAGTTACACATTCTACCATTTAAACTACAAAACTAGACCATCATTCTGTTTATTTATGTCTGTATGTACGAGTCTGATTTACCGTTATCCGGCCTGTTTTATTGGAGCAGCCGAACAGGCGTGGTGGTTTGACCATGATCTGCAGATTTCGCGATGTCTGGTAATCCTTCTTGCCTCCGAGAGCTGACCAGAATCCAGCTAAAGGGAAAAGTCACGTAAGAGAGGTGTTATTATAATGTTTAGGATAATGTCATGGATGACATAAATATGAAGGACTCTCACCTGGTTCTTTACCCTCTGCAACATTAGTGGCGCTTCCTCCCAGAACACTCACCAAATTTTTGGCAGCGAGCATTTCTTCATCACTGGCACCTACACCTTTCCACACAAACACAGAATCTGGTGTTTTCAGCACAAATACATCGTTGGTGTTTAGTTTGGATGCAGACGGCTCAACCTACAGAGGAAATGCATTGGTTAGGATAAGTTAAGACATGACTATGTCCATTGTCCACAGTAGAACAGATATGGGACTGACCTCTACGGCTCGAGTAGCTTTGGAAGAGCTCTGACGGATGTGGAACAGGCGAGTACTGGCCGCCGTCATTTGCCCACCCTTGCGGGATGTTCCTCCACTGTGGATTATCATGGGTTTACCCTTAAACAGACTCATCAGGTGGGGTGGCTCCTGACCTTGTGTCACACGCACCTGAGCAGAACATATTAAATCTATGATTAACAATGGCAACAGAGATTTCAACTGAAAAAGTGCTGAGAGTATTCACATGCATATAAATAAACTCCATCATTCAATTTATACATACTGTATACATTTACATGTCTTAATAAATAGACAGAAGCATGCACGAGTACACCTTTTCACCTTTTCATTATTTTTATTTAGGCCCACAGCACTACTGTGTCAGTGAAAATATGAGTTAATTTTAATGAGTTAAATTCACCTGAACCGGAGCTCCGCCCATGGAGTCGTCCAGTTGGACAGTAAGGAAAGCAGAGGCTGCCAGCTCGTCTTGTGTGCACTTAAGCCCCTGCCTGTAACACAATTTTACATGCATTCACTATGACAACATCACTGTTTATATGTCATGCATGTAAGTCTTCAATAAGGCAAACAGCATTGAACTGTTTAATAACACTTCATTATATAGAGCAGTAGTTCCCAATCTGGGGTCCGGGCCCCCTTTAGAGGCCAGTCAGAGTTACAGACTGTGGGTTCCAATATGCTTTGAGCTCAAATAGAGATGCATAAAATGTTTCACTAATAATTTGGTTTTTTTATATTTTAAAAAGCTCATTACAAATCATAGCCAAGATAAGGTAGTTAAAATACTCTTGTGTAAATAATTATTTCAATTTTGCGCGCTTCATCTTAATGTGATTGTCAACGTAACAGCAAATCATAGATGTACAGGATTGGGGGGCTCAGATTGTTTGTTGTACTTGGAAAAAAGGTTGGGAAGCACTGATCTAGAGCTCATTGATTGAGCTTAAAAACTATATCATATAATAAATCAAACATGTTATGGACTGACCAGGTGTAGATGATATGCTGCTCTCTGCTTCCTTGTTTGTAAGTGTAGAGGATCAGATAGCAATCTCCTCCATAGAACTGACCATAGGTTGAGGGGTCCACGGCCACACGGGCTCCTCCCTCCACACGCCAAATCTGATGAAAACATGAGTATTAAATACCCGATAAGTGAATTATTTTAGAAGCAACCATAAAACAATCTTTGGATTTTAACCTATGATTTTGTTCATTGGATTTAAAATTCTTGTAGATTAACAGGGTCCTATTAAGCTAAAAAAAAAAGAGGTGCCACATTAATGTACAATTTAAGAAAAATTATGTTTTTTTTTATTTATGTACATGTGACCCTGTCTGTAAAATCAAGGTTAAAGTCTCAAAATCTAATTATAAGTTTGGGAGCATCAAAGTTTGATTTCACTCATTGATTTCAATCTTTGATATGACCTTAGGCAGAGAATTAAATTTTCACAAAATGTTCTTTACATTATGTATGATGATTTTATGTAGAAACCAGTAAATTACGAATAAATGACTTTAGCTGGGTTTTCACAGGCAGGGTCACAAATGTATTCTAGCACAGTGGTTCTCAAACTCTTTTGGCCCCCAAAGAAAATGTATGACATAAAACATGCTAAAACATGGTTAAATAAATATACAATGTAGTGCTGTTGGTTAGTAGCCGTATTTTTCTGAGGTTTGATTACACAGAATTTATAATAAGTTAATGTATTTTAGAAAATGTCATTGAACTGGGGCCCTCCTTGCACAATCTCGGGGCCCCCAGTTTGAGAATCAATGTTCTAGCAGACTCAAAACAAAAAAAGGCACAATTGGCCCACTTTAAGTACTTAATAAATTCTTTGTATGTCTGTATGAGAGAGTCAATTAACCTGGACTTTTCCAGAACCATCATCAACCATGTTGTGCTGGGCTGCCATAGCCTTGCTATTGTGGAGGGTGGAGGCATCGAAGGGAATTTGCTCCACGTGGGCTATGCGGCCTATGGTGTAGGCCTTGGAGGGACCAGTGGTTTGATCCTTGTCCTTCCAGTTAGAGAAAAACTGCTTGAACAGAGTAGTCTCGCCCCCTGCAGGCATCACCTGGATCTACAGTGTAAAAATATACAATGAGTTCTGTGCATATAAATGTAGTAAACATATGCTCATGACAGATAGATAGAACGATAGATAGACCGATAGACCGATAGATAGACCGATAGACCGATAGATAGATAGATAGATAGATAGATAGATAGATAGATAGATAGATAGATAGATAGATAGATAGATAGATAGATAGATAGATAGATAGATAGATAGATAGATCTACCTGTGTTTTATTGGAGTAGTTCTTCTCTTTGATGAACTGCTGTGCTGACTTCATAGCTGCTTTGCGCTCATCCGCGCTTGCATTCGGTCCTTTTGGGGAAGGAAAGATTAGGTTCTAGTCATAGGCCCTTTCATATTTATGTAAACTTTGTGGTGCATTCAAATAAAGAACCTACAGATTTGATTTGCATTTCAGCATTGTGTAAAAAAAACACATATGAAGAGATGTGTAAAAGCTCTATCACGAGATATAGAGGTGAAAGGTGTTTAATGTAATCTATACTCCCAATTATTGACTTAATAATGTCCATTTGGCTATAGACTACCTACTAACCTACAAGAAAAGATAGTAGAAAAACATGCACCTTATAACATGGGCAATATAACCAGAAACATGTATTAAAGTTAATAGGGTCAACCTGGATTTCTTGTTGACTTTAAAGTAATGACTGGACCTATTGAGACACACCTTTCCACACAAACACATTCCTATCGCCTCCATTATCCAGGATGTAGCACTCATTGGGGGAGAGCATCTCCTGTTTGAACGGGCTGCTCTGGGCCACAACGGATGTTTTCATGGATCCAGAGGCATCTGAGATCTACAATAAAAACTCTCATGTAAAATACTGGAGGACAGCAAACTTGAAATGAGGAGACATTTGACTGAATCATTCATTGTGGTTCATTCAAATTTCCAGCATTATGAGCAAAACGCTGAGGAGAGTTTAACTTTACGAGCAAAAATGCAAATAATGCAATGACTACCGGTGGCAGTGCAGACTGTAATCTACCATCTGATATTACTAGCTGAATACTGCAGTCAAATGGAAACGAATACAAGCCAAAACAGCACAGCACCTTCATTTGTTAAATCCTATCCTATCCGATAAGACAGTAGTTTTTCATACCATGTACAGTGCTCCCTTCTTCTTGTTGGAGGTTTCTACTTGCTCATCATCTGGAGTTGCAGGGGCAATGCTGGTTTTTGGCCCAAGAGCCTGCAGGAAGATATATAGGATTAAAGACCGCTTTAATGCCTGGTTTGATCAAGCTATGAGAACCAAACGCTAAGCCCTGTGCTAAATGATCTGACTGAATAATTGGCATTCAAAACTTTGCACACTAAATGCATGATGGATTTTCACAACAGAAAAAAAAACATTGCCCAAAGCCAGAGCAGGATCAAGCAAGTAATTTCATGCACAACAACTTTTGTTAGCATATTCTGAATATATGGGAAAACAATATCCATAGATTTGGAAAAGTCTGTGGAGTTCTAGGATATATTAATATAAAATGAAAGATGAGACAAATAAAATATTAAAATAATTACAATTCTGGACTATTTCTATTTATGTTCTAGGTCACTGAATAAGCAAATTTGTGACACTGACTCCATTGAACACAAAATCTTGTTGCCTTTGAAGCAAGCACAATTTTGGAGCATATTTAAAACAAACTTTTTTGGGAAAATCTGGATCATCAAGTTGGGAAAACCTGGATCATCAAATTTTGCACAAATGTGTTTTAGGTGTACCAGAAAGAAACTAGAAAATATCACACAATCATCAACCATAATAAATTAAACATAATGATATAAAAATGTATAGACCACTTTCGTGTTTGCAAACAGAGATGACGTTTTTTTGTGGGGGCGTAGCCTGGTTGCAGTAAGTGATAGCTCCACAGTAGCTGTGAGAAGTCTTTTAGCGTTAAACTGTGATTTTTATGGATCCGGTGTTCTGTCGAAGTCTGATTCCCCTATGTTTCCCTTTAGTGCACTGTTTCTTATAGCGTTTTCACCACGTTACGTTTATTTTTAAGATAAATAAAAACTTTAAATGGCTTGGCTACTGATATGCATGTATGTAATTTATATGTATTGGTCTATTTTGCTAAATCAATTATTTTTACAGTCTGAATCGCTAAAGTACATATAAAAGCAATACTATCATGTATTATATATAATAATGTTCATTAAATATTTCATATTTTTCCTGTTTTCTATTATTTCTTCCTTTTATTTATAGCTTACGTGTTTGTTCAAAAACTATTATAAAAGTTTTATGATTACACATACATTAAAAAGGCCTGTTTATATATTAATATCACTTTACATCATGTGTGTGTGTATGTGTGTGTGCTATATTTATATATTTATTAAGTATGTAAACATAATAAATATAGATATGATGAAATAAAAATAAATAATAGAAAACGAAAAAAAAAATATTTTAAACAATTGTGATATTATTGCTTTTTCAGTATAAAAAAACATTTATTTATACATTTATCGCTCCAGTCTGTCCGTTTAAGGGCAGACTGGAACCACATTGCGCGCGCAGCTTGCAGCTTGCAGTGACGTAACTGTGACATCTACACCAAAATGGTCTATACCGACCACCGGCCGAACCAGTTTAATCCGCTTACCCGCTTCCTATCCCTACCGTGTTTATATATATTATAAATATATTAATCTCTCTCAAGGGTTTCTGTCCTTCTAGGAGTTTTTCCGACTGGGTTTTCTCCAAGGGGGGTTTTTCGTCCCCGGGAGATTCAGCCAACTTTGGCTTAACTTAGCACTTTACTGTATACGTTACATTATTACTACGGTCGCTTGTACGGTTTATCCTTAGCCGCTATATTCTACTTCTTATATTATCTATATATTTTCTCTGTTTTCCCCTACATCTACTCATGTAAAGCTGCTTTGAAACAATTAACAATTGTGAAAAGCGCTATATAAATAAAATTGAATTGAATTGAATAGATTTATAGATAGATAATGCACTGTTAATCACTTTGAATTATGCATCTACCAAATGCATAAAAATGTAAAATTTTTATTAAATAAAATTAAATAAATGTTATCAAATAAAAATGTAAAATATTCAGAAAAAAGTAAATCTTTATTCACCTGAACGAAAGCTTCTGGCTCTGCATCCTCCTCCACCATGTTCATCTTGGCCCTGCCGTTCCTCTCATTGTCCCGGATATCAATGGCCAACTGGGAAGCCTTCAAACGCTCGAAACGATTGCACTCGCTGCCACACCACTGATAAATATCCTGATCAAAAATAAAAAAATGTCTTAAAAAACATGTTACAAACTCATTGTGGTCTGACCGTCTGATTCAAATATTAGTACCTTCCCCAGGTCCAAGATGAAGCAGTCTCCTTTGTTAAAGTTGGCCCAGGACAAATCCACCTCAGTGGCTCTGATGGCCCTTCTGCCCTTGACATGGAGCAGACGCTTCACATCGACGCCATTGGTCGACACATGATTAAAGCCAGATGCAACCCCACCTTGCTACAGGATGTACAAATCACATTTACTAATTCTGCCAGGAGTAAACCAGGAAACAAGTCTAGGTTTGTTTCCTGGTCCAGAAATAGTATAGTAAGCGTATACCAAATACTATCTACAAAGGGAAATCAATAAAATATGGCATGCTTTAGGATAGTGTTCTTCACATCCAACCCTGGAGAGCCGGTGCCCTGCAGAGTTTAGTTCCAACCTTAATCAAAAATTGGCTATACTGTGTGTCTGTGAACTTTAAATACCCTAATGCTTATAAAATTACATAACAGTTTTGTTTTGGTTATAACCAACTGGAATTTTCTAGAGCTTCCAACAGAAAGAACTAAAAAACTAAATGTGATCCAAACAGCAAAGCCAAGCAAACTTTCCAATGTAATCAGATTGCTTAGTACAATGGAAAAAATGACTGAACAGTAATGGGTGTCCTACAGCCATAAATGACTCAGCTCATGGTTTTTAATAAAACAAAAACAAAATACCCAGCCAAACACTTCTGCATCCTCACTGGTAGTTAATGATAAACACTGCTTCTGGGAGGGCCACCAGAATTAAAGGCGAGCTCTTTCATACCTGATACTTGATGCCAGACTTGAAGTAGCCCAGGAAGGCGATCGACTCGTTGTTTTGGACCTCGCGAAACTGAACGGGACCACCTCCGAGAAAATCATCCAGCTGCGTGGCAAAGATGGCCGCAGCTCCACTTTCATCCTGAGAACACTCATTTCCTGAGAGAGACATAAATATGTTATCAAACAGTGCCAGACACATTTTCATTAATCGATGTAATTTTGCTCTTCATGTAATGCCTTGGCAATGTTTAGATAGTTTTATTGGAAAACAACATAAACAGGAAACAGGAGAAAACACGATTATGGTCCATTTTAGAGGCTTTACTAAAATAAAAAAGCTTACTTCCCAAGCTACCCTAGCAACTATGGCATAACAAGAACCAAATGGGAATGCAGGAAAAGCCATATAAAGCACATTATGAGTTTTTCCACTCTGTGTCCTCAAATGAACTTCATTTTCTCACACAATTCTTCTTCTGAAAACTACTATGTTTAGAAGCATGTTTTGCTGGCACAAAGACTATGTTCAGCATTTGGGCGGGACAAACAAAACAGGCTCATAAATATGTCTTTGGATTATCATAGAAATGTACATTGAAACTAACCTGTTATCAAAACAAGTGAAGGCGCACAGTACATTAAATGACTACCCTTGGTTGGTATGCCATCTGGCTGGACTGCACAGAGGATTTCTCCTCAGGGGAAGGAGGGATGCACTAAAGTAATTCGCATAAAAGCATGCACTTTCTGAACAGACATAATGCTTTCACTGTCTGCATCGTTGGACTAATGGGAGAAATGCCTTAGTCAGCATGCTGCATAGACATGGACTAGGTTTTTAGCATACAGTCAAATACCTTAGGAAATACAGCAACAAAGAGAGGTTTAAGCATATCACCTCATATCGCTTTAAACACTGACAGATTGTAAATGTTGTTTAGTTTGCACGATTTTATAGCAAAATGTACCAGTGGAGGCTCTTGACTGTGAAGTGAAGTGTTCGGGGTGTCATGTGTTTTGCGTGCGTTTTCAAAATACGTGTTTGTTGCGTCATGTGAACCGTGTGCATCACGTGTTTGGTCAAAATAAGTGCCTGCTGCACACGCATCAAAACCGTTTATGATAAAAGAGATGCTCACGTTCACAAATTACACACAAGACACTCCCTTAACAGTAAACTCTGAATATGCATAAGATTTAGCGAGTATCTGGCAAACGCGAGCGTCTCTTTTATCATAAACCCTTTAGACGCATCTGCAGCAGACACTTATTTTGACAAAACACGTGTTGGACACAGAATCTCTTGAGGCACAGAACACATATTTTGAAAAAAGGAACCACACATATGACAGGCTACATAAATGTTGTGACGAACTTTGCATCGAGCGCCCTCAAAAAAAGAAGTCACCGACCGCCACTGATATGTACATATATGAATTTGTGCTATTTTATTTATACATTTCTGTATGATTTGCATTAGCCTCAGTGATGTTGGGTTTAGGGATGTTGTTTCATTAAAGGAATATTCCATTTTCTTAAAAAAAAAATCCAGATAATTTACTCACCACCATGTCATCCAAAATGTTGATGTCTTTCTTTGTTCAGTCGAGAAGAAATTGTGTGTTTTTTGAGGAAAACATTGCAGGATTTTTCTCATTTTAATGGACTTTAATAGAGCCCAACATTTAATACTTAACACTTAACAGTTTTTTTCAACCGAGTTTCAAAGGACTATAAACGATCCCAAACGAGGCATAAGGGTCTTATCTAGCAAAACGATTGTCATTTTTGACAAGAAAAATAAAAAATATGCTCTTTTAAACCACAACTTTTCGTCTAGGTCCGGTCCAGCGCGACCTAACGTAAATGCGTAGTGACGTATGGAGGTCACGTGTTACATATATAAAACGCACATTTGCGGACCATTGTAAACAATAAACTGACACAAAGACATTAATTAGTATCAGTTTACATACAACAACGTTCAACACACTTGTAAACACTGGGGCGGCGTTTCGCGTTCGTCCTCTGTGACCTCTTGACGTCATGATGTATTGCGTGGTGTCACGCTGGCGCATCACGACCGGATCTAGACGAGAAGTTGTGGTTTAAAAGTGCATATTTTTTATTTTCTTGTCAAAAATGACAATCGTTTCGCTAGATAAGACCCTTACGCCTCGTTTGAGATCGTTTATAGTCCTTTGAAACTCGGTTGAAAAAGCTGTTAAGTGTTGAGTTAAGTATTAAATGTTGGGCTCTATTGAAGTCCATTAAAATGAGAAACATCCTGCAATGTTTTCCTCAAAAAACATAATTTCTTCTCGACTGAACAAAGAAAGACATCAACATTTTGGATGACATGGTGGTGAGTAAATTACTATTCCTTTAATGCTTTTTCCAAATAATTATACATTCTTGTACGAATTCATTAGCCACCATGTAAATATGTGCACATTTCAGGTTGAATAAAACAACTTTGGTTGGAGATGATAAATAAGTTGGCACACTGGAGTTTATTTACTCCATTAGCAATTGTTTAATTCTTGAAAAGCAAAGAATACAGTGAAACCTGAATGGGTGTTAACCAGTATTAAACGAATCTAATAACTGTACACAGCAGTAACCAAGACACATTCTACCGTAGGGGAGTTAACCTGAAAAGTAACATTGCTTCATAGGTGGAGTAAGTTATTACGTTTAGATAAAACATTTCAAAACCAAACTTCTTGTTCTATAAAATGATGGTATAGAAACAGAAAGGATGATAAACAGGCCACATCCTTCCTCATCTAAATTAAGCAAACGACAAAAAAAAGGGTAATAAGTAACGACATTTTTGGTCAAAATAATAAGCCACAGTTGGCTATATGAATATGCCGTCATGTCATGCACAAATACATTCACACTAACCACAAACTGCGTCACTTACCGATCCACATATGTATAAAATACGATGGTGCGGCCGTGGTGTACAGCAGAATGTAAGCATCGCCCGTAAAGAAGTTGCCATATAGATTCTTAGGGACCGGCTTGAGGTCCATGCTCTCGATGCGCCATATCTGCAGACCAGGAGCTTTCCCTGCAGTCTCAAACTCCTTATGGGACACCATAGTGCCTAGAGATAATGCACAAGATCAAAAGCTTTTTATAGCATTACATCATAATGAGAAAATGAGAAATGTGTTATCTTCTTCAAACAAGTTTTTCAGATTAAGGAGAACAGAAACAGACATAAAAATAAAGAAGTATTGGTTCCTCTAATTGTACAAATAACTGAAGAAATTCTTGTTTGCCTGTGAATTTTCTGACTTCTGTGAATCTGCGACAAAAGTCCATTAAACGCAGGATGGTGACTATTACTGGTGTTCAACTATCTGCACCATTATTCACTGCATATGCAAATGCATGAAGCCTCATTTAGCTCACGGACATGACTGTGTAATGGGGAGATAAGATTGTGTCAGAGATAGTCTATGAAAAGAGGATCAAAGCCATCTCACAGCTGACATGAAAAACACACGACTGAGCTGATAAACTTGGCCTTGAGAGGCACATCTCTGACTAATGGCAAATCTATGTAAAATGTAACTGGATACTTTGGATAATCTGTGACTGCATTTGGTTCATAATGACTCAGATATGAAACTACAGTATACCTTAAGGCTTAGAGTAATAAATTGTAGACGATACAGGATGTTTTCGGCATTATGCACAGTCACGGAAGGTATTTGAAGGTCTAATAAGATTATGTGCTAATGCTGGTCATCTACGGCGCTGCAATTTCTTTTCATTTGTTTTTGGTGTGCAGTGGAAGCAGGAAATATATATGAATACAGGCTTTGAAGTCTTTTTCTATTACAAACCACAATACATGCAAATATATGTGTTTACATATTTCCTGCAGCAGATGTAAGCAACACTATGAGTAATAATAACAGATCTGTTTATACATAGATGTGTCATTGATGGATCTCTTGATTGACAGGCAACTATCAGCAGGTTAATCTTATTTATTACTTGAATTTAATAAACAATTAAGTATAATTTACATTTATGTCCTTAATAACTGTGTTCGTGTGATTGAAACGTGTTAAAGCAGAAAGCAACATTAAATTCAAGCTAGTATAGGACTAAACAGCCCATGCATCCAGAATAAACAATAAATCAATAATTATAACTATACCATAAACAGGATTATTTGCACGTGGATATTTGATCATAACCACAAATCGTGCAAATAAATACTTTTATTCGTTTTTCCTGTATGTAAAGTCTTCTTGCGCAGATTGTTCAGCAACAGAGAGAGTTGGACTTTGTTTTAAGGAAAAAGTGACGCGCGTGAAACTGCTTTCACATCTGGATAGCAAATATTTTGGAATGTCCTTGTTACTCCGATTACACTTGGTTACTTTAAGTATATGCATAACGTTTAGACAAAAAACATATTAATACAGACCTTTAAAAGAAGCATTACATACAAAGAGTAACGTATATGTATTACAATGCATCGAAAAGAAATGAGGCGAGAAAACACAATAATGAAAACAACTTACGAGATTTCGGTAGATGCAGAAAGCTGTCGTAAAAAGTCGAGTGTTAGGCAAAGAGTAGCATTTCTTTTCCTGAACCCACGGTTGTATTAGTGGAGGGAGTGTTTTGTGCATGGGGGGCGTGTGTGAATGAACTGGCGAGCTTTCAACACCACGCACTGTGTCCCCAATCTGTACGCTCCCTACCCAGGCATCGTTCGTCGCAAAACGCATACAGTATGGAGTCTAGACAAGCATGCTATACAGGTCGGAAGCTTACTTGATATTTAAACACAGCCAAATCTACATCTAAACATATGTGCAGTAAAATAATTACAACAAAGCAGTGCGCAGTAACATTATATAGGCTTATGCATGCACCATTTTAAGTTTTTTTTATTCTTAAAACATTCATGCAAGCACGCATAATTCCTTTTAATCTATCTAAAATACAATTCCAATACACCTTAAAAATCAACAAACTCCATATTTGCCTTACACACTACAAATAAAACACCCTACATCAACATTTCACAGTGTTCACATGCACTACAAAGTAAGACAGGAGCGTTACTAGTATAGCCAATGTTTGCATAATGCAGCAATAGGGGGAAAGACAAATACTCTTTGCTAACTTTTTTTAAGTCCTCTAGAGAATGCACTTTGTGAATTAAGAAAATGTCACCAGCCAGGCACTTACAAAATGGCAGACCAGTGTATAATATGAAACAAGAATCAGATGCTTTAGTGGTTGCTGACCACTAGAAGAGTAGAGACTTCATCTCTCCCCCACTGCCATATGCTTGCCATTAACCCAAGAGGCACCAAAAGCCATCTGAAACAGGATCAGACACAAAGAGAACAGCTGGAAATTTAATTAAGGATAGATGTAATTGCATTTTGTACTGCTTTAATGAAATAACACAACAGTATTCATTGTTTGAGATCATCTGATTAAAAAAAATGTGCATATCTTACACTCTAAAAACGGCTGAGTTATTTTTAACCCATAATGGGTCAGTATTGGACAAAACACATGCTGGGTTAAAAATGTTAAAGAATAACCCTATGTTGGGTTATTGGTTTGCAACCATGGGATATAATAACCCAGCATTGGGTCAATATTTTTATCCAGCAGTGTGTTCCCGTTCAATATTTACTCAACATGACTTAAAAATACCCAGGTATTTTAGACTCTGTAACACCTCTTAGACATATAAGTAAAAAACAGACTTGTTTTTCCATGAGTCATGCACTAATGTTATGTTTTGTGAATAAAACTGTTGGATTTGAAAGAAGAGCTAAGGTTGACCATTGGGTCTAGTCGTCACCATTGACACACAAATAAGACGTTTTGTTATCTCGATTACATGTTCAATAATAATGACTATGAACTGTTTGCATGGAGGTGTGATGCCCATGCCAGCTTTGTTAAAGCCACACTGTAAAGTTAGATTATCAACAACTTCTTACACAAACAGAGCCAACGTGCTTTCCTACCAGCAGAGGATTTTGGGGATTTAGGAGTATGATCGCATTGTTATAACACTTTAAAACCATAACTTAAATATAAACAAATTTCACAAACATAAGCGTGAATTCATGTGGAGTTCAACACATCACATATTGTAAGCTATACAGGAAGAATTTGAACGTGGAAATGTTAACCAAACATAGGAGGGGATAAAATCATGGCATGTGGCGTAAACTGTAAGTTTATGGGCTGTGGCAATGCTGATAGTCAAACAAAGAGAGGGAACCACTTGAGGCCTTTATGTTTCGTGGAAACTGTTGCCATGGCTGCCATTAGGGATCTCTTCATTGTAAAGGTCAAGTTAACAAGAGGAAGGGGCTGCAGTGAAAAGATTTAAAAATATCAAAGAGGGAAACATCTATGTGGGGTCACTTAAGACAAAGAAAGCTGCAGATGTGCCTGTAGTTGCAAATTAATGTGATAACATTTCAAGCCGGCATATGTTTTGTTAGTAAAGTCAATCCGGCTGATGTCCTATTCAATACTGCGTATGTGTAACAAAGCGCAGTAACGTTAAAAGACTTTTTAACAATACGTATAGATTTATCCTTTTAAGGCTCACACAATATACATATTGTCACAGCTTGAGTCGTGTGCCAGAAAACCATATAACATCCTGCTCTGAACAACTTGAAACCCATTTCTTCTTTCACAGACCACAAGACTCTCAAACAATCAATAGCTACATGATCTCTGTTTTATGCAAAGAAAACCCTCCATGTACTGATGTACTGCATAGCCATATTTTTGGTAATACTTTACAATAAGGTTGTATTTGTTAACATGCATTAGCTAACATTAACTAACAATAATGAATAGCCTACTTCAGGAACATTTATTAATCTTAATTCATTTTATTTACAGCATTTACTAAAATAATATTAAAATGAAAAGTTAATGCGCCATGAACTAACACAAATAACTGTATTGGCATTAAGTAACATTAACAAAACTATATTGATAATTTTTAATTTTAGTACATGTTAGCTAAGATGCTTACTAATGTTAAAGGAAAACATCACCGTTTTTCAACACTTGCGATGTTTTTACCTCAACTTAGATGAATTAATACATACCTATCTTTTTTCAGTGCGTGCACTTTTAATATTTGTACAGCTCTTGTTAAATGTGTTAGCATTTAGCCTAGCCCCATTCATTCCTATGGCTCCAAACAAAAGTTTTATTTTGTGCCACCATACTTACTCGTGTAACTACTCATGTAACAGTCTTTAAATAGGGAAAACATGGAAGTGTTTGGTGGCTTCTAAATTTATCTCTGTTTGGAGCCATAGGAACAAATGAGGCTAAATGCTAACACATTCACGAGACACTGTAAAAAGATTAAAAGTGCACGCATTCAAAAAAGATAGGCATGTATTAATTCATCTAAGTTGAGGTGAGAACATAGTAAAATATAAAAAACTGTGGTCTTTTCCTTTAAAAAAATACAACCTCATTTTTAATATTTTAATGCTACTATTTAACTTTCAAAACCTAAAATACTTTAGCTTAGTGTAAATAATTTGTGTGCATTGAAAAGATTCACAATGTTGAGAAATGTCAATGGTTACATTCAGTTTTTTTTTAAAGACCTTGATTGATTTAAAATAACTAATGGATGTGAGAGCTCTACATAGCGTGAGCTCATTGTAAAAGATCACGACCACATCCTCTTCGCTTCAAACCAAAGTCTTTTTCAGGCATGCAAACTCTAACTCCTCCAGCAAAACAGATGCATACTAATGTTGTCTCATATAATTATCATTATACTTAAATGTACTTAACATTTCCAACATGTGAATAACAGTAAAACCACACCAGGACTCAGACTGCTTGCTGGACACAAAAGATCTGTACGTCCACAGTCAGCAAATACAGCACCCATCCCCCAAACCCACACACACTTCGTAGTGTTTCTGGTACACAAGCATAAATGCACGCAGCCTACATGCAAAACATTCATGCACAGAAATAAAAACACACACTATTACTATTGTCATACTACCAGCACTCGACATGACTCTGCATTCATACAGCACAACTCATTTGAATTGGAAGAACACCAAACTTTCACTAAATATGCTATTGTACGATAAATTCATGCTCTATTACCAAATTTAGGCTGATGAGACATAACAGAAAATCAAATAAAACAGGCATTTTGAAAAATCCAAAAGCATAATTTAATGTAAATCAATCATTCATACTATAAAAAAAGTAAAAAACAGAATATATTACAATTATAAATTAACATTCTATAACATTACAATTAATGATAATAAAATACAACAGTGTACAAAAGATACCTTACAAAGCTGTTTCAAGTACTTGTACAAGAGATAAGAAGAGTTAAGTTAGTGTTTAAGGCGTGATCCTGATACTGAACAAGTTCAGACAGTTCTAGCTAATCCAAACTTGAATAGGGGTTTGTGTTGTGTACCTAAACAGTGAGACAAACAGGTCAAAACATATAAAACTGCATGCTAAACTTGTGTAGTTTTTCAGTGACGTGAAAATGAAATCTTGATCTGTTAGGAAACATCCTCAGCACAGCTGCAACTTCATTCATTACGTTCCTGTAAGGACAAGAAAATATATTTTTTTTACATTTTCTGAAAAACATGAGTGACAAGTCATTTAATTCTGTGGGATTTTGTTTGTTTCTGCTTACAGAGGTACTGTAATAGCACGCCCCTGTTCAACAAGCCACACAAAAAAGTTAAATAATTGGTTTAGCTTCAAATCCTTAAAGGGACACTCCACTTTTTTTGAAAATTGCTCATTTTCCAGCTCCACTAGAGTTAAACATTTGATGTTTACCGTTTTGGAATCCAATTCAGCCGATCTCCAGGTCTGGCGGTAGCACTTTTAGCATAGCTTAGCATAATCCATTGAATCTGATTAGACCATTAGCATCGCTCAAAAAAAAAAAAACGAGAACCAAGTCCCTTGCTATTGAAAATTACCAATGGGACTATTTTCAGGCGCTGTGTAATATCACTACGCCTGCTGCAGCCATGTTACGCAGCAAAGTCCTTGATTATTACGGCAGAATGAGAGTATAGTTCCTAGCCATATCGGCCTAGAAAATCGGGACTTTTAATTTTCTGTTGGTCTTAGTACACGATGTAACTACAGAAGAGTCAAGTTTTTTTTTTGTTATTTTTGAGCGGGATGCTAATGGTCTAATCAGATTCAATGGATTATGCTAAGCTATGCTAAAAGTGGTACTGCCAGATCCGGAGATTAACTGAATGGATTCCAAAATAGTAAAAATTCAATGTTTAACTCTAGGGAAGCGTCCATTTAACACAGAGTATGAGCAATTAAAATAAACTAAATTAAAATAAACATTCATTCTAATGTGGAAATTAAACCAAAAACATTTACTGCAGTTACTTGCCTGTTTTGTTGATGCTGGTGTCACAGAGGGACTGCTGCTCTTGAAGGGCCAGCGTCTGGTTAACAAACCTCAGCATACCTGAGAGACTCTCCAGGTCTGGTTCTTCCAGTTCCTCTTCACGGTCCAGCATGTACGTGAGCGGATTAAAGGACATGTCTGTGGTAGATGTGGTCTCGTGTGTGCTCAGACCCTGCCAAGCCTGGTCTGGGGATGGGGGTGGCAGCAGCGCTGCCTGCACACTGGCTTTCAAACTGTCCGAAAGCTCTAGAGAGGTGTCCGAGAAGGCGTTGTGCCAAGAGGAGAGGCTGGAACGTGCAGAAGAGCTTTTTTGGGAGGTGGGCAAAGAGGGGTGAAGAATAGAGTCTTTGAGAGGAGGTGAGTGAAGGGGAGGAGTGCTGGGTTTGTGACGAAGTGTGATGTTATGAAGTTCTGTGGCCCTTTCGAGGCTGGAAAGCTTGGCCTGGAGACGGGTGAGCTCTGACTCCTACAGAACAGACATGACCCAAAAATTACAGTTTTTTTCGATTGCTAAACGCCAGTGGGCACAACTGGAGTCACATGTGCAAAACTCTAACTACAGTCTGCACAGCAGCAGTTCATGTGGACCAAACTCTAGTTCGTTTTTCATTGCTTGAACACAGTTTTCAAAACTTTACACACTTATTCCATGACTTTAATCACAACCTGCACAACACTGTGGATTTACAGCACTTTGTTCAAATGCTAACACACTGCTGTCAAAACTGTGAATCACACATTCAAAACACAATTGATTTCAGCATTGTGCCTTTCAAACACTGCTGATTGCAATTTCATATAAATATAAATTCCAATTTCATATATATATTTCATTTATATATAATATTACCTTTCATGTACTTTAAGTTTCTACCTTTTTTCTCATTACTGTAATTCCGTAAATTACTACAGACAACTGAAGCAAACTGCTAATTTTCATTTACCCTAAAAAATTATGATGTTCTAAAAAAAATATTGTGATAAATCAATAAATAAATCATTCTTTAAAGAAAACATTACTTGGTGTGACATCACTGAAATTGTTAAAACTGTGAAGATAAAAAGTTAGTATTTTGTGTATTGGTGTTTGATGTTAGTGTTTTTCCTCTCAGTGTGTTGTGAGTGACAGTGTGTGTTATCTCAGTGAGGGTTGTGTTTAGTGTTTGGCTGCACGGAGCTGTTTTGAGCCATATGTTAAGAGTGGTGCTCAGGTGACTTTTGGTAGTGCAGACTGTAGTTAGAGTTTTGCACATGTAGCTCCAGTTGTGCCCACTGTCGTTTAGCAATCGAAAAAAACTGTAACACATTTTTTAAGTATCACAATAACTGGGTTATGTTTCTTTTGGTTAGTATTAGATTGCACCATCCATTGAGTGCGGTACCTTGATAAGCAGGGTTTCATTTGCACTTTGCAGGAGCTGCTCTTTGCTGTGAAGCTCTTCGTGTAGGCGAGCAGACGTAGCTCTGGCTTCTTCGAGCTGATCCCGGGCCTGCTGCAGTCGCTGCGCCAGCTGCTCCTGAGAGTTCCGCAGGCTGCTGGAGATCTGATCCGAGACCTTGAGCAGCTGCCCACGCGTCTGCTGCAGTGCTGAAAGCTATGAAGCAGAGCGAGGGATAGACATTGAGTTTCTGTGGCTGGAGACAGGAGTTTGTCCTATGGGAGTGAAGAGACTTCCTGTTTCATTGGACGAGTGAATCAGTACCTCTTTGTGGTGTTCATCTCTCTGTTGCCCAAGTTCGTGCTGAAGGGCTGTAACAGTAGCCTGAAGTCTGACCTCAGCCTGTGCCGAACGCTTCTCTAGCCCAGCCATCTCTTCTCGCAGCTGATCAACTTCATTCTCCTAAAGAAACACAACAACCAAATGAAGGTCCATTAATAACTGAAAGAACAATGCTGTAAAGACTTCAGGTGTCAGACCGCAAGTGTTTCTTGGTTATTTTAAAATCCTTACAGAAACTCCCTCTTCTAAAAAAGTAGCTTGCCAAAAGCTTTAATATTTTCCATGTCCAGATAAACAGATTCAAAACTGGTGAATCTCTCGTTTAAAAAACTCATTTGACTTCAAAATCTGATAAAATATGATTTGGTTACTCGCTTTTAGCAGCCATGTGTGCTTTATAAATATGAATCAAAGGACACTTTACTGCAGAAGACTAGCTGATTTAATTATACACTTCTAAGATTAAATGAGTGACTCATTTTGTGGTAAACTCTAAAAAAAAAAAAACTGGTCTGTCATCAACGAAAGTAATGCACTTTTCAGAGCTGATGTGACGTTTGGATCTGGCCTGTGGATCTGATAGTTCTGATGTGCTGGATCATTCACAGTTGTGCTTTTATAAGTTGTAAGGTAATTAAAAAAGGTTTGTCCAACAGTTTTTAAGGGCAGATGTATTTCTTACCTTTTGACATGCTTGCTGGGTGACATCATCTAGTTGTCTGTTCAGAGCATCACAGCGTGTGCGTGCTTCTTGAAGCTCCTGCACCGTCTTCTGGAGCTGCTCTCGATACACACGCAGCTGATGCCCATGCTCAAAAGCACCCTGACACACAATATTATTTATCTCAACTATATATATATATATATATATATATATATATATATATATATATATATATATATATATATATATATATATATATATATATATATATATATATACACACACCAATGGCGGCTGGTGACTTATTTTTTTGAGGGTGCTCGATGCAAATTCTTCACAACATGTATGTAGCCCGTCATGTGTGTGGTCCCTCTTTTAAAATATGTGTTCTGCTTGTCGAGAGATCCTGTGTGCATCACGTGTTTTGTCAAAATAAATGCCTGCTGCAGATGCATCTAAAGGGTTTATGATAAAAAAAGATGCATAATCTCATGCATAATCAGAGTTTACTGTTAAGGGAGTGTCTTGCGTGTATTTTGTGAACGTGAGCGTCTCTTTATCATAAACGGTTTTGACGCATGTAGACCAGGCACTTATTTTGACAAAACACATGATGCACATGGTTCACATGACACAACAAACACATATTTTGAAAACGCAAGCAACACACGACATTCCGAACATTTATTTTGAATTAGCGTGGCTCCAATGAGCAGCCACGAGCCGCCACTGATATACACACAACACCATTTGAAAGTTTTACAACACTTGATTGAGATGTTTCTCATAATTTTAAAAATCTTAAAGGTGTAAAGGTGTATGCTTAAATGTTAGAAATTAGTTTTGTAGACAAAATATAATTCTGCCAACATATGAATTTTTTTCATTAAAAAAATGCAAATTATTGACATGGATGACTTGGACAAAATAATGAAGAAAATGCAGATAATGCAATCTTACAGATGGAAATTCTTTCAATACTGATTAAAAAATATCTCAAGGTGAGACCTCAAGAAGCTGCTTGATAAAATGCCAAGAGCACCGTATTTTCCAGACTATAAATCTATAAAAATATATAAGTCGCACTGGACTATACATTATGCTTACTTAGAAAATGATTTCCAAAATCCAAGCTGAAGAACAGACATTTAATCTTGAAAGGCAAGTTATTCAACTAAACAATAGCACAGCACAGCAGGGTGAATAGGTGTCCATACATGTTAAAGTAACATAAACAGTAATTTACACGATACACAAAAGCATACAGAACATACCTGAGAGGCTGAATAGGCTAAACTAACACGACAAACCAAATCAAGTTCAAAAAGGTCACAAAGTCATTCTGCATCACTGAATCCATTGAATTACATAAATACAGGAGCAGCGTAGAGCTGACTCTCGCGGCGATAATAGTTTCTCTTGGTTCATATGAAATAATTTCGACTAGGGATGCATATCGATTAATCGCGATTAATCTTTAGCAGAATAAAAGTTTTTGTTTACATTATATATGTGTGTGAACTGTGTATAATAATTATGTATATATAAATATGCACACATGCATGTATAATTTTAAGAAACATATATATTTACATATTAAGTATTTATATTTATATATAATATAAATTATACATTAATATACAAATGTATATATGCATGTAAACATTTCTTAAATATATACATGCATGTGTGTGCATTTATCTATACAAATTTTTTATACACAGTTCACACACATATATGATGTAAACAAAAACTTTTATTCTGCTATAGATTAATCGCGATTAATCGTTATGCATCCCTAATTTCGACGTACAAGTCGCACTTGACTTCAAGTTCCAGGACCCGCCAAACTATGACAAAAAGTGTGACTTATAGTCTGGAAAATACAGTACATTTCTGCAAACTCCAAGAAAATGGTGACTTATACTTATGATGAAATAACATAAAAAAAGTTATTTTGGTCTGAACATTTATGCCATAGTAGTTGTGTTATTCTAAAGTTTTGCTAAGTTTACTATTTTAAGTTTAAATAAATAAATAAATAAATAACCCTATTTTTGCCATACAGTCATTATTTGTTAGATACTAAATCAATTTTTGATGTCACATCTATGCAGTGAATGCTCGTGTAGTAAATGCTGCTCCATCTGAAAGCAGGTGATAGCGGTTTAGTACTAATCACCGAACCGGCTTTACTGATGAGACACGCATTAGAATCGCAGACAATTTTTTTCGCCAGCTCTACTATGCAGTGGATTTCTTTCAAAACACATGTAAGCTTCAGAACGGGCATCAGTGATAAAATAAGAGGAAATCAAAACCTCCAACACTGTCCTTTCTATGTGAAATTTATTGTTACACAACTTGGTACTGTCTTTAGTTCCCGAATTGAACAATTGATAAAGAGTTGCTATTATTTGTAATGATAAGCTTTCAATTTTACTTCAATCATATGACTATATGCACAAAAACAAGAATGGGCCAACACAGTGGCCCACTTATTTTCACGTTGGGTTTAAATAATTATAATACTATAATTAGTGATTATTTTAATCATCATATTTACATAACAGTAATGAGAATGTGATTTCATTCTTCTGTGGTGTCTGACAGGTTTTGTGAGATTCATCCTAACACTCTTTCACATAGTAAAACAAATCTACCCTCCCTTTATTTGCACATTAATTAAGTATGTGTCATACGGTACCTTCTCCAGCTCCTCCTTAACCTGCAGCTGGGATTTCAGCATCTCCAACCTCTCCGTCAAGAACTGCACCTGAACCGAACACAATGTCTCCTCATCACTTCATTTCTCCAATAAAACCCCTTTTTGTTAGCATGTATGCTCAATGACTTACCTTTTGGTCTTTCTCTCTCATATCTTTCTGGCTTTTCTCCAGAGCTTCCTGTAGATACTCAACCTTCCTCTCCATCTCCAGTTTGTGTTCCTTAATGACCACATCGAGTTGCCCCAGCTCAAGAAAGAAAATAGTGTTTTATAGACGATGTACAGTAAGGTATTGATAAAAATCTCTGTTTGTGTGTGTGGTACCAGCTGTGCTCTCTGCTGTAGCTCCCCCTGTCTCTCTTTCAGAGCGGAGTCCAAATCCAACACCTCATGGTTCCTCTCCTCCAGCTCTCTCTGTCTCTCTCTATAAAATCACACACGACAGATATTAAGATCATTTACTTGATAAATATACATGAACATAATAGTGTTAATTGTACAGCATGACAAACAAAATGTTTTGCTGGATACTTAGATGAGCACTCATCATCACTAAACAGGCTCTGGTATAACCTACGGTTTGTGCCCAGTTGAGAGGACACCAACCCATAAATATTTTGCTCTGGGCCCTGTGAGTTTTAATGATGGCCTTAACTATAAGCAAGCCATTTTGGGTTGATTTCTCAGGAAAGTGTTTCTCTGTTGTGCTTTCAACACTTAGATTTGTTTGCATACCATTTAGCACAACACCGCAATATTATCTCGACCAATGTTTTGAGTGTGGGGCAAGACACCGGTCATTGTTACAGCACAGAAATTGCACACTTCCTATACGGATGATCGGTTATGTAACATTGCCAAACACACGGATATACAACATCTCCTGTGCATTTTTTTTAGGTTTTGTTTATCATCAAAACTAGCATTTAATGTTTAAGTATTGTAAAGGTACTTGTTCGGCTTTGTAGTCATTTGTGGGGTGCAAAACACTGCCTGTAACACATTGTGCAAGGGAGTTAACTGATAAAGTCACAATCGCCGCAAACCATTGCTGATGTCACAAGCTGCAATGTGACTAAGAACACACAATGCTCTCATACAAACGCTTTCAGTCTTGTGTTTAGCATATCTAAAAACACATTATAAGAGGAGAAACTTATTAATTTTGGGGGCAGAATACATTTGATCTCTTGTTTCTTATATGAGGAGTTCAGATGCAAAACCATCTAAGTGCCTCTAACATGTTTTCTTGTAAATGAGCATTTTTTAATCAGACTCTTATGTTTAGGTTCAGTAATTTCACTTTAATGCTAGTTAAAAAAAAATTGTCAGTAAGTGAAATGTTAAAAAATAATTTGTCTGTCTTTCACTGGAAAACCCTGCATACTGTACAAGCTTTTTTGGCAAAATAATCCACTTTATGGGACAACACATAGTAAAGTAGCAAATTAACTAAAGATGCAACTAGAAACATTACAAATGAATAATGGCAGAATTCAAAAGGTAAAACTGTATTTCTGAATGGCCAAAGGCCGGGATTAAGCAGATTTGAAGTGAAAGTATTTGTACATACATGCCCAGGGCATTCGGTAATCTCATTTTTGATAAAGGTGGCGTTTAGGGTTTTTTGCATCAGAGTTCTTCATACCTTGTTTTGTAAGAAAGAGATTATATGTCAAAGTCACTGGTGATTTTCCTTTACTCATTGTGCATGAGTTTTTAAACAAATGAAGATTGGGTAACTGTGGAGTCTTTTCACAATATCAATATTTATGTGGTGAAATTAACATGACTGTTTCTTTTTTTGGATAAACATTTAACTACGGCTTGGCTCAGCCAGATTGTGGTCTTTGCCAGACACATTTTGGGCTTCTCCCTCATGTTGATATGTTAATGATTGGGTATGCATGTAAACAACCATAACATAGTTACAGACAATGCTTTTATGTGTTATAAGATTTCATATATAAATACTAGATTACACACAAGTATAATCTCATGAATTGGATGCATTAAACCTCAAAAATACAGTAAAAACAGTACATTTGTAAAAAAAATTATGGTACATAATCCAGAATGGTAAAAGCATATTAGTAATTTTCACCCAAAATAAACATATAAAATAACAGATCACCAAAGTATGGCTTGTATTTTTATATCCAAAGAGGATACGTTTGAGAAAAGGAAAAACAAAAGTAACAGCGCACGTCTCTGCAGAGAGAGAGAGAGAGATGCACAATTTATAAATTAGTAACCAAAACAGGATGTAACAATGAACATTAAACAAAACCTTATGTACATGTGGCCACACGTTTGGTTTGACCACTGATGACATCTTTACCTACCCACCTAAAACAAACACAAAACCTTGTGCTCAGAGACGTTTAGAGATCCTATAACAACCATTTTATGGGCTGTTTACACTTGGTATTAAGATGTGTTTTCATCGATCGGATCACAAGTGGACGAGAGAGACACATTACGTTTACACGTGGTGTTTAAATCCGTCTCTTTTGTCCACTTTCGACCACTTCTGTCCTGAATACTGTGAGGGGACGGTCCGTGAGACGGTGTGCGAGTCTCTCTGCTGTCATTCAAACGCGAGCGGGAGTAATTATGAGTTTATATGGACGCAAACTAATATTATGTCGGAGTCCACTGCTTGTTTAGCAAGTATACATGCTGCACAGTGTTTTGTACGTTTATCTGTTGGAGCTTTCTCTGAATTTTCAGCGCAATTGATGAAATAGGATCGCACAACTTTCACGCTTTCAAAACGAAACTACGGAGAACACCCGCAGTAGTTTTATCAATGAAAGGCTAAAAATAGCGCTGTTCACCGTATGTTCACGCCAGAAGTCAAAAAAACTTGTGTTTAATACCTCAGATTAGATAAATGGGCGGAGAGAAGGCGATCGCGTGTGGCTGTTCGAACACATTCAACCACATTGCGTTCCGCAGCTCCAAAGCGATCCGATCGAAAGTGGTTTCGACTACCTCTGGATGTGGTTGAAAGTGGTCGAAAGTGGACGCGTTCAAAGCGTTTTGAACACTGTTTACACCTGGCATTAACGTCGTCCACTTGTGATCCGATCGACGAAAACGCATGTTAATGCCAAGTGTAAACAGCCTCTTAGAGGCATATGAGCAACAAAACGCAGATTAGGTTTACTCATAAGTGCCACAGGACTTTGAAAAATGCTTTCTTTCCAAAGAAGGGCAGACTGCTGTCATTTCTTTCAGCAGTCGAGGCGAAGAGGAAGAGTGGCTCACCTGAGATCAGCGGACAGTTTATCAATTGCCGCTTGCCGCTGATCTGAGGTCAGCTGCGTCCTCTGCAGCACGTCTCTCAGCTCCTGCAGGTGATCCAGCGTGTCTGCCAGCTCTCCACGCACCTCCTGCAACTGTCCCTCTAGTAGCTGTGCCCGCTGTAGTGAGTTTCGCCTATCCATCTCGGTGCGGTGGAGCTTCTCTTCAAGGTCGATGACTGAGAGGACAATAAAACAACTGTTACTGCTGTCATAACACTGAGATCATGGCAGATAACCAGAAGAGAGAAAAATGTAATAGACTTGTTTAAGGGTGGTTGTTTATGGACACCTCCTTGTGGGATTCAAACCTGCAACATTTAAGTGTTTTTCAAACATAATGCTTATATATTGCTAATCGAGATGGACCCCAGTTTATTTCCTCTGTTTATAGGAAATACAGTACTGCATACCCATCTCACTTTTCTTATCCAGCTGGCCTTTGGTCTCCTTGAGCGTCTCCTCCATCTGATTGAGCTGAGAGGCTTTAGCGTTGCTGTCTCTTCTCAGACGTAACAGCTCCAGGTCCATGTCTGACAGCTCCACTCGACACTTACTCATCTCTGAGCTCAGCTGCCTGAAAACACACAGTGCCAATATCAGCCTGCAAATGTTGACTCAAAATGATAACCAGTGACAAGGGATTGGCATTAGAAAGCCATATGATAAGTTATATAAGATATCTTACTAGTGCTGGCTTTTGCTGAACAGAAAGTAATTGAAGTGCTGTTTACCCTTTCTTAATACGAACATGACTATGCACTGTTAGCAGTATATATAGTAAATGAGTGGGGCAGGAGTGGCTATGAAAACAAATAACAGCACTGAAGCCACAGAACAGTCATGAGATCTTCTCAATAGACACCCTCAGGACAGGACACATGTCCTACATCTGTTGTACTCATTTCTGAGATGTTCACAATGTCCATTTTGAAAGAATCTGGTAAGTAAAAAAAGGACTAAATGCTCACGTTATAGATCCAGAGAGCTCAGCAGCTTGTCTTTCCTTCTTCTGGACCTCTTGGGTGGCCTCCTTCACCTCTTCCTCCCTTCTCCTCAGGGCCTGAGACAAGGCAGTACGCTCCTTTTCCAATTCTTGTTCCAACTGGGACACCTGTGGTGATCAGTAGTAGTTATCACACTGTAAAAAAACCTTGTTGCACTTACATTTTTAAGTTTAAACAACTTTAATTAACAAGTTTTTTTTTTACTTTTTTGACTAGTAAGCAGTGGCAGCCGGTGACTTCTTTTTCGAGGGCGCTCGATGCGAAGTTTGTCACAACATGTATGTAGCACGTCATGTGTGTGGTTGGTAATTTCAAAATATGTGTTCTGCGAGTTGAGCGATCCCATGTGCATCACGTGTCAGGTCAAAATAAGTGCCTGCTGCAGATGCGTCTAAAGGATGTATGATAAAATAGACACTCGCGTTTGCCAGATACTCGCTTAATTTCATGCAAAATCAAAGTTTAATGTTAAGGGAGTGTCTTGCGTTTATTTTGTGAACGTGAGCGTCTCTTTTATCATAAACGGTTTTGACGCATATGCAGCAGGCACTTATTTTGACAAAACACGTGATGCACATGGTTCACATGACGCCACAAACACATTGTGTTTATTAATTTAAGTTGTTTAAGTGCAACAAGGAATTTTTATAGTGCACCATGAGAGGGGAGAGGACTGTTCAATGCTATATAGCCATTAAAATATGACAATTTTCTGACCTAGTGTAATGGGTCATACCCGGCCTATAACTTAAAGCTAATTGTCCTGGATTTTTAAAAACAGAAAGAAATGTGTTTGTAATGGGGAAGTCTCTATAACATCCATGATTTATGACACTATAGCCTTTTTGTACAGAAATATTTGCAAAGTATTTTAGGTTTACAGCTGAGAAACTTCTTTAGGGCTTGTATGTTTTGAGCTGGAGCAGAAGAACCCTTAGGTATAGCTATATAAGTATATATCTTCACACACATGAATGACACTGTTGTTCATTTATCAGCTGTTGTTGTTGTTGGGCGTCATTTAACAGTCACATTGATCTGGTTGATGACAAAGAAAAATGCAAACTGATCAGACCGGAAAGCACTTTATGTTTGATGTGATGACTAATCAAATATTCAAATTAAAAATATATATGATGTCTATGCTGTTCTCTTCTACCCAATCCCTAATCTCTTAATCCCCAAATACTACTTTTAGACATAGCTTTGCATGCTTTGTTGGCTTTTAACCCTGGATTAATTGCTGTTAATAAAAGGGTTCTTGGGTTCTACAGGGTTAAAGGAGCTGTATGTAACATTGACTTCTAGCGGTTGAACTTGGTACCACAGTTTAAATTCAAAATATTGGAAACAGCATTTTTCTGCCCCCTCTCGGGTTGCCAGACACATACAGGAGCACAACTGACGATGGAAAGCATACGTTTATCTGCTCATTTTTACACTTTTAAAATGTTTTGTACAAATACGCTTGTGTGGATTTTTGTAACTCAATCTGTGGCTCACGTTGGAGGTTGCGTCCACCGGAGGTCACATTTATGGGCCAATGCGGTCTCATTTAAGCAACCATACCGAGCTGTCGTAATACACCATTGCATATATAGTCAGTGGCAAAACAAAAACAGAAGGCCAATTTCAAAAAGAAAAAAGCTGGCTACAGCACTGTTTCCCAGATAAACATATACGTGAACTCAGCATGTTTCCTAAATATATACTTTTTTTATTTAGTACAGTAAAAAAACTACATAAAGCTCAATTAAGGCTAAATGCTCCCTTAAAGGATTAGTCAATTTTCTTAAACAAAAATCCAGATAATTTACTCACCACCATGTCATCCAAAATGTTGATGTCTTTCTTTGTTCAGTCAAGAAGAAATTATGTTTTTTGAGGAAACATTCCAGGATTCTTCTCATTTTAATGGACTTTAATGGACCCCAACACTTAACACTTAACTCAACACATAACAGTTTTTTTCGACAGAGTTTCAAAGGACTCAAAACGATCCCAAACGAGGCATAAGCGTCTTATCTAATGAAACCATTGTCATTTTTGACAAGAAAAATAAAAAGTATGCACTTTTAAACAACAACTTCTCGTCTATCTCCGGTCCTGTGATGCGCCAGCGCGACCTTACGTAATTGCGTAGTGACGTAGAAAGGTCACGTGTTACATATATGAAATGCACATTTAATCATTTGACATACAACACAACCTCTTTCTCCATACTTGTAAACATTGGGGCGTAGTTTCGCATGCATCATCCGTGACCTCTTGACGTGATGACGTATTGCATGAGGTTGCGCTGGCGCATCACAGGACCGGAGATAGACGAGAAGTTGTGGTTTAAAAGTGCATATTTTTTATTTTTCTTGTCAAAAATGGCAATCGTTTCGCTAGATAAGACCCTTATGCCTCGTAAGTGTTAAGTTAAGTGTTGGGATACATTAAAGTCCATTAAAATGAGAAAAATCCTGGAATGTTTTCCTCAAAAAACATAATTTCTTCTCGACTGAACAAAGAAAGACATCAACAATTTGGATGACATGATGGTGAGTAAATTATCTTGATTTTTTTTAAGAAAATGGACTAATCCTTTAATTGTAAGTTGTTTTGGATAAAAGTGTCTTCTAAATGAATAAGGGCCCAATCACACCAAACGCATTTATGACAGTTGCAGGCACTTTGTTTGAATTATTTTCTATGGGCAGTGAGCGTTATGCGCGCTGAACGCCTTGTGTTTTTTGCCACCTGCTGCACAACGCGTTTTTGAAGGAGCGCTTAGAGCGGAAAAGCGACCAACGTCATTTGCGTCTTTCCATTGTCCAATCGAATGAGGAGAAAGACGGCTTTTCGTTGTGATGAGGGAAGTTTACAGTTGCTTGAAACAACCGGACTGCACTCACTCTCTCCTGCGTGTTTGTGCACCTCTACCCTCGATCAAGGTCAGAACAAGCGTCCTCTTTTTAAAGTTTCTGCTAATATGACAGTTAACAGCAAAAGAGCGCTCACGATTCAATGTTTGATTGACAGGACAGCTAGCTTGTTGTAGCCTAGCAATATAAAAAGCCACGTCACACTACTCTTTTTTTTAAGTAACCAAATAAGGCATTGCGTCTCCAAACGTTTTAAACGCGTTTGGTGTGATTGGCTCCTTAAATGTGAATATCAGAAGCGAGATGTTGAAAGCAAACTTGTGGCCTCATTTCATTTGCAGTATAGTACCTGGCTCTGCAGCTGACACTGACTTTCCTCGAGCTGTGCGATACGTGACGTACTTTCCTGCAGCATGGTGTTCTGGTTCTGGATGGAGTTTTGTAGTTGCAGGTTCTCCTCACTGGAGTTCTGATAATCCAGACATTTCCTCCTCAGCCCTTCCTGCAGCTCTGAGAGCTATATAAAACAATTACTTGGTAATACATTAACAAATGAGAGTTACATATTGCCATTCAAACAATGCTTAACAGGAAAACAGGAAGTGTTATCCAGGCACCGTGTTGTTGACTGACCTGAAAGTTTTTCCCCTCCATTTCTTGCTCATGATTTTTCTTTACCTCCTTCATCTGCAGGAGGTAACGACTCAGCTCCTCTTTACAGGAGGACAGTTCTGTCTGCAGGCTCCTCACCTAAAAGAGGTTCAGTAAGTGTGACTTGTTCCCGTAGTTCAACTGTTGAGGCAATGCCACTAGCAATGCCATGAGTTTGATTTCCATAAATGTATTGCAGGACATTAGATCAGGAGAGTTTAAAATAGTCCCAAAAAGGTTTACTGGTCTCACCTTTGATGCAGAGTTAGTGGCCTGCTCTTCAAAATCTCTAAGTGTGTCCTCACAGCATTTAGATTTGGCTGTGAAATCCTGTCCAAGACACAGAACAATACATTTTCTATTTAACAGTTAGCAATGAGATAAAAAAAATCAGTGGCATGAATGATGTCACATTTATATAGAGCTCAGATGAAAAAGCTGCTAAACGTCACCTCCACAAAAAATGAGATTATGATATTGACCAATGCTCTCGGTATATACTATACATTTGTCAAATACTTGCGCTTCAAATCCACTTAATCCCAGCCTCAGGTCATTCAGAAATACAGTTTTTAAGCAGAATGCATTAAACGGCACGTTAAAACCCTATGTCCTCTAAGGGCATGGAAGACGAATTGGATGAACACAGTATATTGAATAAATTTTTGAGCCTTTTACCTTTCTTCAGAAAGGACAGTAAAGAGTGACTGGAGACTTTTTTTTAGAAGTGGAGATTTTTTGTATGTACTTTTTTGTATGTAGAGGGTTTTGCAACAAAAGACGGTAAAATTTGTTAAATACCAATGAAATGTCTAAAGTGACATTTGTGAAAATAAGTCACTTCAATTACTGATTAATGACATTTTCATTGCCATTTAAGTGAAATTACTGAACCTAAACATAAGATTAAGAGCTTGATAAAAACTGCTAAACTGCTAACATGTCAGACGCACATAGAGGGTTTTGCATCTGAGCTAGGCTGCAGTGCACAATAAACCCGAAAAACTAATCAGGATTACAATTATGGGTGCAACAATTACATTCACCAAAAGCCTCAATTACAGCTGTCCATTTGTGCTCATTTCTGCACTTTTCGGCAGTATGTTTTTGCACCAAACAGATTTTTTAAAATTGATAAGTTGACGTGTCCTTTAGCCATTTGTTTTGGAATTTTTACTAACAACATACCTCTAATAATTATTTGTTATTTACATTATATTATTTAGTTTGGGATGTTTAGAATTTACCATGCAGCTACGTCACAGAAAATTTCAAAACTTCAATGTAAAACCTACTAATTGACAATAATCATCACATTTACAAATAAGATGAAAAATCGACAATTATGATTTTTGTAATTTAATCTGAGCTCTTTATAGATATATTATATATAGCAATGAACAGTACTGTGCAAAAGTCTTAATCGCATTTTAGAAGTGGCAACATGCCAGAATTAGATTAGTTGTTTTTGCAATGTTATAGTGATCATATAAAATTGTTTCTAAGTCTCTTTAATGCAATACATCCAGAAAATACAGGAAATGCGAATGTAGTATTAAAAACTGTATAAAAATGTAAACTGATGTGTCAAGTTTTTAGGGTAAACTCCCCTTCCACTTGAGCAATAGCAGGAAACTGTAGGATCTCTAAAACCTAAATAAAATTAAATCCTAATTTGTAATTTTAAAGAAAATCCTAATTATTCTTTTTACACCATTCTCCTCAAAAATGCTCAAGATGTTTTTAGTGCCAAGAGAGGTCACACTAAACACTGACAATGCCTAAAGAGGACATTTAGTCCTGAATTTTTTTATTTTTTGTAAACATTTCTTGTATTTTCAGTTTGTATCTTAATAAAATAGATTGTAAAATAAATACGGATGGACATTAAAACTTCTAAAACAACAAGACTTCTGCACAGTACTGTGTATATAAACATATATTTATAAAAGATTAGATCTCACCTCAGTGAGTTGCTCTATAGTTGTCTGCAGAAGAGCAAATTTCTGCTGTGACTCCTGCTTCTCACGTAGAAGCTCAGACATATTTTCTCGAAGTTCCTCAATTTGAGTTTCTTTCTGAGCCAGAGACAACTTTAGCTGGAAATACATAGAGTCTTATTAGGGTTCTAAGATCTCTGAACAAGCATAATGTTATCCATAAACAATCTGCACACTTACCACCTCTATTTTGTCCTCCAGTTCCTTGCATTTGTGTGATTGGGAAATCTTGGATTTCTCTATAGCCTGCTGATATTCCTTCTGCTTCTTGCTCAAAACTGACTGGTAGTGCTGAATGCTGCTGGCCTTTTCCTTATTTACCATGAGTAAAGAAGAATTAACATTTAAAGGTTTGTTACTGTTTAAAATGATATTGTATGTGCATGTACATATATATATACATATGTCACCATGAGATCTTGTTCAAGTTGGCTGGTCTTTATTGCCACCTGGGAATAAGCTGCACTCTTCTCCTGTAGTTGTTTCTCCAGCACAGCAACACGCGAGCTCTTCTTTTTTAGCTAATAACACAATTTTGATTGACAAGTTGTAACATGTTTCCAACAACATGCCTGAATGTAAAAATACTACAGGGCATGAAGGAACTTAAAGGTCACGTTCTTTCTGATCCATTTTTTAAAACCCTAGTTAGTGTGTAATGCTATAATAGCATAAATAATACCTGTACATGATAAAGCTCAAAGTTCACTGCCGGGCAAGTTTACGACCAGTTTGAACTACAGCCCTCTATTTTCTGCTTTAATGACATCAGTAGAACAGTTTTTTGACTAAACTCCGCCCACAGGAATACGTCAGTCGCCAGCTAAGCTAACGGCAAGCAAAGCTGCTATCAAATCACAACACACTAAACAAACTACACAATCAAAACTCAATACGTATTTGTTGAAGGAGGGACTTCATAGAACAAGGAAGACATCAGCCTGTTTTTAGGACAGTGAAAATAGCAGAATAAAGATAAGTAAATTATGTGAAAAATATTGCGTTTTTTTTACACGTGAAACATGAACACATGTTATATTGCAAACTGTAAACACAATCAAAGCTTCAAAAACACAGAAAGAACGAGACCTTTAAATGTACATTTTTGCAGAGATTGAACAAGAGTTCACAAAGAGACACTTTGTATTTTCTAACTGCAGTTTGTGGATTTAATGGCACTCTCACCTCTTTCTCTAAGGATGTGGATTGAGTGGCCTTGTCCAGTAGCTGGTTATGAAGCTGCTGGTAGTGAGAGGATCTCTCTGTGATAGAGCCCTGCAGGGAGGAAATCTCCTCCTGGGCCCGGGTCAGTCTCTCCTGAAGACTCTGAGCAGCGCTGGCCTGCCGTGTCTTCTCCCGTTCAGTCATCTGGAACACCGCTAAAAGCTTCTGATACCGCTCACCTAAATGAACATGTGAGAGATTAGAGATGAGAGATTGGGTCTCGACGTCGGACTAACGCAGGGGCTCGACACATGTCAAACACACCTCTGTAATCTCGGGTGTATTTGTGCTGCGCATATCAGGATGTTTTACAGTGACAGCTGAAGTTTCGCATTCTGGCGCACATGCGCCACCCCACAATCAAAGTGAACCGTACCTGATACAACCTCTGCATACGAACACTAGCCAAACAAACCGTACTTGGGTTCGGTACGGTTCACATAATGTGAGTACACCCTAATAAAGGACACCTGGCAGTCTCAATAATGAGTTTTACTGTCTAGATGGGGTACTAATAAGATAATGAGGTATAGACCAATTTAGAGTAGACGTCACAGTTACGTCACTGCAAGTTGCGCGCGCAATGCGGTTGCAGAAAAACAGTGGAAATGAATTAGACACGAGTGAAAAGAGCAAGATAACTCACTGGAAAATGTCCGGTTGTGCTGTTAAGTGTCAGAATAAGAATGCCAAAAGGATGGCTTTCATTTTAATAGAATACCATCGTCAAAGACATCATTTGAAGATAAACGTAGGTGTTTATGATTAAAATAAGCCCTACAGACAAAATGGAGCAAGGAAATCATCTGGAAATCTTTTAATAATTAGAATAGAAAATAAGTAGAGAAGATGTCAGGTGTTCTGTCGAAGTCTGTTCCCTCCATGTGTTTCTTATAGCGTTTTTATCACGTTACAATTATAATTTATTAAGGAAGAAATAATAGAAAACAGGAAAATTATGAAATATTTAATAAACGCTATTATATATAATACATGATAGTATTGCTTTTACATGTACTTTAGCGATTCAGACTGTAAAAATATTTGATTTAGCAAAAAAGAACAATACATATACATTACATACATGCATATCAGCAGCCAAGCCATTTAAACTTTTTATCTATCTTATCTAAATAAACGTAACGTGATTAAAACGCTATAAGAAACATTGCATGAAAGGGAAACATAAAGGAATCAGACTTCGACAGAACACCGGATCCATAAAAATCACGTTTTAATGCTAAAACACTTCACAAGCCTACTGCGGAGCAGTCACTTTCTGCAACCAGTTTGGCTCCGCCCACAAAAAACGTCATCTCTGTTTGCAAACACGAAATTGGTCTATTGGATGGGGCATTAATAAGATAAGATAAGAGTAAACACTGACCAGACTTTCTTGTTAAAGATTCAGTGGTGCTGGTGTAAGACAGTGAGGGCAGCAAACAAGGGTTCACACACAGTGCACTATCCCGGTTCTGAAACACAAGTCATTCCGAAGTCATTAAATATATACTGACTTAAACAGTGTATGATCACTTTTATAGCCTAAGGTGCATCAAGCATTTCTTTTGGCTAGCTGTTACTTACCTTGCTTAACAACTGATATAAGAGAAATACTTTCTTCCTAGCCACCAGAAATACTCTGGAGAACTCAGGTTGACTGGTGTGCAACATAAATTGAAGTTTGTGCAAGTTTGTCAAATGATTTTAAACATGGAAGTCACTATAAGAGACTGACCTATCTTGTGCAAAATAAATCCACTGATAAGTTTCAAGGCTCTATATATATATATATATATATATTTGCAGACATTAACATTTGCCAAAAACATTATTTATTTATTTACCCAAAACTTTGGGTAAAAAATGACTTGGTGCACCTTAAGGAGATTTGTGTCCATTAAAGGATGTGTACGAAAGTGTGTTTGTATTTCAGCACCTCTCTCAGATGTAATAAGTCCAGTATGCTCTCCAGGCTGGTTAGCTCAGTTCTGTCCAGCTCTTTCTCTCTGTGAGCCTGAGCCACCCTTTGCTCTTGACAGGCTGTGAGGAGACGCAGGTCCTCGTTTTCTCTCCTCAGACTCGCCGCCTCTTGTAGCTGCGTCTCCTTGTCAGCCAGCTCCTTATGCAGCTGTTTCAACTGATCTGAGAGCTGCTGTACCTGAGACTGCAGATGCACACGCTCAGCAGAGAGAGACTCTGTTCGGCCGTGAACCTCCTTTAGTTCACTGATCACAGAGAGCAGAAACGTCAGTTGCACATAACATCAGGAAGTTAAACTCTCACTGATAGGACTCATTACTAGTAGTTATGCATGTTTTAAAATTGAGAGCATTGTTGAAGAATGACCATTATAACTCAAACTTAAAGTTCAAAAATATTTGGGATGCTGCCCTACCTGATTTTGTGACGTAGACCCTCCTTCTCTCTCTCCAAATCTGCATACTTTCTCTCCAGCTCCTCTCTCTCTTTGTCACACTGCACCAGACTGACCTTCAGCTGATTCTCACTCTCAATCACCTTCAACAAACACATTTCACAGACAACCAGAAATATGAATAACATTTAATACAGCAGCTCTTTTTGTCTTTTAAGGCATTTGAGAAATTTTTTCTTCATCAATAAGAGACATATTACCTCCCGTAACTTTTCAGAAACATTTTCCTTGTAGTCCTTAAATGTAACTGTAAGCTGCTCTGCGTTTCGAAGTGCTTGGTTTCTCTGCTGCTCCGCCCTTTCAAATAAAAAAATTTTTTTATTGTAAGTTGTAATCCAAAGTAGTTGTGAGGTTTCAGGTATCAGAGTTCATTCCTGCTTAAAGAAAAAAAGTAAATTTTTTTACTTTTTGGCTTATCTATGAGCTTCATCATTTAAAAAAAAATGCATGTCCCCTCATAATCCTAAATCAAAAACGCAAATCTCCTCCCTTCCTCGAAACAATCTTTCTTTACTTCCGGTCATATGGTATGGCAGATGGGCGGGATCCGTATAAAGATAGCAGCAACATGTCTATGGTGGCCATTCGTGCCAGTTCTGCCGGACACGTCCCAAACAAGATTTCAGGTGCGTTCTCCAGAAGTCGCGTTGCTCGACCGCATACGTCATTGAGGTTCTCACATTTCAGTTAAAATCAATTAGAAAATTAAGATTTATTTATTTTAAAACATACAATCATTGTAGTTTCATTCTTACCTTGAAATGTAACGGTTGCTTTTCTGAAATTGAACCCGAAATATTAAACCTTAGTGGCGTATGCGGTTGACCAAATCCGTTCGGGACGTGTCCGGCGGAACTGGCACGAATGGTCACCCTAAACATGACCCAACGTCAAACGATCCAATCAGTTCTTGATTAATGAATTCAAGTCCAGCCCTTACCGTGTCTCATTTCAGAAGCCATTTTACTCGGATAGTTACCACAGTAAAAATAATACAAACGCTACTTCATTTTAATGGCGACTTTAAAGTGATCATTCCTCCTTTTGTCAAGTATTGATTAGTATAATTCATGCCGTACCGTTTACCCAGACGTGTTCTTTCAGCTAGCTCAGCTTTAACTACTCTAAGCTCATCTCTAAGTTTTTCCACCAGTCTGTTACTCTGCATCACTATCTGGTCACTTTCTTCCAGCCTCTGTTCGGCAGCCCTAAAAAAACAAGAGCAGACTGATCAATATTCATGTCATAAAAATTCCTTCTTTCAGGAGGTATTAAAGGAGCACTACACTTGGTTGAAAAATAGTCTCATTTCCAAGCTTCCTTAGGGGCTGTTGGTATTAAGATGTGTTTTCGTTGATCTGATCACAAGTGGACAAGAGAGACACACATCACGTTTACACCTGGTATTTAAATCTGTCTCTTTTATCCACTTTCGACCGCTTCTGTCCTGAATACTTTAAGGGGGTGGTCTGTGAGACGGTGGGCGAGTATCTCTGCTGTCATTCAAAAGCAAGCGGGAGTAATGACGAGTTTATGGACGCAAACTAATATTATGTCAGAGTCCACTGCTTGGGTTGTAAGTAAACATGCTGCACAGTATTTTGTTCATGTATATGTTAGAGTGCAGTTGATGAAATAAGATCGCACAACTTTCACACGCTTGCAAAATGAAACTACGCGGAGATCTGCCGCTTTAGTTTTATCTATGAAAGGCTAAAAATAGCGCTGTACACTGTGTGTTCGCGCCAGAAGTCAGAAAAGACGTAAAACATTGTGTTCAGTACCTCAGATTAGATAAATGGGCGGAGAGAAGTCAGTCTGTGTGGCTGATCGAACACATTCAACCACATGTGCGTTTACACTACAAAAGTGTCAAGTCAAGAAGAGTTAAGTTTTAAATAGGAAAAATATTGAAACTCTTTGGCCATTTTTGAGCGCAATGCTAATGGTCTAATCAGATTCAATGGATTATGCTAAGCTATGCTTAAAGTGGTACTGCCAGACTCAGAGATCGGCTTAATGGATTTTAAAACGGTAAAAATCTAACTTTTTAACTCCAGGGGATCTGGAAACTGAGCATATTTTCAAAAAAAGTGAAGTGTCCCTTTAATGGTGTAAAGCGAGAAACACCCACTCCAAAGCTTTTGTTTGAGCGTCCAGGTCTGCCTCCAAACTGAGAATCTGCTCATTCATAAGGGACACACTGGAGGTCCTGGCTCCCACAGTAGATCCTAAAACACGGATCTATAGCAAATATTAGCTGAGACAGTGTTGCCAAAGTAATATTCAATATCTACTTAATAAAATTAATCAGAATTGAAAGAACTTTTTGATTGCTTAAACCAAAAATTCAATGTGCATTTATTTGTCAGCATGCTAACAAAATAAACAGCTATTACCTTGGACCTTGAGCTGGCTAACTCAAGCTGAGCAGCCTCAAGATCACTGTTGAGCTGCCTGTTCTCCATGACCAGAGATGCATTCTCTTGTCTGATGGAGCTGAGTTTCCTCCTGAGCACAGATGTCTCCGTCTCCATGTCTCCCTCTGGCTGTGGACAAACACAAAAACAGTATCTTAATCTTAAATGTGAAAAAAAACACGCATTGATGATTATAAGGGCTAATACAACCCTGAATCATCAAATAATGAACTTGACATCTGTCTGCTGCAAATGATTTTCTCTTAATCACACAGTTTATTACCATGCAGTCACAGGTGGATTTACAAACACATTCCCTCTGCTCTGTTGTTCTTCCTGGATTCTGAAGATCCTCTAGAGTAAGACGACCAGGGAACTCGTGTGCTACGCTCCTGTTATGATCCTCACAATTTCTGTAATTTCCTGACTGACTGAAACATGCATCAACAAGATCCATAAACATAACTTAGTACTAACAACCAACGTGACAGGGTTCATGCATTTGGTGAACTTTAAAGGCTTATCACATGTTTTCTGTTACAACCAATTTAAAACCAGTCCATTGAGAATGAATGCCTTACCTCAGTTGTTCCCCCAGTGATTGTAAATTCTGTTCTGTTAACATCAGCTGATTTCTCAAGGAGACTACATCCTCTACCAACCCCCTGTTGCCTTTGAACATTTGTAATAATTAAAACAAACCCTGTAAAATAAGGTGACGAATTGTTTATACCCTACTGCATAATGTAATAACATGAACCTTATTTTTTATGTTTTACATTATGAAATATAAATAAAACGAATAAAGCCTCGTTTATATATATAATAAGGCGTTATCATACCTGCTTAGACTGAATGATCTGAAAACATGAAGGCATCAACAGGTTGTCAAGGAGTCGCCGACTACTGTCTACTCCCATTTATCAACGTTCCTCTGCTTCTGGCCTCGCTGTTTAACACGATATCTCTTAAATTCTGCTAAATTACTGCTCACACAGTGGTATTTTCCGTAAATGAACAAGAGCATTTGATTCCAGCAGCTTTAACTTAGCATGCACTACTTTGAGATCTAAACAAGACGCGCTGCCATCGTCACGTCTGCTGATTGGCTGAGAGGAAAAACATCCGCAACGGTCGTGACGTAATGATGACGCCAGAGGGCCGCGAAAGATAGCGCGAATAAAAAAAGTAGTTTTGTTTTTGTCAAGGTGAAAAGGAAACCATTTTTCATTTATTTTTTCATTGTATACACACAAAGATGTTTTGGGTTGAATTGGAAAGATTTATTATGAAAAAACTGAACATTGTTTTACAGCTAACTGGACTGGACATATTAATATACTTCAATGATCAAACACTTGATAAAGAAAAGGAATATCTTATTCAGATGTTGATTTTACTGGGGAAATTTCACATTCATAAGGTAAAATGGTCTGACTCCAAACCAAACTTCGTGCACTTTAAAAATGAGCTTAAGAATTACTGTACTATGCTAAAGAACTGTAACAGTAAAAAATCTGACAGAGCTCACATGATTACAAGCAAATATGACATTGCTAGTTGAATGACATCATTTTTTTTCCTTCTCTCTCTCTTTGTTAATTTATTTATTTTAAATAACTCTGGCTTGTTGATTTAAAAATTGTATACTTTTGTTTGATTGAATATTTCTCATTGTACTATTGTTGACTGCAAATAAAAAAAAAAAAAATAAAAAAAAAAAAGGTCGCAAAAAAAAAAAAAAAAAAAAAAAAAAAAAAAAAAAAAAATAAAAAAATAAAAAAAGTAGTTTTTTCATTACTTTGTAATTGTTTTTTATTTTATTTAACTGAAACATGTTTTTATGTGTACATTATTATATATTTATTATTATTCATTAAAATGTGAAGGTTTGATATTATTCATTTTACACACATTGTACCATCTAACAGCATGTTTTGCTTGTTAGCGTAAGTTCTAGACGTTTTGTCAGCGTGACATGGCATATTCTTTATTTTATAGCAAATTAGCAGTGCATCTCACCTAACCAGGGGTTCCCAAACATTTCATTTCGCAAACCACTTAAAGGGGACATACAGGGGCGAAAATCTCATCTAAATGTTGGGGGGGACAATAAACATAAAATTTTTCAAGAACAATTTTTGAAGGGGACACCAATAATACAGGCAAAATTGTACTTGCAAGGAAATGGGTACAGATAGAAAACGTTTCTCTTTCTCTATGAACGGACGCAAATTTAATTTTAATACATATGAATGCAGAGGTGAAAAGAGTAATAAAATTTTCTACTTAAGTAATAGTAAAGTTACTTTAATAATATGTTACTTAAGTAAAAGTAAAGTTACTTTAATAATATTTTACTTAAGTAAAAGTAAAGTTACTGGTCTAAAAATCTACTCAAGTAAAAAGTCATTTTAATTTTAAGAGTTACTTTTTTACAGCGGGGAGAGGTTTCTAGTATAGTTCACAAAGGAAGGATATATACATCTCAAACTATGTTTTTAATTGTAAACATCTCTACAATTAAAGTGCAATAACAAATGTTAATAAAATAAAAAGCTTTTTATAACTAAGAAACATTTATGGAATTATTTAATGATTTTTACAGGTGAGTTATGCACTTTTGAAGCAAAAATAATATGAGGTCAGCAGCTAGTAAATACAATCATTATATGAAGGTTGTAATTGATGTATTGCTGGTAACATACATTGTTATTAAACTATATACATAAATGAACATATAATGAGATGAGTGCCATGGCTATACACTATACATCCTTTACACGTTTATTAGCTCCCAGACCTGTGTACCTGATGTCTTTCAATCTATCTCTCTCGCGCTCTCTCTCTCTCTGCAATGTCTAATGATCTGCGCATTCTCGAGGACGTTCTCAAGTTGTTTGACTTGACGCGAAGCTGCTAGACCTCGGAAGATAATGCGCATGTATTAAAAATGCATCGTGCAAATTAGCGGTTAAACACGGTCGGCAATTCTCAAACTCCGTACTCAAGAGCATGAACCCTACCTGAATGAAACAATCGCTTTGCGTCAATGGCCAGGGGTTTCTTTCGTAAGAATTGAATTGAGGGTCTGCATTAGCCTGCGCCTGTCTCGTCCCTCTCCATGGTTCTTTTTGCGCGTTCCCCCGCCCATCAATCAATCATCCGACCGTGGCGCGTCTTTATCACCTTACTTTTTTATTTATTTTTACTCAGTAACGGATATGATTTAACATGTAGCGAAGTAACCAACAATACTTTAAACATACTTAAGTAAAAGTAAAGTACAGATTTTAAAAACTACTCAAAGTAAAAGTACACAAAAAACTCAGTTACAGCAAGGTGAGTAAATGTAATTTGTTACTTTCAGCTCTGCCTCACCTCTGCATGAATGCATAAAAATGTTTTCTTGATCGTTTATCTGCTTCTGTTCTCAGAAAACGAAATATGTTCATGTTTATATGTCAAAATAGTCCAGTTTTAAAACATATGAGGATAAACTGATAAGTGATGTGAAACGTTGTATTGTATATAGCTTATTAACGCGTCGGCTCCGTACACTTCTCTACCACCGGAATGTGTGGTGGTGAGGTAAAAGGGGCGTGGGCAGTGGACCAAACCACTGTGAGGCAAGGGAGGGGGAATCCAAATATTTAAAACGTTTTTTTGTTGTTGCTCCGTTTGCATTTGTATTGTTTCACTTCTTACACAACTAGTTTAAGTATTATAAATCATTAAATTATTTTCAATACACATATTCTAATGATAATTTAGGGGGGACAACCCTCAGATAGGGGGGGTCCTGTCCCCCCCGACCCCCCCGGGATTTCCGCCCATGGGGACATATCATGAAAATCTGACTTTTCCATGTTTAAGTGCTATAATTGGGGCCCCCGGGCTTCTATTAACCTAAATGTGAAAAAGAACAACCCAATAACTTGATTTTGGTAAACCATTCTCTGCAAGCACGTGAAAAAAGAGTTCATTGAAATTTGGCTCTCCTTGTGATGTCAGAAGGGGATAAAACCACCCCTTAATCTGCACTATCCAACCACAGCACTGTCATTTAGTGCATTTGAATTTGATTCGAATTTGCCATTAAAAGGACACAAAAATTGGCACATTTTAACATGCTATAATATATTATCTATATGTTATTTTAGAGCTATATGTTTACATTAGTACTCTGAGGACACCAAAAAATCTTTAAAGTCTTGTAAAATGTCCCCTTTAAATAGGTATAATCTATTCCAGCACCCACCAACATTTTTTAATGGAAAATAAGAAAACATTTTTTTTTTTTTATAATAGAGTATTCTTATTTTCCTTGTTATTTTATTAATTAAATGTATTTATCTGCAATATCAAAATACCTTATGGTTTACATAAAAAAATTGTCATTGCTTGTCATTAGTTTGACTACCTTTTTTTTTCCATTCACTGCTACAACCAAGCAACTTTGTGCAACCCACCTTATCCCAATATGCGAACCAAAAATAGTTCCGAACCCAGTTTGAAAACCTTGGTTGTAAACACACTACTTTGGCTAGGTGCAAAATGTCTAAAAAAAACCCCACCTAAAAACAGACAGTTACACCAAAAAGATTTGAGATCTTTATTCTTTGGCTAAAGGAGCCTGCTCAAAGCCAGTAAAATACAAAGCAAGCTTTACTAACACTTGTAACACCAGCTGAAAACCAAAATGTTTCATACACATAACAAGAGCTTAATATTTTTAAGAAATCGTTGTATCAAAATGAGGAGGTAATAATGTTGAAGTCCAAAACGCAACTTACAATCTTTGCAAGTAGTTAATGTTATAGGATACAGGGATTTCTCAGGTCAAAATACAAACAAAAAGGTTTTCCACCTCAATTACACTTGAGTATAAATAAAATGAACGATTTTAGAAATGTATCAAAATACAAAGTTGAAAATTAAAAACCTTGTGAAATTTTTATGGAACTCATTTTGTATCAATGTTGAATATTTTGTATTAAATCTTAACAGTGAAGGTGTAAAATATCCTGAGTGCTCTTGTGAATAGACAGTTTGTTAGTTAACACTGTTGTTTGAAAGCAATAAATAGCACCACAGTTAAAAAGCCTGAGTCAATTGTAACAAAAATATTGCTGCTGTTTTTTTATGTTGAGGTGAAGCTGAAGATGCAATACACAGTCCCAATTAATTAGTTGCATAGAATAACAAAAATATTAATCTGCTTTAAAATTCTGTTTAACTGAAGAAAATAAACTAAATTGGCTCTGAACAAAAAAAAGCCTAGAACTTAGAAATCTCAAGGCAGAAATTAACAGCTAAAAAGTATTTGGGGGGGGGGGCTCTGGGGAGGTATGGAGACCTAATGCTGCTGCGCTCTGTTATACCGTTTTAACAAACACAAACTATACTTCAGGAGAAGAAATCAAAAACTGTAAACTTCTTTACATTAGCCAACTTTACATTTGTGTGTGTAAATTCTCACAGAAGCCAATACCTGATGATGACATTAATGCTGTCAATACTTGTAACTTCACATACTGTGTGGCAGAAGAAGAGTTAACCATTTTCAATGTCAGTTTTTTGAAGAACTACACGCAAGGTTATATAAACTGAGATGAGACTGGATGTCTAGGGTGAGAGCGTATGTGCAATCAATCGAAACAAAAGTGCCCTACTGACAATAGCGCTCTCTGTTCTTGGCAATTTAAGCTATGAGAAAACATTTGTCTCCAGCAGCATATACATCTAATATATATAATATCTGTTTCACAACCCTTTAAGGCACCTGCACATCAGAGGCAAAAAAGCAAAGACTCAGGTTACGTTCACACAGTAGTGAAGTGATGATGTCTTCAACCTGAAGCGCCTCTAACGTGTCCATCCAGTCCGTGCGAAGGCAGTCTATATGAATTTGCAGAGACATCTCTTCTATCTTAATCTCCGAGACAGTCCTGAGGCCACTGAAAATCTTAGTTAACCATGTACATTCTGTAACAGGAGCACTGCTTTCATACCAGTTACATATGTTACAAAAACAAAGTACACAACTGAAGCCAAAACAGCCACTAGATGGCCAGAGGTACATTGTATGTGACCACACCCGTAACAAGCTCAGGAGGCAGTAACCCCCTCCCACTCCACCAAGTACTGTACTTTGCCATCATTAGTGACTCTGCGGGCCAGTACACGGTACTTCTCCCCGCAGGCCAGACGGCCTGCAGCTCCAAAGTAAGTGGTGATGGAACTTTTGAGGTGGCTAAGCTGGGTGTCGGAGTCCAGGTCCATGTCCATGCCACCATAGAGGCAAGAGGGGACTGGGCTGGGTAGATTGGTGCTGGGTTGCGGCTCTGGTTGGTTAAACGGTGTGGGGACCTCAGGATTGGGATGCTGCGGCTCTCGTCGAGGCCGCCCTCTGCGTCTTTTAATTGGGGGCTGTGATACAGTGGGCCAGGGGAATCCAGTGTGTGGTCCGCTCGGACTGCTCAAGCTAAGAGGTGAAAAAGATATATCAGTCAAACTAAATTACGATTTATCAGAGTTTTAAACATCCATGTACAGCACGAATGTTACATTTTATTAATGATAACCGATAAAGTGACAATACCTGGACTGCTTTAAGATGGTTGAGGTAGATTCACTGGTGCTGGTGGCACCAAGGGATTCAACATCTGAGGTACTTGATGAAGGCAAAAATGTTTCCGTTTTGATACTAGAGAAAAAAAAATGCATACAAATGTATAATAAAAACAAACATTTGACTTTATTTTCAATCTTGGTCTTACCTTTGTGAAGTCATCAGGTCAAGTGAGCCGTTGTCTACAGTTGGAAACTTTAAATCAGCCTTGAGTTAGAAACAAAAAAAATTATATAATCTCCACGATTAAAACCATTTATAAATATTGTTGGTGCAGTCACAAAATCTTATTTTACCTGTGCCAAAATTTCACTTGACCTTCTCAATTTGGCCAGTGTCTCTAAGGAGTGTGTACGGTGTTTCCTCTTCCCTTTCTGCACCACTCCATTAGTGACGGTGCTAAAACAATTATAAAACAAATTTAATTTGAATAATTAATTCTGAATAAAACGCATTATTTACTGGCCACTATTGGGAAGAAATAAATGATGACTAACCTGGATGAATGAGATGGTTTGGTGGCCTTCCTGCCTTTGATCTTAATCTCATGAGAGGCTTTTTCCTGTTCACGATCTGATGGGAGCTCCGAGCTCTGGGGGCCTGGTGGGAACCGAATCCGTAATCCAAACAGGTGCTTCTTCTTCTTTATCTCCTTTCCTGACATGAACCTTGCAACCATCGGAGGAAAGAAATTTATTTAAAATTGTTAACCAAAGCTCATTTTATCAAAATAAATCCATGACTAATAAATAAATAAATAATAAATGGCAATAATAAATAAACTCACATGTTGAGGTTGCTGTTAAGTGCTTCCAGGATGCATTCATATCGTTCTGCTCTCGGGGTCTCTGCAAGCTGGCAGTGTAAAGAGATATACGTTACAGAGTGACATTAACATAAGTCATTCATTAGAGTTAGCAAATAGAAAGATTGATACCTCGCCAAGCTGTAGTCTGTCCCAGTTATCATTGATGTAGGCCATCAGTTCCAGCTCCGAGTCAAAGTATTTCTTTTTATGAATTACACTCAGGTTATAGAGGCTTAGGTGTGCAACATCTACCCTGTGAATAAACAGACAACACGCATGATGGAGCACAAAACACCAAATATCTACTTTATATCTGACTTCAAAATATTATTTAAGAACTCTAATAGAGGTTTTTTATGTAGAAAACACCTCACATTCAGCACATCTCTTGCATCCACAGCAGACAACTATGTTTTGTTGGTAAAAATGAAGGTAAAAATGCAACAATGCAGTGAAACTGATGCCTGTCCCTGCCAAGCTGTTACTTGGTTACAACTGCAAACAGCTGCTGCTATAGTAATCACAACGGTACTCACATAAACTAAACATACAATTATTTAGAGCTGAAACAACAATGCGATCACAGACCTGAACAGATTTGGGGTTCAGATTTAAATGTTTAAAAAAGCTTAAACTCACCATCTCAAAGGCAGGCGTTTGAGGTACTCTGGTCCACTGTTACAGACTGAACAAATAAATAGATAGAACCTAAATAATAAAAAGAGAAAAAAGAAAATTGATAATGCTGACAGCATGACTTTATTTATTATAAACTTTAAGTACTTGGTTAGATGGCAGTACTCCACCTGTCTCCATAGAGCATTGGCTTCTGAAAACATTGGATGCAGGCTTCATGAAACCACTGCTTACACTTATTACACTGTAGCATTTTCAGATACCAGCTGAAGGAATAGAGAGAGTCATCATTATAATCCTGCTGCTGGTGGGTGTTTGCTATACCCACAATACTCTAACAACCCATACACACAACACTTTGGTCCCATAAAATTCCATAAAATTTGCAGAAGGCTTCTGTGTGAACACAATCGCGTCCCGTAAATGTTTTATGATCGCTCCTGTAAAGAGGACCTTGTTACATTGCTATAACATTCAAGGAAAGCATTCATGAACAAATGGCAGAAAAGTAGTGTCCAGTACTCTCATGTTGTTGAAAAACTGTATAAATTTCTTTGTTCTGATGAACAGAAAGGAAGATATTTTTTAGAAATGTTTGTACCTGTTTAATTAGCAAACAATAGATGATGCTGTGCAAAAACAAGTGTCACGTGTCTTTACGCTGTGTGTGAAGGCACACACGAATTTCAGAAAATCATTGGCAATGTGAATGAACCAAAAATCCTGGACGCATTTTCCATAATCTTTGTGTGAAAAGGGCTTAAGTGGCGGGTTATCCTTGTCCCAGTCTAAAGGGCATGTTTGAGCTGTCTTAATTTTGAAACATCTTTCACTGACATATGTTAAATGGGACATTTCACAAGACTTTTTTAAGATGTCAAATAAGTCTTTGGTGTCCCCAGAGTCCATATGTAAAGTTTTAGCTCAAAATATCATATAGATAATTTATTATCGCAAATTAAAGTTGTCACTTTGTAGGTGTGTGCAAAAATGTGCAATTTTGGGTGTATATGCAAATGAGCTGATCTCTGTACTAAATGGCAGTGCCATGGTTGGATAATGCAGATTAAGAGGCAGTATTATCCCCTTCTGACATCACCAGGGGAGCCAAATTTCAATGACTTAATTTTTCACATGCTTGTGGAAAATGGTTAACCAAAACTAAGTTACTGGGTTGTTCTTATTCACATTTTCTAGTTTGATAAAAGCACTAAGGAACAAATTATAGCACTTAGGGTGCTTCGTTTGGGTCAGTGTGAACACAACAGCCGCACTCGGGTGCGCACTAAACGGCTGCTCCAAGACCGCTCTAAACAGGTGGTCTCGGAGCGGCTGTCGCCGAACTCTGGGGCGACCCACCTGTGGTGTGAACACTGCTGGACCTCGGGCCGAACACATGTTTGAGCCACTGGGCTTCCGTCGTGACGTGAACCGGGTGTTATATTGTGGGTTACAACAAGCCAATCCTGGTCCGTTGCTGAGATTCGCTGTCTCCTTTACGTTTGAGTTGATGATTTTATAAATGCATAGCTGTCCTCCACACACAAATAGTGACATTACGGGCTTTTTAGCAGACGGCTCCGTGAGAAAGACTTTAATAGAACAGCTACGCAATTTCGCGTTAAAGCAAAGAAACTTCGCAAAGACGTGCATCGTTTATCTCCACATCTTGATAGCTGCGCTCTCCCTGTCAGGCTGGTTATCGTGGAAACGTGGGGGTGGTCATGAGACGGTAAGAGCTGTCAGAGAGCAATGACAGCGCTGACCGTTGTCACATGGTGTATGGTGCGGCATTTCGAGTACAGTAAAAAAAAAAGTGAACACGGACCGCACTAACTGAAAAATGATACAATGTATTTTGGTGCGCTCCGAGGCCGCACCACGGTGCGCACCAACATATGTGAAAACACCCTTAAACATGGAAAAAGTAAAATTTTCACAGTATGTCCCTTTTTAGATATATGAGTGCCATTGTCTTGTCTCAAGAAGCACACCAGTAATGTCTTTTGCAAGGTATGTTTTTAAAAACTACTTAAATATCATAATATAACAAAGGCCTAGTCCTGGATTAATCTAAACCCTGTCCGGGAAACCGACTGTAAAAGTTATGATTTAATGCTGGACTCGAGTAGTCCAAACCACAACTTAAGTCTAGACTAAAGGAATGCTTGAAAGCTTGCATAATTTTGTTGTTCTTGGCTTAAAAAGTGTGATAGTCCACGTAAGTTTACAATGCATGCATTGACAGTACTTTTTAATAATGTTCCACTCACTCCCCAGGCCCTCCACAGTAACAGTAACATTGCTGGACGTTGGTCTTGTGGCCCTGATCCCACACTAAGTCTTCAAGGGCGTATGGCAGAGACTGCTTCATTTCCTGTAGGGCTTTGGCATTAGGGCCCTTCTTCAGAGCACCACCTCTCTATAGTTTAAGAGACACATGAATAACAATTTATGACGGCTGTAGACTGGACTTATCTGTAGCCACACAATAAGATTAAACTGAGGGTTTGTTTCAAAATTAACTTCACATTTGCCTTCAAGTCATAGCACTGAAACATTTTGTAGATCTAAGACACTGAACTATTCTTTTAAGAAATTAGGTCAATTGCATATGCTAGAGTTAATTTCAGTCACTCCAAAATAAAAATTTTGTTATAAATATCATAAGATTTTAAATATCTTTGACTGCAAGTTCACGCAGTGTCCTCCTGACAAAATTGCTGACATGATCTCGTAGCCTGCATGTTGCTTGGGGCAACTACGTTAGGAGGTCACAGCGTGACCTTGTTGTCTGCTCATGAACATGCCAATGAGGAAAACAATTTGTTGAATAAAGTCGCTGTTTTGTTTTCTTTGCCTTCCGGTTATCTTTAAAAGACGACAATCGAAGGACGTGCGGGTTTAAGTGATTTATGATAAAATGTTCATTCTGGAGTGAACTATCACTTATAAAATGTGTGATAGCCCAATATAACTTGACAGATTCTAAGCCGACTACCGATTTGCCAAATTCTTATAGTATTATATCCAGTTTACACCTTCATTTCACTGCAAGTTGTATCATGTGTGTAACTGTATACGTAACAAGTAATCAAACTGAATACAGCTTATTCAGTTTTCAACACAACGTTTTTTTGTGGTACTTGACTTAAAGGCGGGGCACATGATTTTTGAAAAACACTTTGGAAAAGGGAGTCTGGCCGAGTACCAAAACAAACTTGTAGCCAATCAGCAGTAAGGGGCTTGTCAACTAACCAACGTCGTTGCCTGGGTTGCGTATATGTGGGGCGGGTCTATCAAAAGAAAGTCCAGATTTAATTGGGGTTTGTTTAGGTGATTTCAAATGTCAACATTGGCTTTCAGAGATCATGCACGTTAAAGCTTGGTGGCCTCCTACAGGTAATCTAATTTCTAAATTTGTGGGAGCATTTTGTTTTTACAAACACCACATATAATTAGAACAGAGCATTATGCTGACAACAATTCCCTATAATGCATTAAACCATTAAAGCTTAAGTGGAAATGAATGTGGAATCAACAAACCTTTGTTGTTGTGGCAAACACGCACTGTCTGCAGAGCCATTTGTCATCAGACGCAATGACACTTGAGTCGATTACGGGAGCGTGGCACAGCTGATGGTATCCTGCAAAACAGCTACTGTCAGCAGAGGAATTTGCAAACCAATCCCTACTGTGACATTTAACTTCATTAACAAGGGCAACGTTCCTTGCCGGCAAAACAAATAGTGTAGTTACAGTCTACCTTGCCCACATTTGTCACAGATGACTATTTCATTGGGAGGCTCAGAGCATTCATTCTGGCATATAGAGCAGAGCATCTCACCTCCACTGTCACCTTAAACAGAGAGGAGAAACAAACATAAACAGATAAGCAAATCTGAGGTAAAGAGCCCATTATAGCTGAAAACAGTGATGACATGTGAGAGGTGGACAGACTGGCTTTCAGGAGGAACTTAGTAGAAACTTGTATAAGTGGGGCAGAGCTCCAAAATAGGTCTCTTTTAACAATATCACCACTGATCAATGAAAGCTGTGCAGTTATGACCTGTGCATGAAAGCCTCAGTGAAAAACCAAATCATTGCAACTGCCACTTATCTTAAACTAAACTTAAGATTAAACTGACGAAATTAGTTACAACTATACTAGTAAGAGTACTAGCTCATAAATGGACCCCTCTATTGAATTGTTACCAAGAGATACATTGACAGATTCCATAGGTACCTTCCCTATTCTCGTCCCCTGGCTCGATGTGGAACTTACGGTTTGTGTAAGCTTGGAGACTCTGTGGTCTGTCAACTGTCAGGGACAAATTAAGAGATAAACTCAGGCTGAATGAAAGAGATAGGGAAGAGAAACCAACAGGCGGCAAACAGCAAAACCACAAGTCAGATAGCATGAAAGAAAGAAAAGTATGCAAAAACATAACAGAAGACACATCTTCTATTAAGAAGAAAGGAGGAATATACAAAAAGACAGATATATTATGTTATTTTAAAAGAGAACCAGTATTAGATTTAAGGTCGGCACATAAGAATCCACGTTCAAGTTAGGACAACTTTTTAAACTCACTTTAGAGATGACATCTAAACACACAAGCACAATAAATCATCTGCATTATTTAATCACAAAATGCAAAACTATTTGCATTTACCTGTCTGAATATCCTTCCAAAGAACCCAGGATTTAGACTGATCTTCAAAGATCACAAAGCACCGGTGCTTACGTTTATCTATCTGTGGAAAGCATAAATCAAATCAAATCAAGAGCAGTTCAGATTGGTTACATTAAAAACTACTTTGTTTGCTCATATGGAGTAAAATACTCAAACACTTTATTTTAATTGGTCAAACACAGCAGTCTATAATTTATGATTACAAAACATTTACGATTAAAACTTAAACCAAACTTTAAAACTGACTGCTGTCCCAGGCAAATAATTTGGCTTTTCCGCATTACTTTGCAAGCTCTTAAAATAATTATCATCCAACAAAGATCATCCACGCTGTTTAAAGGTGTCACACACCAGACGCACAGCTCAGTGCCACGCAGCGCCGCGTCTAGGACAACTCGGAGGTATCGTAGAACCGGAAGTGCACATTAAATAGCGCAAGCTTAGTCAGATAGGGTCTAATTCAAAATGCAAAATATACGTTAGCAGCCAATGTTAATCGTTAATTATTTGGGACAAATATTATGTTATTTAATTTTAAACTATGTAAGTGGCACTCTGTGGCGCGACAGAGATTTGAACAACTTCCTGAGTCGTAGCTGGGTGCCGCGGACAGGCGCCACCTGTCGGTGCCGGTGTGCATGCCGTACACTCATAGGAAACAGTGTGTTTGATTTTTTTTAGAATGGTGCGGCGCTGAGCGGCGTGTCCGGTTTGCGACCCCCTTAAGACACCAACTCTGTAGAATCAGTGACTCTATTACATCTATTCCAATATGAATTACATAATTTTGGTCATTTTAAATTGTTTGGTGCCTGTAGCCCACCCCATCTCATCACTGGTCTTTTTTGAACCAGTAAATAGAAAAAAAAAAACTCAAAAAGACACCCAAGTTTTACTTTTTGGTATGCTCATAAATTTCTTAAACGTTATCTTGAGTGAAGCAGTGTCAAGTCAAGAATTTGCACAGCTATTGTATACTCTAAAATAGCTTTGTTTATGACTTTGCCCCAACATACAGTCGGTTTCAGCAGTAACAACATAAAGGCTTTCATGGAACAAACGTAACTTCAGGTAAACTCCGCAAAGAATCAATAACAACAGAGTCCTATTAGAGAAGTTTATTTCTGATAACAAGCTAAATAAACAACAAGTAGATTACCTTAGTTCATATATTATAGCTAAAGCATATAAAAACGGCACTGAGCTAACATTACTGTGTAGTGTGTGTATTTTATAATGTACACAATGTTAACTACAAATCGGCATTCACATAGCGTTTATCCATGATCGCCATCTCCCCTCGTCTTTAGGAAAACAAAACATTTGTTATTTTCGATGCGGTATTTGTTCCAGGGTTCAGTTTAGCCACTAGTCAGACCATTAAACAAACAGAGGCCGGAAATAAAGTTTCGTCCAGACGCGTAACCACAGCGCATGGCGTCTGATGAAACCGTCTATACATATAGGTCCTGAATATGGGCAATTCCATCCACATGTCAACCTTGTTATAAAAAGTAATGTTTTTATCCAATGATTTTAACTATATTGATATCTCAGATGTCAATATTTGGTTGTTTAAATACCTAGGCATAGTCTCTGTTTTTATAGCATTTTATTCGTCCACAACGAATAACATTGTTTTCCCCCATAAATGCGCATACAAAAATAAAAACAAATATTAAAAATCCCTTCTCCACTGATTAGGTATAATTGAACCTCGTTTTATGCATTCTAATTCACAAATTTCCAACAAAGTATGTACTTGTTTCCCAAAAAACTTGCCTTTGTCAAATCTATAACGCATGCATGTTTCCCTCATCTAAAATAGAAAAATTGTAAATAGACATATTTTTCTGATGTCTGAACGCTATTATCAGGGGTTTAGGAAATTATAAACTGATGGTTCAATATATTGGCAATAAATGCATTCTCTGAGAATTTATATTTCAAGTTTTCACTACAAAGGTCACTATAAACTGATGGTTCAATATATTGGTAATAAATGCATTCTCTGAGAATTTATATTTCAAGTTTTCACTGCAAAGGTCACATCCATAACACTGAAATATGCTAAATCAATGCATATAGTTAAACGGTAATAGTTATTACTTTGTTTTGAAACATAAAATTGGCCACAAACTACATAATATAATTCCACTTGCTTAATCCATTTCTACAGCAGGAGCCATGATCTGGAAATCCTGATTTTGTGCAATACCGTCTGACTGTACATTATCCTTATTTATAACTAAACTTACCTTGGTAATAGTCCCCAGGTAAAAGAGTCCATCTGACCATCGAGCCAGGACGTCTTGCCCTTCTTCAAACTTGCTTGCAATCTTGGCCGTGACGGTCAGCCCATCTTTCAAGGAATATTGCGATAAGGGCACCGGTGACTTCTGTTGCCGATTTGGAGGTGTCTTTTGATGGGCAGCCAGGTTATCTGCACTTCCTGAGTCTCTGTCACATAAGCAAAGCATCTCATGATGAGAAACATAAATCCATCACAAAGCAACTTTTGGTTACACTGACTGATACATGTCACTGCACAACATTACTTGCCTAACTCACTTGCAGAGCATTTGCAAATAATATTAATTTGTGCATGCACAAATAGACAATGCATGCAGAAAAAAATATTATCAGATATCTATTAGGATAGTTTTTAGAGGTTTTTCACACGTACAATCTAACTGGGATCATCTTTCTGCACCGCCCATAGAGATTGACAGTGAACGCAAAAGCACCTTTTGTTAGCAGCATAGCTGGAGAGGGCTAACATGTTTTCTCATTCAAAACAATGTGGCGTCAGATAAACGCCTCCCACTTTAATACAGCGCTACAAGAGTTTGTTTTACTGGATTTTGAAAAAGCATGATTCATATCAACATTGTTTCCATGATGGTTGGTATCCTCAAAAAACAAAATCACCCCTTAAAACCCCCTACAAATGTAAGACTGATATGTTGATTCCTGTCTGGATCTCTCTTACCTCATTCGGCCACTTTCCCGGGTTACAATGTCTCACGAACACAAAGAACACCAACAAAAACGAAATTCAGGACCTTGGTTAAACTGCTAAGAACCGAAGTGATGTTTCTTTAGCGGGATAATTCAAAATCACTGTACTTTTACACTATGGTACACGGCGGCTTTGCTTGGTTGATCTCGCCATTTTGGTTTCCCGCTGAGCGGCGGGTGCATTGTGGGAAGCGCTCGCGCTCCGCACGGACTGATTTCCCTCACAAATTTGAAAAAGCGTTAGTGGGAGGATGTTTACCTCACTCACACCGTCACTTTACACTTTTCTCCCTCCCATCATCATACTTCCGCATCATTCTTCATTACTTTATAGCCATTATACCGTCAGAACGCGGTTTTTTTTTTAACAACTCATTTTGTTGTGTTACGTTTAAGTTCTTTTGAACTTAAGGTTCAATTATTTGCATAACATTTTCTTTGAAAAACGCTAATTAAAATGAAATCTTTTTTCTTTACAAAATTAACAATGGTTTAACTTTAGTAACGATTCTTTTTATTTGTAATTTAACATGAGTTAGTCATGATATTTGCAGTTAAACTTCCCACATAAAATACTTGAATAGTATACTACGTTACCTTATTATTTACTATACTTAAAGTGGTAAACTGTAAAAAACATGTTTTTTGGCAATTAATAAACATGGTTTTACTAGAGTAACCATGCTTTAATAGTTTAATAGTTGCACATGTCTTTGTAGCACAACTATGGTTATTTTTAACTAAATAACTTTTTGTACTGTAGTAAAACCATGGTTAATTTTCATAAGGGTAAACTAGTTATTAGACAATAATACTTATTTATGTACTTATTGATAAACTGGGTCATCTGTATGTGATAAACCATGTGCTGAGAATTTGCCATGTTTTCCAGCAATGTGTAAAGGAAGCACATCCTGGAATACATTATGCAAATGCTGTCATGCAGCCATCTTTTAATGAGTAAAATAAAATAAAAATGATAAATATTTTTCAATTACTGTAGGTGGTATTATCCAAGTTATTTAATGACTATTTAAATTTTTTGTTAGGAAGTATCGGCCCATTTATAAGAGTCTACTGACACAATTCAGAAACACAAACAGACTTTGCTCTTAAAGATCCAGTGCCCAGATTTAAGCATGTTTGGTCTTGTGAAAGACTCAGTTAGAGACCTTTGGCCAGAATTAACCTGTAATGCAATACAAATTTGCTGTGTGTTCCTTTAAAAAACATTGTTTGCCTTTTTACATAGTTATATTTGAAATAATACCACATATAGCCTTATCAAGTATCAGTTACATTTAAAACAGATTCAACAAAACTGAGCTATGTGCAATAATGAAATTAAAGTATTTTGCATAAAAAATAATATTAAAAAAATAGATTAAATTACTGAGAAAAATACTGCAATAAAACCACTGTAGTTAGTTACACAGATTATATATATTGCATCTTGCTGTGGTGCATCTAGTTGTGTTTAAAAATTGTCTTACATATTTAGTAGTATTAAACATAACGTTCAATAGATGGCGCTAGTATACATGACGCACGGAGAAAGACACTACATGCAGTCGGCGGTAATTGTATACGCCTGCGCCCTTGACATGCTGCTGTCTCGCTGCTTTAAAACAGCTGCACTTTAAACGGGTAGCCGCTGGATGTCAACCAAGACGACCGGATTATTATTTATACACCAGACATTTATAAATACACATGTAGTAACCTTGAGGAAGTCTTAGATGTTCCAGGATATCGGCTGACCGTGAGTACACGCAATGCATTGGACGAGCCGATTCTCTTGAAGTTTACAGGACAATATTTCATTTTCTGTATTTCATGCGGCTTATGAAGACGTCCGCACTAAATAACCCAGTCTCTGAGATGATCCATTTTTGCAATGGCGAGGGGTCTGTTTTCTCGGGCCTGGATGTTAAAGACTTACCAGTTTCAGGTAATGATTTTTGGAAATGTTTTGATGATCGCTATATGGCTCCAGCTCATGCCTGCCTGGTAACGTTAATAATGAATTTCAGTAGCAATGTGTTTGCTCTTGGGACCCCGACAGTATTCATATCCTTTGGGTATTTTATATTCTGGTTTGAAATGCCGTTAAATGTGGTGCGGTTGTCTGTGGATACGGCGTTTACATCAGCACGAAGGCTTTGAATGTATCCGGATGTATGCATGTTGATCCGTTGACGTTTCATTAACCTTAGCTTTTTAACCACAAAACAGGTGCACTTGCCCAAAATGATTAAATATGAGAGACAATATGTAGCGACTGACCGTTTTTAAGTATTTGCTGCTTCTCATATGGCAGTGAGTTGGCTATTTAACAGAGGTTGCTATGAGATGTTTATCCTGCTCAGCTGTGGACATAATCCCCTATACTGGATAAAGTTAAACTGGATCTGTGTGGTGCCATGGCAGCCAACACAACTCCACAACATGACAAAGGAGCTTAAAAGAGAAGCAAAGCTTACAGCTAAACCACAGCATTTAAGATATAGTACAGTATGTAATAGCACAGTATTTTAGTAAAGACGTTCTTGTTCTTCTGTACTTGTACCTGTTGTCAATATTTGCCTAGAGTTGTTTTGAGAGATTTTTAAAAGTGTGTCCGCCCTTTCAGTTCAATAAGGATTGGTTTTCTCTCTTTTCTCTCCTTTACAGGTTATGATCTTTTTTTGGTCTTCTCCTTTGTTTTTTAGCTCTTATCTGGAATCCCTTTAAATGTGCTCGTAAAGTACCTGTGAAATTAAATTGAAACTTTTTTCCTTTTAGTATAAATACGTTAGGCTTAAGAATAAATATAAACTGATTCGGTCCAAAACATTGCCAACATTCTCATAAATAAGATAAAAGCATTCAACACCTACAGTTTGGCATGTGCACTGAAAAAGTTTTTCTGTCCAATCAAATTCCGCAGCGTCCCGCCCTTTAGGTTTTGTTACATTACGTCTTTGCTGGAATGTGCCATAATTTTTTTTCTCGATAGTTCAGTTAAACTGACATTCCAGTTTGTTCAGATGAGTTGCTTTTACCAAGTTGATTCCACATTATCAAGTTTTTCCTCTTTAACAGACTTGGGCTGTGATGCGCAATGCTTTTTTGTGTCTAGTAAAAGGTTTTCTCATATCCGTGACACTTGGCAGGCACAGACCACATCTGTTTCATAAAGTAGATGTGAAAATAGAGGTGTGTGTGGTTGGGAGAATCACATCACAAGTAATAAATGATCAATTGCAACATGATAAATTGACTCGAGCCAAATACTGACGGTGCCGGAGCTGGTGCATACAAGCGGGAATGCTGACTCTAGTCTAGAAAGGACTGGGCTGTTTCAGCAAAATGGTTCTTGACAAGAACTTGGCACAATGAGTACAGAGAGAACTTGCCATCAAATACATCTGGGGTCGTGAAGCAATGCTACAAATAAATGATTAACTGTTGATTTCTGGGTAAAAAAGTGCCTAGACTGGATGGATGGGATATGTTGTTTTTCAACCTTGTCTTGATCTCACAACCACAGCAAACATAAAGCCTCTGTTTGTATAGTTAAACATCAGGGTGTTTAAGTCAATATGAACAGCAGTATACTATACTATATTATAATTTTGTAATGTGGCAGTGAAATAAAATATTCAATAAGAAAATATGTAACACATAAATTGATTGGATCGTGAAACGTGGGCGGTTGAAATATAACCAGAAGCGAGCGCATGCTTGCATTTAGTTGTGATTGACTACTAGCTGACATTCATCACTTTTGACTACGTAGGTTGTGAAACTTGCAGGTAAAATCCTGAAAAGCAACTTGACGCACCATAATGGTAATGCATTTTTCATTCTTTTAAAAATTTGTTGTGTTTGCTATTATTGCCATGCATTTGTCAAATCAGTGTTAACTAGCCCTAACTAGCACTACTCTGTGATTTCAAGTTGTCTTTTTAGTATATGTGTAGAGTGGGATCCATTTGTCTTGCAAATTTGGACATGCATGCCAAGAGCCAGTTTAAGATGTAATGCATTGAAAATACAGTGAAATCTTTGCAAATTTGGTCACGGAAGCCTGTGTCCCAAATTTTGCATCACATTTGAAAGAGATGTGAGATTGATTTCTGGAAGTAGACCTATGGTTATATTTCATCTAAAATTTGCTGAGATAATCGTTCAAAGCTGTAATTTAAGCAGCCAATAATGAATACACTGCATTTACATTTTACTACTTTACACGTGCACAGATTTATTCTTAGCAATCTGGAGGTTTGAGCTGGAGGTAGAGATTTACACCTCTTTACGATTACATTCTCTTTGTCCTCAGTAACCTCAGTTTGGTTTTAAAACGCACAGACTAGTGTGATTTGGTAGGAAGGAGTCCAGTCTGAAACAAGCTCCTTTGAGATTTGTATTGGGATCTAGCCATTTCCTCAGTGACTGTGATGTTAATAATGTTTATTACTTCACATCCAACTCGTAACACACATCTGGACAGTGTGTTTCTTGGATGCTTCCCTAAACTTGTTCAGTTTGAGTTTATATACAGGACGTGATTGCGCCATGTTTTCAAAAGGGTACAAAGTAATGTAGCAAGAAGTGAGAAAGGAATGTTTGTATTCTGGTAATACAGGTTTTCAAAACAGTTCTATAGATTGTATGTTTCCAATGTCTAAACTGCATTTTTTTTCTAGGGGACAAACTACACTAGTCAACATTTGAAGTAGATCAAAACCTTTCCTAAAAGTTGTCTTAAAACCAATAACCAATATCCGTTCTAGTCTTAGGACAACTTGGATGAAAGTTTTTGATCCACTTCAAATGTTGACTAGTATATTTTAGGTTCACTCTTAGTCAGAAATGTTAATACCCTCTGCACAAAAATAGGATATCATGTGTGGTCTATTTTCTGATCTTTCAGAGGTTCAGTTTGACAGACAAAAAGCTTTATTGTATGTGTTGGTGCTTGACCTTTGAATGTGACCCTGTCTGTGAAATCCAGGTTAAAGTCTCATAATGGAATTTTGAAGTATGAATGAATGTATGAATTATCATGTTAGGCTAGCAACGTAATAGCCGCATCTACTGATATGTTAAACATCAGCACCCAGCACTGGCTCTGTTGGTACAATTAACCACGCAACAACTCCTTGACATATTGACTTACAGACACCCCTACTAGCCTACAACACAAGGCACGTCTCTTCTTTCTGCCTCTAGGTTGCGTGCGCAAGCAGTGATGACGTCTCCGAGAAATCCATGCATAAACATAGTGCATATCATATGCTTTATTTTGATTGGTTGAGGAATGTTCCATGGAAGTTGATTATTTTTCTGTAAAACACACACCTAACCTGTCAAATGTCTTGAAATAAACACCAGAGCGTTTTTGTTTACATTATATATGTGTGTGAACTGTGTATAATAACTTTGTATGGATAAATGCACACACATGCATGTGTATATACGTTTATTTATATATAAATACTTAAAGGTATAGCGAAAGATTTTCTTTTTCCGGGTGGATCATCAAGACTATTGGTCATCCCAGTTGTCAATCATTCTGATGATATGTTAACGTAAGGCCGTCGTACGTGCTCGTCCCTAGGTTCGATTTCTGCACATGCGCACTTTCAGGTGTATATGTGTGGTGGGCTACTGCTTCAGTCATTCATTAAAGCTCGAGTTCTCACTGTGTTTTTTCAAAATGTCTTATGTTCGCAAGAGAAAAAGTGTCTACGAATTGCATGGCAAGAAGAGAAAGGCCTCTGAAGAAAGAAACAAGACCAGTGGCCGGTTGCCATAGCCGTGACGTTAAGACTGCATCTTAAGAATGATTCTGACTACCTAGCAATTAGTTAGGGCTAATCAGTCTTATTATTTGGATTTAAATTAGACCAATCTACCTTTCCATGTAACATACTTAAAACAGTTATGATCAGTCTTGAAGTAAAAAATTAATGACTAACTTTTTAGACTAGTCTTAAAGTTTTATGCAACCGGCCACAGATTGTTTTTTAAATAATATTTCACATGCTGGCGTGCGCTAAAAGCACAGGTTGGGCTTCCCACTAACGTTTCTACTCGACGGGTAAAATTTGTCATGCTATTTGGAGAAATCCATTTAAAGAGTAACTAAACCCTAAACCAACTTTTTTTAGTTAATGATCTGTAAGAATGATGCTTTATTAGTGCTGTTCATTGATTTTAGTAATACTGCAATATATGGTGTAAAAACGTCTGAGTGCCGCCCTCTTCAGGCTGAACGGTGGCTACTGCAGTTGAATTTTCCCATTGGATGTTGGGTCCAAAAAATGACTCGTGACGTAAGCAGGTTCAAGCTCACCACGCCCTTGTTACGATCTCACCACACACTTGGTACGAGCTTAGTTCGTCCCCTCTATCTCCGTTGGGATCTGCCCACTTTTCTTGCATTTTTCAAATATTGCCAGTGGGTGGAGTCAGGCTCTGACCAGGGGTTTAGTTACGCTTTAAAATCACTGATAGTAAAAGTTGATGTAAGCTATGATTAGCGATGCTAGCCCCGGCACAAGTCACGAACCGCGCAGACACGGTAAACATCTCAACGTATGAGCTATGCATGCCGGCAGCAACTTGTAAACAAAAAGAAGAGGCTTGTTCTCTCGTGCACATGTTTAATAGGCATTCCCTTTCGGGAGCAGGTAGAGTGTTGCGCATGTGCATTTTTTGAAAAAAGTGGAGGGGCGGTTCTTTTCAAAAATTCGAGAAAATCTTCCGCTATACCTTTAATATATAAATATATATTTTTTTCTTAAAATTCTACATGTATGTGTGCAAATTTATATGTACACAATTATTATATACAGTTTACACACATATATGATGTAAACAAAAACTTAAAGGGGACAGAGAATGAAAAAACATTTTTACCCTGTCTTTGTTGAATAATGGTAGTTTACTCGCATTCACGAACATACAAAAAGTGCTAGACATGCTAAACATCTCAGTCCCATAGAAATTCCTCTTTTAGAAATGTCAACCAGAAAACGGCCCAATCTGAAAAACTGATGCTTATGACATCACAGGCATCTCACTGCCCCTTCACTTTAAAATAATTGGCTAAATTTTTGAGTGGCATCAAAGTCAGCCAATCAGTAATGAGATTGCAAGTAGGGGGAGCCAAATAGGTGCAAAACCACTTGTTTAAAATCCCCCACCCTAATAGAGCTATCTGAGAGAGGTTTTTAGGAAGCTTCTAAGGCATTACAGACCCAAACAAAACATCATTTGTCTACATGTCACATCACAGAACAAGGATAAATACCCCGTTCAATCATTCTATGTCACCTTTAAAAACTTTTACTGTTATGCATCTCTACTTTGGATTATTTGAAAATAACACAAAGCATTATTTTTTTAGTAATTCAACGGCCCGTTGTCAAATATTCTTTACGTAAACTACTAAACTGCATTTCTGAGTCTGACATTATCAACAAAGCAGATATACTCTAGTAGTGAAGATATGTATCAAACTTATTTGTTATGATCTTTTACAACTACCCCTTCGTTTTTCTGTATTCAAATATTTTGTTAGCATTAGAAGAACAAAATGTGCTGGCATATTTGTCATTTATGTTTACTCAATGCCTTTGTGTGCCAGATAAAGTGACAGAAACGCCCTCTAGGGTGTCATACAAAAAGAGGAAATAGGCTATTAGATAATTTGTGGCCTTGCTTTAGTTGCACCAGATTGTAACTGTTGCTAACCAGTATTTAGCAGTTATGTGGTTCTCTTAAAGTGCATCACGTCCCCACCTAGAACCAATTATCAACAGTTAGTTGATAATTGGTTCTATGTGGGGACGTGATGCACTTTAAGAGAAGGATGCTTGTTTTTTTTTTTTTTTGCTAACAGTATAGGGCAGGGCTCCAGACTGCCCCCAAATGGTGGCATTTTGCCCCTAAAATTTGAGAGTGTGCCACTGAATTTTACATCCAGTCGCACATGTGCAACCAGTAAATTTGACCTTTTTTTCCAAAAGTGCACAATAAAACGTGACACTGAATTTGAAACAGCACATTGTACTTTCTGCATCTATCATTAAAGTATTTATTAGTAATACAGTGGAAATTAGTAGAAATGTGAATATTTGGTTAGCATGTTGATTTACGGTGTGTGCCCCTAAATTTTCTGGTTGCGCCCCTAAAATTTTCAGTTTGGGGCCACTGTGCTCCTACTGAAAAAAGTTAGTCTGGAGCCCTGTAGGGTGACATTATTATTGTTTCTTTATTTTTGGAGATTTAACAGAAGAATAAACCTAAAAATCTGTGCATATGCACATGTAAAGATTAGCATTTAAGTGGATTATCTGTGATAAGGTTGGTTGACAGACCTGGGCTAATGTAAGAAATGTGCTTACTCTTTCTTTAGGCTCGATTGTCTTATGTTCGAGTGAAGCATCTCTTGCTCACCTGGCTTGTGGTGTTTGTGGGCAGTTGGGTTGTTTATGTGCAGTACTCTAGTTACAGTGAGCTGTGCAGAGGACGAGAATGCAAGAGCATTATTGTGAGTTTTTTTCCGTCTATTAAATTCATTCATTTGGCATTTCTGTCTGCTATAATATAATGCATCATTTAATTTTGTTTACTTTTTGTGATTTACTGTATTCTACATAAAATCATCCTATGTAATGTAAAGAGCATTCTGTTATAATATAACCTTGCTATCTTTAATATTGACTGAGTCTGAGTCAGCTCTGAGTCCACAGCTCCATCTGTTGGTGTTGTGGGGAAGATACACAACAACAGCTGTGTGGTTTATTTGATTGGCTCCTACTAAAGTCAGTCTCATTTGAAATGCCCATTTCTAACAGTGTGACAAATACAGCAAAGGCATTATTGATGGCTCTGCATGTAGCAGCTTGTGTGAAGAAAGCTCACTATACTTTGGAAGGTGCCTCTCCACCAAGTCAAACAATCAGGTATGGATCTGCATCTCCAACTCTTTTGCCATAGACCCTATACACATATTTTAGTGCTACCATCTTGGCATCACTGCTTTGCCTAATGTTTTGCAGGTGTATACAGGCAGCTGGGGTGACAAGGATGGGGTCATAAAGTGCCAACTCGGTGACGTTCTGCACTATGAACTGGGAGAAGAGCTAGAGCAAAAGAAAGAGATAGCACTCTATGAAAAACCCACCCGTGGAACCTCTGTAGAAAAGTTTAAAGAGATGGTTGCCAGTCATTTAAAGGTATTCACATTAATCTCAGGGTATTTTATTGATTTTAGAAATGAGCCATAAGATTGTTAGTTAAACATCAAGGAGCAGTTACCCGGACAGGGTTTAGATTAATCCAGGACTAGTCCTTAATTATATCAGGACATTTTAAACAGTTTTTTTTTAACAAACATTACAAAAAACAATACTGTTGTGCATAATTGACATAAAACAATCGTACTGATATATGTTAAGATATGTCAGTGCAGGTGTTTTAATATATGGCAACTCAAACGCAGGATACGCTGCAAAAATCCTGCTGTGTATCCCGGGCTTTAGTCTGGGATTAGAATAAGAACTGTCCGGGAAACGGCCTCTAAAAGATCTTAAAGGTGTCATAGCATGAAATCTGACTTTTTCCATGTATAAGTGCTATTATTGGGTCCCCAATGCTTCTATCAACCTAGAACATATGAAAAAGATCAACCTAGTAACTTTGTTTGGGTAAGCAATTTTCTGCAATAAGGTCGTTCAGATTTCGCCTGTTTTGTGATGTAGGTAGCAAGGCGAATTACTATATAATACTGGCCCCTTTATCTGCAATATCAAACCACAGCACTGCCATTTAGCGCAGAGAGAAAATAATTGACAGCACAATTGAGTTTCAATTACAACAAACCACCAACATTGTGATCAGTGTTTGCATTTCTTCCGCTCATTTGCATTTTAAACGACACACCCAAATACGGCACTCTTTTGCTCAGGCCTACAAAGTGGCAATTTCAACATGCTATAATAAATTATCTGTGAAGTATTTTGAGTTAAAACTTCACATACACACTCTGGGGCACCAAAGATTTATTTGACACCTTTAAAAAAATCACATAATATGACCCCTTTAAAGGGACATTCCACTTTTTTTGAAAAATTTCCAGCTCCCCTAGAGTTAAACATTTGATTCTTACCGGTTTGGTATCCATTCAGCTGATCTCTGGGTCTGGCTCTAGCATTTTTAGCATAGTTTAGCATAATCCATTGAATCTGATTAGACCATTAGCGTCACGCTCAAAAATAACATAATAAGAAAAAGAAATAAGAGTTTCAATATTTTTTTCTATTTAAAACTTGACTTTTCTGTAGTTACATCGTGTACTAAGACTGACAGAAATTTAAAAGTTACGATGGTAATGGTCTAATCAGATTCAATGGATTATGCTAAACTATTCTAAAAGTAGTACCGCCAGACCCGGAGATCAGCTGAATGGATTCCAAAATGGTAAGAATCAAATGTTTAACCCTAGGGTAGCTGGTAGCTTTTTTTAAAGTGGAGTGTCCTTTTAATACTAGGGGGAGTATTACACCCACTGGAAGCATAAAGTCAAAGAGTTTTGTTGATGATGAGATGATACGCAAACATGGCATCACTGCTGATTTTATTTCCCAAAAGAGCATTTACACAGCTTAAAATGCTTAAAAACACTTTAAAAATATTTATTTTTTCTCTAGGCAAAGGTGGGAGAGCTGGCCAACCTTTCTAGTCTGGTAACCCTAATTCTTTCAGTGGCAGACAGCAATCGAGATGGCCATATCTCTCTCCCAGAGGCCAAATCTGCTTGGGCTTTATTGCAGCTCAATGAAGTCCTACTCGCAGTGGTGCTCCAAGACCGGGAACACACGCCTCGACTTTTGGGCTTCTGTGGAGACCTATATGTGGTAGAGAGGGTGCCTCATGCTCCGCTGTATGGTCTCAGCCTTCCATGGCCCATGGACCTGTGGATCCCTACGGGTATGCGTCGAAGGATGGACCAGTGGTTCACCCCTTCATGGACTCGTAAGGCCAAAATCTTTATCGGGTTGCTGGAACTTATAGAAGACATCTTCCACGGTACTTTTGGCAGCTTCTTAATGTGTGACATGAGAGCCAGTACATTCGGTTACACCGATCGGCATGACCTCAGGCTGGTAGACGGGCAGCGCGTGGTAGCCGAAGAGGCCTTCAAACAGGCTATGGTCCTCAAGCGTTGCCAGGAGGACGAGGATTGTGTGTACGGCGTGGATTGTCGGACTTCGTGCGACCTTGCTGAACACCATTGCACGGCCGACGTGGCTCAGCCCAACTTGGCCAGGGCTTGCGGAGCGCTAAAAGACTACCTCCTAAGAGGAGCTCCCTATCATCTACAAGAAGAGCTGGAGAAGCAGTTATACGCCTGCATTGCTCTTAAGGGTTCTGCCGAGCAGATGGAAATGGAGCACTCGCTCATCCTCAACAACCTCAAAACATTGCTGTGGAAACAGATCTCGCACACTAATGACTCCTGAAGAAAATAAGCTACATTCAAAAGCTTGAAAGTCCCATCAGATTCAATTATTAGGAATCTGGCTGGAAATACAATGCTGGTGGGAATGCAAATTTTGCCTTCATTTTGATAGGCTCTTGAAGTGAGACTGGCAGGGATATTCATTGCTGCTGTTATACGAAGTTCTTTTTCACAAAACGGTGACAAGATATGCTCAGGCTCACCATTTTGAGTAAAATTCACGTTTCTATTTTGTCCACACTTTATCATACATTAATCGGTGATTATGCTTATTTTATACTTCCTTCAAGTGTTATGAAGGAGCAAATGACTTTGCATCCATTGTTGGATGTTAACACAATGCTAAAGAATGCACTCACCACCAACTATGGTTGTGTAAATTGTATTATAGTTTTTCATTAATGAGCACAGCAAAAAGAGCCATAAAGGAGCCATTCTGAAATGGATTTGAAAATGCCTTGATATGCATGTTGCCAGTGAGTGTGTTTTTTATTTTTAGTGCTTGTGTGTGAAAACGAGTCTCATTGCTCGTACTCCCACAACTGAAGGACACAAAAATATTGATGTAGAGCAGAGCAAGATCGCACTGCACAGTTCAAATTCAAATGTTTACCAGATAAATCAAGTTTAAGGCCTTTTAAATCAATTATAAAAGCCTATAGCATTGTTGGTCTGTTATTTATTTTAAATTATTTTGGTTTGTTGGCATCCAAGTCTGTACTCATAAGTAGGTCGCTGTAAGTACCCATCTGCTAAATGAATTTGAACATTAAATCGCGAATTGTCACTTTGACTTAAATTATGCAAAAGGTTGGGGAATGTGTAAACTTTATATACATTTTTTTTGCCATTTGAATCTTGTGTAACTTTTTGTAGAGTAAAAAATTTGATGTAGGCCTGTGTAAGGCATGTGTGAAATTACTTTACAAGCTAAAACAGTACGAAATGTCTTTCGTCACCATCATTCATGATCTACTAACAATAAGAGATTTATGCTTTCAGTGATTACATAAAACATTTTCAGTAGAATGTTATGGATTGTATACATGCCAGTTTGTTCCATTTTGTGTGTTAATGAAACGCATTGCTGCTGATTGAGAGTTAGTGATTTTTTTTTAAGATTTGATTGCATGACTTTGCACATTAAAAATGTTTCAAATACTTTCCTGGCTATATCAAAGTTTATCATTGTCAAATATGTCTATTGATCAAATTCTACTGACATGAAAGATACTGCTTTTTGTATCAATGACCACAAACGCAGTAATTCTTTCCAAATAATTTATTTGGAAAAGGTGCACTTTCTTTGGAGCAGTTGACAGTTCTCTCTTTAGTCATCATCAGCAGCCTCCTGGGCCCGAAGGAAGCTGGCCTTTTTCTGGGCCACACGGTCCTTCCTCTGAGCCAGAGTCAGCTTGGCACGGTTCCACCTGCAACACAATATTCATTAAAGAAAAGAAAAATATATTGTTTGGTCTTCACACACATCTGCTCAAAATACTGTTGACAGCTGACACAGGAGGAGTGTAGGTAACGGTTTCATTCCTTCATTGCTGGGCAACAGGCTTAGAATGTAATTTTATTTGTATATCTAAATAATTAACAGGGCAAAATAACAAACTGATTCTAGCTTCTATACCAGGGGTGGGCAGCAACTGGTCCTGAGGGCCACAGCCCTGCAGAGTTTAGCTCCAACCCTAATCAAACACAGCTGAAAAATCTAATTGAAGTCTTCAGGACTGTTTGGAAAAGACATTCAGGTGTGTTCGATTAAGGTTAAAGCTAAACTCTGCAGGACTGTGGCCCTCGATGCCCACCCCTGTTCTATACAGATTGTGAAGGAAAGATATTTTTTACAAGGCTAAAACTATTCTTTGTCCATTAAAAGGTTTATATGTATGCAACCATAAGAAAAAGCTTAACCCTTTGACTGGCGCAGCCGTTTTTGAGTCGGGTGATGGTGAAAAGGTGATGTACCCCTTCAAATTAATATAAATCTGGCATTTTTGGGGGGTCTAGAAGCCTAATTTTGGTCTTGTTTTAATGAAGACACTTTAATGTTTTTTACGGAAGTGTCTATTTTTTTATAGCAGTTTACATTTATTTGTAATAAATAAAAAATGCAATAGTATAATTTTTAATACATAAAAGAATAAAAAAATGGAGGTTTGCTGCATACTCGTCAAAAATTTTATAAATTACAGTCACTGCATTATTATTACTGCTACAAGGTTTTGAAATATAAAAACTACATTCTTAGACCTTTGCTAACAATAAATAGTTTGTCGTGATAGATTAACATTTACATGAAAAATTTTGGTGTGTTTTAAATGAAAAAAGTTAGTGTGTTTTCACACCTAGTTCGTTTGAGCCCTCCAAATGCTCTCGGAGCGGTTCAGGGTGTATATGTGAACAAACTAAGTGATCTCAGATCCCCCTAAGTCAACCAAACTCAGACCAAGTCTGGAGGTGGTCTGATGACTGTTCGCTTTTGGGTTCTTTTGTGGTTCGATTTCTTTTTGATATGTGAAATCAATGAGGTCCCGGTCCACATTGTATCAAAATCAACTGCTGCACAGAAAGCTGGTATCTGAGTTCTTATGAAGTTGTGATGTGAACAAGAAGGGGTCTGAGATAACATCAGTTCTGAAGAGGACCAAAAAGTATAAAAAAAAACTATATTGTGAACACCAAAAGGACTGAGGTCACATTCGGCAAATTCCTTTTCTGGTTCACTTTAGGTGAACTAGGTTTGGTTCTTTTAAAATGAACTATATGTGAAAACACCCTTAGGTGTCCTGCTCACAGGACAGCACCAAATAACGGGTTTTAAGCAATGCCTAAGCACAAGAACCCACCTCTTCTTCTTGACCTCTTTCTTGGGCTTCTTCTCATGAACCGGGTTCTCACGGATGGCAGAATGAGCCTTTTTGTACATCTCCTCAACCTGCAACAGATTATAAAGTTACAGCAGAACAGATGCATTATAGGTAACGTCTTGGTACAAGGTTAACGATGAATGCTAAAAATGCAGGAAAATTTTAAGTCCTTGATTAAAATGCATGTTTGAGCTGCCTTCATTTAAAATCACCTTGCACTGACATATTTTAACATCTATTAATGCCAATGTTTTGTCTCAAGATGCACACCAGAATTTTTTGTAAGGTATGTTTGTAAATCTAATTAAATATTCTAATATAACTAAAGGGACATTCACATTATAACGATAACTATAAAAAAACCTTTTATATTAAAGAGAATAGCGGAGTTCACACCCCAATTATAACTTTAAATATACAATGAACTATATTGTTGAAATCACTTTCTGAGCCATTTTTCCCCCAACTGATGAACAATAAACCATTGAAATGACAGATGACACGCTGGAGAAGCGCATGGTTAAGGTCCATAACACATAACATATCCAGCACTGATGCAATTAATGTGAAATTGACTTCATAATGTTTTTATTCTACTACACTGACTATACCAAAAGCTAAGATATTAGACTACACAAACTACATTCACTGTTCAGAGATACACAAACCATTGCGTGTTTAGGACATCTGTTGGTTATAGCCGCTGTTAATGCAACAAAAACAGCCTATTTACACATTTAATGACATGTGAAGAATAACAAATGTTTCACTTAAAGGAAATATGCAATATTAGTAAAACATTTGCTTGAGTACTGAGCCTCGCTAGCGAATTAGCATTAAGTTATTGTTATCATCCGGTGGTCTTAGTCCTGGATTAATCTAAGCCCTGTTTTAGAAACTGCCCCTATATAGAATAAAGACTCATCATAGGCTTTAATACTTCAATCAGATTTCCTAATAGATAAATAAAATTAAAACACAGTATTAAAACCAATGCACCATATGCAATACAGACATTTGGAGATGAGTGTGCTCCTATATAGCTCAGTGGTAGAGCATTGCGTTAGTCATGGGTTCGAACCCAGGGAACATGCATGCTAATAAGTCGATTTGAAAAAAAGTGTTTGACAAATGGATACATGTAAATGTCAAATGCTATTGGATGAACATCATGATGGTTTCATCTGTCCCATCAATAAATTTCAAAAGTTGCATAAATTTAAGAGATCATCAAAAAAGCAACAAGTAAAACTGAAACAATGAAATGTTTAAGGTCTGTGTCACTGACTAAATGGTCAAGATTCTAGCTATGATCACTAAAAATGAAACACAAAACAGCGATTTGATAAGCAATAATGTGATGTAGAAGCATGCTCACTTACAGAGTCTGATGTCACACCGTTCTTGATAAAACGAGAGAACTGCTTCTTGTACTGCTCCTCATCCTCCTCCATCAGATAGCTCATGTACTCCGATATGTTCAGGCCCAAGATGTGCTTCCTGTGCATCTCAGCGTTGAACTCCTTGCTTTCAGAATCGTAGCCCGGAAACCGTTTAGTGCTAGAAACAAAGTTACAGATTCAATAATAAAGCCTAAAGATGAAAAATTAATCCACATAAGATGCAAGCTTTTAAAAACATATTAAAGTGTGTCAATATTTGTGCTGTCACTTTATTTATCATAGGTTAATTTTTAAAATACCAAGAAATGCCAGATGTGTCCTGCCCTCACTGTGAGACTGTTTAGCTATTATGCTCTCATAATATGCCTTTCATTATGATGCAGAAACATAAATGCAGCCAGACTTAGTTAAGTGTTCAGAGCTTTAGCAATCCAACAAAGTTTTCTTTAAATATAAAATATTACGTTTCTGAACTCATTCATGGCTTAGATCTAAACATTCACTTTCTATTGCCAATAAAGCTTTATCTTAGCTTGCTCTGACCTGTGAGGGATGGACAGTCCTCCATCCACTGCTCCTTTAAGAGCACCAAACACCTTATTCCCTGTGGTGGTTCTAGCGAGGCCAGCGTCCAGGTAGCAGGTAAATGCCCCTGGCTGGCCATCAATGCTTTCCACATTGAACTCATCTCCAGTCACTTCAAGCTGGCCTTCATACACCTTATCCAGACCAAACTTATTCAGCAGCTGAAATGGAAAATTAAACATCATATTAGCACACACATATCTAATCATGTATTCACGTCTGTAGTTAATGAAGAGCTTTCACCAATTTGTTCAGAGAGCAAAATCAATGAAAAACTCAGATGAAAGAAAAACTTGAATATGAAATTCTCTATTGAGGGAGTTGTCATCTTTTGAAGACAAATTTGATTGATTTCTTCTTCTTAGTATCAGTTTCAAAGCATTCTGGACACTGTGATAGAGTACATCAGCAGAAGCAGGGTAATTTAGTAAAATTGTCTTTATAGTTAAATTTATAGTTATCAATTAAGTGTGAACTAAGGCTGGGCAGTATATTGAGCTTTGGTAATACATCAATATTTTTTCATCTTCAATTTTAGACCTTGATGAGAATTAACATTATTCATCATATAAAAAAATAAATAAGCAATTATGATATAAAAGTGATATACATGTGTTGTTATACTGATAAAAACCTGGATTTCACCCTTACTTTAAAACAGATGCTTAGTTTGTGGTTCATACTGTTTTTATGAAAACACAACAAAAATTAAAAAAATAGAAACTCACTTATATTAAAGGAAATTAAACCTTTATTAACCAGCGTTCGCTTGCGGTTTTGCTTTCGTCATTGTCCTGTCAGGATGGCCAGATACGCATAACGAAACCAGCCCAAAGGCCATTCAAAATTAGTCCAACAACTCACACTATCCAAACCAAACCGCGCTCGGGCACGTTTGACCCCCAAAGCCTGGTTTGTTTGACTAGTGCGATCGCTCTGTTCTGAGTTGCAGAGTTAGGCCGGAGGGCGGTTCACTTGGGCTCAGGCGCGGAAGGCTGTGGTGTGAGCGCAATCGCCCCTGAGCGCGATTCAAAAGGTGAAGACGTCAGTTGCGCGACCACTCACCTTCATCTGCCTCCGTAAAAACCTTTTGATGCGAGCAGCGGGGTTACTTGAATGTCCGAGCTGCGCACGTGACGATCAACTAAGCAATATGATGACATGTGAGAGGGCTGTCTGTAATCGCGCACCAAACGACTCCGAATAAAAAACACAGACTTATCATTACAGTGGGTTCCAGTGCTAAGAGAGCGCTTTACTTCCTGCTTTTTCAAAACAATCGCATCTTAATGACGAACGCACGCCCGGACTCAAATCGTTAAAAAGTACAGTGTGAGTGCATGCACCTGGGGGAGTAGGGAGGGGTGACAATCGCGCTGGGGCATGGTTTGGTTTGAATAATGTGAGTGCGCCCTAATGAACCAAATCCTTGCATCTCTAACCCAAAGAAACTAACTAGTTTGAAAGTAGCCCAATTCAGAACTCCGTCAAAAGGCAGCCGACCTGGCGATGGTGCCTTGCTTTGAACCCAATTGGTTGCGTAGAAGAAACGCCTGATAAACATGCGGCTCGCATTATATGAGGAATAAGTCATGCTGCTCGCGCAGAAAATTATTTACAGATATGAATTTTTGTACATTTTGCCCAAACCTAGTGTGAACGGCCCTTAAGCGTAAAACAAGAACAGAAAACTGTTTACTGTATATGTGCATACTTCAAATCAAATATGTAAAGCTAAGCTGATTTAAATCAAACATAAAAAAAAGATTTTTGTTTGTGTGAACAAAGTCTATGAGACAGGTTTTGATCACTTTAAAATACAATTACTACTCTGAACCAGAACACTTACCCTGCGTGCCAACAGTAAACCGGTGCAATAGGCAGCGGCGTAATTTGTCAGCCCAACAGTAATGCCATACTTTGGCAACTCGTGAGAGTAAGAAGCGCAGACGATCGCGTCGCCTTCAATTTTGGCATATGCGATCTGATAGAGAGAGAGACATAAAGTGAAAAGTTTGATACAGTGATTAACAAAAAATAAATAGGAGTATAGAAAATATTAAGTGGCAAACCAAATTAAAGTTATACAACTACATTAAGTAAGAAAATTATTAACAAAATTTCAGAAACCATGACAGCTGCTCATACCTGGCAAACAATATCCCTATTGGAGAATCTAACGATCATCCTGTACTTCGGTGTGTTGTACTTGTTCTTGTCTTGGATGACAAGACGCTTACGGGCAAAGTAGTCAGTTTTTCCCTCTGGAACAGCAAACAATTTCATGTTTAGGTCAATGTAAACCAATGGTTAAACTCCATAAAGCAATTGCAATGAAACAATTGAATACCTCGCCTCCTCCTGAACTTGACCTGATACCTCTTGAAGTACGACTTGTTCTTGACCACCTTAACGAAGCCCTGCAATAAGCCATTTGATTGTCAGTTAACAGATCTGTTTTATCAATAATTAAACACATTATAGGTTATCAAACATTTCATTTACAAACACAATCTCTGCTTAATGACACTTTAGTCTAAAGTGATTTTAAAGAAGCTTCAGGAGAAATAAAGCTGTAGTCCTAACCATGGCAAACACATAAAGGACATAATACGATTGTTGCTCTGACCGTGTCAAAAAACTTTTTTACTGGCAACTGAGGGAAACAAACGTGCCGTTTTGCTCACGATAGACTACAGTGACAGGACTGATCGACTGAATCTAATGCCATCCTGTCGCCTCAATGCCCATCATTGATGGACATCGTACTGTAATAGTGGGAGATGACATTTATTGAGTACACAGCAATGTATTTTGGTGATTTACTGACCATTTTTAATCGTTTGTTCTCCTTTAGGATGGGAGACTGAAGTCTTCAGACTCCGATACTGCTCCCGCTGCACTGAGAAAAGGAAGTTCATGCTGCGCTTTCGACCGGAAGTCAAACCGCTCGGAGATTAATGTGTGTCCGCCCCTAGTGTACAGGAGGCGTCCTTGCAGCACAGTTTGAGAACGTTTGTTTTATTTAGATTTTGATTTCTGGATATCATATCTTATTATTAAACAGCCATACAAGTCTTTTTAATGTATTAAATGTATTCTTCCGGCGTGAAAGAAATCTGTAGTATACTTATACTTTTAGCATTTAGCATACTTTTAGCATTATTTTACTGTAGTCAAATTCATAGATACTATAAACAAAATCGTTTTTTAACTTTACTATAGTAAACATAAAGTATAATACAGTATTAACGACAGTAATACTACAGAATATTAGGCTTATGTATACATTAAGTGTTTTACAATTTACTGCAGTTTACTAAAGTAAATAAATATTACAGTATAGTATATTCTACAGTATTTTCATGTGCTCCAAAATATAGGCCTAGACATGTTACAAATGTTTTGTTTCATTTCATGAGACCAATGTGTGAACCATGGGCTACATATCACAGTTCTCATTCTTAAAAAAATAATAATCACCAAGTTGAATTAAGCATAATGCACAATAGCTTGTTTCAGTAGCCTAAAGTTATAAGCCATTATTGCAATTCACCTTAAAACCACAACTTGGACAATTACATAGAGCAACCCTTCAAGATAGATTCAGGAAAGTAAAAAGCAACTCTACATTAACCGTTCATCAAATACATAACCACATTCGAGCATTAACTGTTAACTTCCTTAATATTGGGTGTGTCAAAATAACATGTAGTTGTTTCTCAGCTACTGTGTTGACACACTGTCCGGTATGGGCAATTTTATTTGTTGTTAAATAAATTATTTGTGTCATTAAATTAAAGAGTAGCTTTTCTTCATACTTTGTCTAATAAGATTGCCCCACACTGAAGATGATTGCTATTGCTTATCTCTGCTGTCAGACCGGTTTTGTTTCTCAGGTGATCATCATTACCCCTTTGACAGCTAAAATTTGTGAGAAGTTTGTGAGAAGAGGAACTGCTCAGTCAGGTTACTTTAAAAACAAGCCCCTTAGTCATTGGCTGAGCTGTTGTTTTTGAGGAACTTTGACCAGCTTGTAAGCGAGTCTGTTATAAAGTAGCATGTGATTGTGTTGCTGTAGATTTTCTTCTTCGGTAAGAAAAAAAAAACAGGTGTGACAGTCAGTAAGCAAATGTGATTAAATTTAAAGGGCAGATTTTTGAAGATCAGTGCACCCTCATATGTAAGGACACCTGCATACAGGTAAGTGACAGCTGTTGATGCTGGAATCAATTTGATGAAACATCATATAATCTAGATTTGAAACTTCATGTGTAAAATGCCAGTCTATGTAATATTTATTTTTAAGCATTATGTTAGGGAAACATTTAAGAAAAGTATAATATTTGGTATTTGGACACTTTTTGTTTATCAAACTATGCAGAAAATGTTTGTAGTTTGGTACCTGGGATTTGCTACTCGTTATTTTGCATGTGCCGGGTTGAGGTGAAATGGCTTCATAATCCCCTGTAAACCTAGAACCAACTGGTAAAAAGTAAAGTGAATTCAGCTTGTAGAAAAGGTCATTAGTTTGGAGATGCCACTTGGCTTTGAGCTTCTTTTTTGGACCTATACCCATACACAGTTTTCTCAGCTGTGTATTTCATGTTTGTTTGTGTTGGTTTGTTTGTTTGTTTTTTAGCTGACTGCTGAAGACTCAGATCATAAGAGGTCCCCGTTTCACTCTGAACCAATGACTGAAGCCAATCTGCCTCTCTCACTGGAATCACAGCTCAGTCCAGATGAGATGAAGTTACTTGCTAAACTAGAGGAACAGAACAGGTCAATGCTTTCCCAGAAATGACAATTGAACATAAACTAAAAGTTACATATTTACACCAGTGACAATACTGTATTTTGTTTGTACAGTGTGTGACAGAATTGTGTTTTCTATGTTGAATTACAAAAAAACAACATAGTTCTGCACACTGCTTTAATTAATTTGTTTGTAAAGTCTGTGTAAAGTTCAAAATGTGTTCTTAATTTTTCACACCATAGAAAATGTGATATTAACCACCCAGCCAAATTTGAATGATGAAAAAAGCACCAAGTAAATAAAATGAGTAATAAAAAATCTTGAAAAAAATAGGCAGGATTCAGAAACGGCGCTGAAACCACCCATGCTCACTTGCAGGAAGGCTGCCGGTCTCCTGACATTTTATCCTACCGTCAGTTTTTCCTACCCTCATGTAATCATATTAGGTTTAGATGTTGACAAGGGTATGGGTTTAGGGGTTGGGTTTAGTCCTGTATGTCTTTTATGGGAGGTAGCAAAATCTTACAAATGTTTGTGGCTAGAAGGTATACAGCTATGGCCAAAATCTCATGAAATTGTCGGATAACTGCTGTTTTCATCCTAATCCTACCCCAAAATCTAACCCTAAACCTAACATTTCAGGTACAAAGCTGTCACTGGGGCAGTACCCTTTGAAAAAGGTCCTAATATGTACCATTTAGGTACAAATATGTATCTTTGAACTGCCAATATGTACCTATGAAGTACTAATATGCACTCTTTGGCAACAAAGGTGTACCTTTTTGAAAGTGTACTGTCCTGACAACTTTTGTACCTTTATTTCTGAGAGTGTAGCCAGAACTGCTGTTTGTCATCCTAAACCCCCAAATCTACCCCTAGACCCAACATCTCCACAGTTAGAAGGTCCTCGTTCGAGTTTGCATGTTCTCGCTGTGTTAGCGTGGGTTTACTCCGGGTACTCCAGTTTCCCTGACAGGCCAAAAAACATGCAGATTAGGCAAATTGAAGATGCCAAATCGTACCTCTCCCAACCTGTGTATGGATCAACTTGTTTGAATAAAACTTGTGTATGGATTAACTGGTTCTCGCCATGAATATAACCGTAGATGCTGGGATAGCATAAAGAAATAAAGGAAGAAGAAGAAGTAAACCAACATCTCATGAGATTTGACCGTAGCTGTATCCCCTCTAGCCAGACCCAAAGCAGTCATCTGTCTCAACTTTCATTCTCCACAACCTGAATGGATGCTCGCAATTATGTTGGGGCGGGGCCATGCTTGGTGGCTCCTGTGAGTCATCGAGCCACCCTTTTAAACCCCCCTCCAATAATCCTGAACTCAGAAATGAGGAAAAACTGTTAAATGGTGTACCCTCACAATTCAGTGCTACATAGTTTACAGTCTTTGTGTTTTTTTATAATGTGTTTTGAAAAATCACTTTACCCCGTCTTTAAATATTTTTAAAATTCCTGGCTTAAATCTTACTTTTTACTTGACCTTTTTAAATGGACTTTATTCCTAACAGGCTGCTAGAAAAGGACAGCAAGTCTGTAAATGGTGTCCTGCAAAGTCCCACCTCACCCAAGATCTTTAATTTTGAAGAGAACACATGGGATCAAGTGGTTAAAGAATGGGACGACTGGAGCAAAAACAAAGTTGGACAACTCAAGGTAACTGAATCAGTGAACTCATCTGAAACCCTAACACTAAATGAATCATTTTAATAAATAGATCAAATCAACCCCCTTTAGGAGCTGATCAGGAGAGGGATCCCGACTTACCTGAGGTCACACCTGTGGCAGCTACTGTGTGATGCTCAGAATGTGGCCGCTCGGCAGGAGTTTCCACATCTGCTGAAAAGCTCTTGTCACTCTGAAACACTGATACGCAAAGGCCTGGCGCGCATCCTACCACAACACCAGCTGTTTCAGAACAGGGCAAGCGAGGAGGCGATGTTTAATGTGCTGAAGGTCAGACAGTTTAGAGTGTTCCCTTAATTACAGAGAAATTTCATTGTTAAAGGAACAGTATGTAAGAAATTTATATCAATTAATCATAAAATGGCCCGGATATGTCACTAGACATTAATAAATAATTTTCATTTCAAATACTTATATGACTGACAGTGGTCTTGCCAGGACATGTCATTTAAAAAGTGGAGTTGCAGCCTTCAACTGATGTTTATGTTGTCATGTTGTGTATTGGCCACCAGTTCTGTGATTGCAGTACCATTTTTGCCACAATTTTTGTGATTGCAGTACCAGTTTTGGCCACAATCCTACATACAGTTCCTTTAAATTTAAATCTAGGAGTATGGGCTAACATCATGCTGCTTTTATTACAGGCTTACTCTGTCTTAGACCAGGAAATTGGGTACAGTCAGGGATGTGTGTATATTGTGGGTCTGTTGATCACGCAGGTAAAGAATCTATCTATCTATCTATCTATCTATCTATCTATCTATCTATCTATCTATCTATCTATCTATCTATCTATCTATCTATCTATCTATCATCTAAATAAACCTGAAATGCCATTTGAAATGTTTATGCTTTGTTTAGTATAGCTGAACAAAGTCATTGTAGAGTATAGGATTTTTGTGTTTTTTCCCCGTCTTTAATTGTTTTCTGTCTTAGATGTCTGAAGAAGAGGCCTTCTGTGTGTTTGTGAGACTTATGAAGGACTTCCAACTGAGGGAGCTCTATAGATCCACTACGGTTGAACTTGACTGCTGCATTTACCAGCTAGACTCTATTATCCAGGTAAACAGATATAATCTTATATATTTTCTCATGCTTTCCTCAGATACGTTTAACACTGAAACATTTGCTAAAACTATTTAAATTTGGTGTTTTTTAAGTACAAAATGAGGACATTATCTATCTTAAGAATTTTTTTTTCAATGACAGGAGCAGCTTCCAGATCTTCACTCTCACTTCCAGACTCAGGGTTTCCACACCTCGTTGTTTTCCTCATCCTGGTTTCTCCACATCCTCCTGTCTTCCCTGCCCATCACAGCTGCCCTGAGAATTTTTGACATTTTCATGTGTGAGGTAAAATATCATGTCATATAGCACCACTATAGTACCACATATGGTTCTGCAAAGCACAATATGGTTCTACACAGGTGATACACAGGTACTTCATCTGTGCTAAATGGTTCCTCTATGATTACGAGCAAAGAACCACTTTTAGCGCTATTTAGCACCATTTGTTTTTAGAGTGTAGTTACATTCCATATCATATCCTTTATGAATCACATATCACTATAGTCCAATGGTTTTCAATGAGAGCGCGAGATGGTGCAATTGGGGTGGGACAGTTTGATAAAATAATTTATCATAAATTCTGTGTAATTAAACATCAGAAAAATAATCCTAACCAACATCACTACATTGTATCATTTAATATGTTTGGTTTAATTCCAATTCAAAGTTTGAGATTGTTTTATGCCATACATTTTCTTTGGGGGTGCGCAAAGGGATGCACCCCAGGGCCGGAGTGGGGCCACTTTTCAGCCCGGGAGTTTCAGGCCCAAGACCGGCCCACTTTTCCATAGTGTTATTCCAAATTAGCACTTTTTTCAAATTGGATAAATAAAGCAACAGTTCAGCTCTTACTATAGGTTTTATTAATATCATGGTTCAACAAATAAGGTAAAAGTTAAATAATATTTCACTTAAGATGAGAAGTTAACAAAAATATTCCTCTACACTCTAAAAAAGGCTGGGTTATTTTTTACCCATAATGGGTAAATATTGGACAGAACAAATGCTGGGTTAAAAATAACCCAATGTTGGGTTGTTGTTATGCAACCATGGATTATAATAACCCAACATTTGGGTTAAAACAACCCAGCATTGGGTCAATTTTAACCAAGCAGCGTGTTCTGTCCAATATTTACCCATTATGGGTCAAAAATAACCCAGCCCTTTTTAGAGTCTATTCCACAAGGAAAGGTTGATAAATGATTAGCATTGCTAATGCTATGAGGCCTATGATTAATCAGATGCAAATAGAAATATAAAACACAGTCCTAATTTAGAAAGAAAACAATTTGACAAAAATATTGAATCCAATATTGGGTAAACATATAGCATAACAAGTGATTTATAAGCTTTTTTTAGGCTGGTCATTTTTGACTGGGAACACAAAAGGTATTATAGGGTTCTGAACACAACCTGAGGGTTAAATAACTTTAATTCATATTGTTTACTCATGGCCTCCTCATTTTCACCGGGGAACTGGCTTATCTGCTGCTCAGAAGATATTGCATAATATTTGCAAAGTCTATGAATCGCCATGTATACACAAAAGGCTAATATTTTAACTAAAAAAATGCTGGCTGCTCTTTTCATCTCCGTCAAAAACTAATCTACTCCATCGGTTACCTGCATCTTTCCTGGGCCCATAACCTGTTGGTGCAGCCATTTTGCGTAATTGATAACCGGTAATTTATTAAACAATATAGAGGAAAACATACGCATGTACCACTCTGCTCTCTGCCAGAACCGGAACCACATTTATTTGCATATTCCCTTATATGGAAGACAGGTTATATACACGTGACATGAACACTATGAGGGCACATATATTATAAACGTTAACAGCTTGTAAATAATTTGACAACGGTATTAGCCGAATAATTACGTTGCTAATGCTAATCATTATTAGGCTTATTTCTCTTTAAGTTACCTGTTGTCACTTTTGTTTATCCTCTTAAAAATAAATCTGTAAGGTTGGCACATTTGGCAGCATCCTCCACCAATGGCTTTTTTCTTCAACCTGTTTTTTTACGCCCTCCTCCTCTCAGACGCATAACGTTACGGTAGGGCCGGCCCAGCCTACCGGAGAAAAGTTTTGGAGAAGACGTGCTATGGACCGAACCAACTCTATGGGAGGGGAGGGGAAAACTCCTTCACATGGTACAACCCATGCAGAGGCTGCGCGCTGCAGTGTCAATGCGAAACGTGTGAAGTGTCATTTAAGAGAAGATAGACTCACTAACGTGACAAATGTAAAAAAAAAAATAATAATAACTCGACCGGCCCAAAAGTGAAGCGGCCCACCGGGAATTCTCCCGGTTCTCCCGATTACCCACTCCGGGCCTGATGCACCCTACACAAGGGTGGGGGGTTTGGGGGGGCGGCGCTCCGAAAACTTTGAGAACTACTGCTATAGGTTATGGTTAGTGATTAATAGATATTTTTTCAAAAATCATTCTTACAAATATTTTAACATATGACTCTAAAAAAAAGTGACATAGTCATTATGTAATTGTGTAATGTTAGGGGCTGGAGATCGTGTTCAGGGTTGGTTTGGCTATGCTTTACATAAAACAAGCAAAACTTATGAAGCTTGATATAGAGGGCATGATGCAGGTAAGGGTTTACTTAAATAAACATTATTCTATTTTTATTTGTCAGATACTTGTTTTAATTTTGTTAAATGTTTTCAGTGCTTGAAGAATTTAGCACAAGAAGATTTAGATCCTGACAGGTTGATTGAAGCAGCATATTACATAAAATACAACCCCAGAAGAATGAAACAGTAAGTTTCATCCAACCAGAACAATGTTTCTTCTTTGTTGTTTTTTGTACATAAGGCTGTCTCGTTTGTTTAATGCATTTAAGATTAAGAAAAGAGTATGCATCTATCAAGGCAAAAGAGCTGGAAGAACAAGAAGAACTAAATGTTAGTGCTTGTTTTTCTGTTCTCCACTTAATATTTCTCGAACCAAAATGCATGTCTGCAACTAACAGCCTTTTTTGTCACGTTTACAACTCCTTAGTTTGTTCTCTGGGCTTTTTTTCCAGGCGCTATATTCAGAAAACAAGCTTTTAAAGCAGAGACTTGACATACTGGAGAAGGTGAGGGAGAGAATTTCACTACTAAAGAGATTTACTGCTATTATTGCTGTTACTGATTTTTATTGCTCATAGCCTAGCTTTTATATAAGATTTTTCATTTGTGTTTCATTGAAGGATTAAGTCTCAGATGTTTATTCTAAGATCGCATAAGATAATTAAAAATAAGACAATTCTTAAATTACATTAGCAGTAATGTTCCCACTTTCCAAGCATTGCTTAGGAATTTTATGTTTAAATTTATGTGACTAGGAATGCCATTATAAGGTCTTTAACGGACCCTAACATAAGTGAGACAAGGTACTCCTCCAGTCTCTGGAAATATTGAAATCAACATTTGTATGTTTTTAATGAGCACACATTTGTGCTATGTGTAATTTATGTTATGTTTGATTGTGGTTGTTTATGGATGTTTGTATTGTGTGTGCCTTTTTATACTATGGACGTTTGTATATTGTGTGTGGTTTTTATATTTGAACTTTGAGTCTGTCAATAAAGATAATCATATAGAGCTATACAATTACAGCTGTGATTCATGTAGACTGTGATTTTTTACTTAAAAAAGGAGACTTTCCTTTTAATCTCATTGATGTCCCCCATCCCTCCTAGAGATGTTCAGAAAAACTGGTGTCACAGCTGAAGGAAGAGCTGGAGAAGACTCAGCTGAATGCTACCAAGTCCCTCAGCACTTTAAAAGAGATGCAGGCTAAGTTCTTGCAGATGGAGGTAACACATCAATCCCTTGTTCCCTATAAATAACAGTATGGAGCATTAGGCCTGGTCTTTCTGACCCATGATATCTGTTTTTTCTCTATTGTACTGTAGAGCAGCACTGGGCCGGATGAGGACAGTGTGGTGTACCTGCAGGGGGAGCTGATCAACTATAGACTGCGGGAGGCAGAGGCTCTCACCAGACTTAAAGACCTTAAACAGCAAATTAAAAACATGGATGAGAAGTGGCAGGTGAGCCCCGATATATAGTAAGTATTGCCTAATTCTGGATGATTGTGCATTTAAATAATGTGTTTTTTTTTCCAAATCAATAGATACATTGTGGAGGTCAGCAGAAGGGCTGCGATGCGCAGAATGTCCTGCAGGTGGAGCTGTTGAAAGAAACTGTTACTAAGGCTGCACTTATTGAGAGCCGTCACAGACTGCTGCAACTACAGACAGAGGTTACAGACCATCTGCTCAGAAGTTTAGATACACTGTAATCTCCGTGTTAGATTATTCTCTATATTACTATTTAGATTATAATCTGAATTTTGTTGTTCTATCAAATTTGAGTTCTTTTTTAGTTGTGCTTTATATACAGTACTGTGCAGTTTCAGGGCACCACCACTAGACTTGTTGTTTTAATGTCCATCCATATATATTTTTCAGTCTATTTTATTAAGATACAAACAGAAAATACAGAAATTATGTACAATAAAATTATAAAATAATAACTTTTCAGGACTAAATGTCTTCTTTAGGCATCGTCTGTGTTTAGTGTGACCTCTTTTGGCACTAAACACATCTTGAGCGCTTTTGAGCAGAATGATGTAAAAAGACTCATTTCTTTACAATTCTTCAACTGTACAATTTTGTTGAGCTTGTGCAAATTGTAGCCTCTTTTTCTAATTTGTAGTGGAGATGAGTGGTACCCGGTGGGGTCTTCTGCTGTTGTAGCCCATCCACCTTAAGGTTGTGCGTGTTGTGGCTTCACAAATGCTTTGCTGCATACCTCGGTTGAAACGAGTGGTTATTTCAGTCAAAGTTGCTCTTCTATCAGCTTTAATCAGACGGCCCATTCTCCTCTGACCTCTAGCATCCACAAGGACTGCCGCATACTGGATGTTTTTCCCTTTTCACATCATTCTTTGTAAACCCTAGAAATGGTTGTGCATGAAAATCCCATTAACTGCAGATTGTGAAATACTCAGACTGGCCCGTCTGGCACCAACAACCATGCCCCCCTCAAAATTGCTTAAATCACCTATCTTTCCCATTCTGACATTCAGTTTGGAGTTCAGGAGATTATCTTCACCAGGACCCCACCCCTAAATGCATTGAAGCAACTGCCATGTGATTGGTTGATTAGATAATTGCATTAATGAGAAATTGAACAGGTGTTCCTAATAAACCTTTAGGTGAGTGTATGATCACTATAACATTGAAAAAACAACAAATCTAATTCTGGTATGGTGGCCTTAGACTTTTATAAAGTACTATAATTCAGTTAATATAACGTACTAAACATTTACCAAACAATTTATGTGATTTTTCAAAAGGACAGCAACCGTAACACATTCTAAAATAATATGTTCGGTCCACCACCCACTCCCTACTTTAGTTATTGTTAATCATAAGTGACCTTTGACAACAAAACCAGTCACAAAGGTCCGTTTCAGTCAGTTTTTCATTTGAAGACTGAATAAATAAGCTTTCCATTGATTTATGGTTTATTAGAACTATATTTGGCTGAGACAACTATTTGAAAATCTGGATTTTGAGGGTTCAAAAAATCTAAATATTGAGAAAATTGCCTTTAAAGTTGTCCAAATAAAGTCCTTAGCAACACATATTACTAATTAATATTTTTGTATTTTGCAGTAGGAAATTTACAAAATATCTCCAATAAAAATGATCTTTAATATCCTAATGATTTTTGGGATAAATAAACAATAATTAAGACCCATACAATGTATACAATGTTGGCTATTGCTACAAATATTCCTGTGCAACTTGTAACTGATTTTGTGGTCCAGGGTCACATATTTGTTTTATTTAATAATATATTTTAAAAATAATAAAAAAATACATTAGTCAAGGAAATGTTCATGGTAAAACATCCAGAGACGTTGATATCTCTGAAAAAAAAACATTTATATTTTACTGTATATAGGAGAGTTAAATTGGATGATAACAAATTAATGTTAAAATGTTCATTTCAATGTCCTATTACATCCAACTACTAATTTTGAATGTTTCTATTGGCTTCATCTGCACAATATAGAATGACATTAAGAGGAACCAGCTAAAGCGAATTGAGGCACATGTTCATAACCAACGAGAGCGTCTACAGGAGCTGACAACACACAACCAAGATCTACACAAGCAGTTACAATGGAGCAGGAAGCAGTTTTCAGCTGGTAAATACAAGGTAACACCTCATCTGACGTCATCTAGTATGTGACAAACTGAAGGTGGTTAATTACCAACCCATTTACTCTTTCAGGCTAAATAAATCTTGGACCGTCATTGAACGTCACTTCTCTAGCTTATCCCAACAATTTCTGTTTTAAAGTCACTGGCAGAATAGTGCAGCAAATGAAAATAGTCTAAAAAAGTGTCTCAACAACTCTTACGGGTGACTAGTAATGTGGTGCGTGAGGGTTTCTATAATAGTGATAACAGCAACAATAGCACCACTAACACTAACACTGTACTCTTTCAAAACGTACATCTTTGCACCAAAAGTGTCATATTAGTTCTCAGAGGTTACAACATGTAAACATATCTGTACCTAATGGAACATATTAGGACCTTTTTAAAGGGTACATATTTTAACCATTTTTTTTCTGACAGTGAATAAAAATAATAACATAAAAGGTGTCCTATCATTCAGTGGTCACATCAAGTAAATAAAAATACATAATTTTTTAAACTATTTATACCTAAAATGTAGATTATTTATATAGACGGTTTTATAGGACGCATGCATGTTGTCGCAGCTTCGTGATTGGCCTGAAGTTTTCTTTCGGTTAGTATGGGTTTATTGGCTTGTAACTAACTGACCTCTATAAGAAATACCTTCTGGAAAATACAATGTTCCAGTTTTCTAAAGGTGAGGGAAAACAGTGAACAGCGATCACCGCTTTGCAGAACTGGCAGCCAGGCAAGAATTTTAGAATCTGTAGCTCATGTTGTATACATGATTTTTTTTCACATTTGCTCAGTGTAATAGTTAATTTGCTTTAGATATTATATTGGAATGAAGGTCATTTTCCTGTCATTTATTTTGGTGAAATAATCTACTCTAAAAGGACTCCGTTATTATTGATTCTATATGCGGAAGTCTACAATAAATTTTGTCCACAAAAGTCATTTGTTGATGTTGTTGCTGCTGAAACGGTCTGAAGACCATTTGACATATTCGACCTTTTCAAGGATTACACTTTGTTGTCTATGTAACACAAAACTCATGTATTCACAGTGTAATACTCTGATCAGTTACAAATCCATTTCATCATAACACAATGACTTAAAGAAATCTATTGAGTTATCTGTTTATCACCCAGACGCACTTAAAGGAACCAGTATCTTCTGCTTTTTTAAAGAAAAGAAATGATAAGATCTTTCTCACTCTGCTTGGCAGATCCTTTAGATGCAAGCGTAGTTCACACTGAAAGCAGTCCAATATATCACACTTGTCTCTCAGCTTATTTATGCAGAAGTGATTTTGCAAAAAAAGCCAAATTGTATCTCACTTTGCAGTGATGTGAAACAGACGTTTGCATGTATTAATGTCACTGTGCACAAGCTCTCCGCCGGATGAGCTAGTCTGGCATGCCAGTGGTTAAAGTAAACATGCAAATGATTTTAAGTCTGATTTCAAATCAATGAATGTTACTCCAAATGTTATTTAAGATGGTATTTTGTTCATAATAAATGCTTGTTACGTTCAGTACAAGCAAAATCCTTTCCAGCCTTCGCTGTACTGTGTTGGTTTTACATGTTTAACTTTTCTCCAGCAAAACTCGGAAGAAAAGCAGAAAGAAGATGCAGAAGACATGGCCGTCATTGGAGATCTTAAAAAGCAGATTGCAAAGTTACAAGTTCAAGTATGTTTTGACCCTTGCACATACACATACAATAACACCGCTTCTGCTTCTTGCACTACAAAAAGCTTAGCAATGTAACTATCCTTAGCTTTGCAGTTAGCACAAATATGGTTGCTCACAGGTTTGTGGTTTAAAATCAGTATTATGTTTGTGATGCACAGTGGAACCAACCATTATGAAACGATTTAGGCGTGGAAATACAATGGCATGAGAGCTCGTGACGTGTTTTTTGAACTAATTCTGAGAGCTGAAGGGTGATATGAATTCTTTTAACATTTTGATGGACTCGTGGAGGTGTTAGATATAAACTTGCTACCCACATACATGCCAGGGCAACTTGCTACTCACATAAACTAAATCTACCAGTACTTTTAACGGAAAGTAACAACAGAATAATACATGACATGTAAATGAATTAACAAAACAATCTAATAATTTTCTTATTTATGTAAATTCACTAGTTATCGATAAGTCATCTGAAGCGTGGTTACACATACGTGCTGTGGAACTCTCTGATACCAAAACTTCTGCTTATTAAGTGAACATTTTCTCAAATAGCCATACAATGGCCAGGAAACTCTTAGCACCTCTCAACACGTCTGCCTCCGTGTGATTTGTAGCGCTCCTCTGTTCAGTAGATTTACAACCAGAAGCCCTGGCTTGGAGGTTCACGATGAGCATAGCTGATTATAAAGATAATGGAAGACCTCCACCCATTGTAACCAGTTAACCGTGCCTTCTGGTTTATTATTGTTTTGCCACATAGCATTGTCAAAAAGGTGCTAGTGAGATAAACTGCCATTCACATGACTTGCACAACATGCAAAGGATAAAGTCATTTACAAATGAACAATCGGTATGACTCAGCTGGTTGGAAAGTGATTTCTAATTGGATTTTTTAAAGCTTTAAAAATGTTAGGCTTGAAGGGCAACAAACATTCAGTCTTTTGTAAATGTATATGTGATACTTTTCATTAAACTGCGATTGAAGAAGTTTGATTTGGGCGTTATGTAAAACTGTTCGGCAGTTTTGATTCCAGCGCATAAATGTTGGCCCTAAAAGAGGAAATCTCTTCTCTATCTGTAGCAAACAGAAATGTTGCTTTAGTAGTTTGAGTTATGTCTAGTGAAAAACTGCTACTATCAGATAACCTGTTTGTGTAATCACCTCAATACCTCGTGTTCTCTGTCTGCTTTTCTGTGGTTTTGGTGGCAAGGTGAACCTGTCTGATTAAATAAAATAGGTGTAATCTGGTCTGTTTCTGATCTCATGTGTTTTGACACTAGAATGAACTTTTAGATTTTTGTGCTGGGGTCATAAACAGTGGGACACACAGGTCCCAAAACCATATTTATGTTGTATTTTAAGCAATGGGCCCGGCACATGCTACTGTCACACAAATGCACTGAGAACCTACAGACCTCAAAGCATTATCCACTGCTTTATGCAGTTATTTCAATCACATACTCTTTAAAGCGATGCAGAGAAACCAGAATAGCTGATGCTCTGCGTTTCAGAGGTTTTGAAGAGAGCTGAATCTATTGCCGTGGTGCTATTGACTGTTTAAGTCCGTCTTTGGTTTCCTGTTCTTGCTGTGAAGAAAAGCTTTGACACATTTACAGCACTGCGCTGTGCTATGAAGAATTTCATACAGTATATTTACTTTACAGAAAAGGATTTGTCCTTTAAACTGTCAATACATATCGCCAGCAGTGGAAACAGAGTACAATTGACTTTGAGGTACAAAAGGTGCTATATTGTAAATATAATCTTAGAGTATGACATAAATGTAACCACAGGCATGGCCTCATGCGTTTTTTTATTTTTAACTGTTAACACATAATAAAAATATTGGTAATGCTTTACAATACAGTTGTATTTGTTAATAACAGTAAATGCGTTATCAAACATGAATAATGTTTTATTGTGCATTAACTAATGTTAATGGTTACAACTTTTGAGTTTTAAAACATATTAGTAAATGCATAAATTGATTTTAGATTAATATATGGTGTAGAAGTATAATTCCTTGTTAGTTCATGTTAGCCAATGCATTCACTAATACAGCCTAATTGTAAAGCATTACCAAAATATTTGCAAATTTTTAAGTAATTCAATGATATTCTTCTATCAGAAAACAGATCCTGGTGGTACCCTTTCAAAAGGTACACTTTTGCACCTAAAGAGGTCATATTAGTACCTCAGAAGTACATATTGGTACCTTAAAGGAACATTCCAGTTTTTTTGAAAATATGCTCATTTTCCAATTTCCCTAGAGTTAAACATTTGATTCTTACCGTTTTGAAATCCATTCAGCTGATCTCCGGGTCTGGCGCTAGCACTTTTAGCATAGCTTAGCAAAATCCATTGAATCTGATTAGACTATTAGCATCAGTGAAACCATTAGCATTAGTGATATTACGCCTTCCCCGAAAACGGTATTGGTTACTTTCAATAGATGGATTTTAGTCACGTGACCTTTTACATCATGCCGCCATCATTAGGACCTACCGAGTACCAGTAGGCTATTGACAAGCATTGCTACCTTGCTACGATTTACGGATTTCTTATCTTTTACTGTCTATGATTCTTACGGATACAGTAAAGGGCTACGAAAGACAACATGTCGCATCTCGACTGTCATGAAAATAAACGCTACTTTAAAAAAATCTGTCTTGGTTAGGGTGTGATGCTTTCTCGATCCCTAATGCGTTCTTCCAGCCGCTGTCCGCTGCTACCGAACTACCACTATTTTACAACATAAGAAGGCGCGACACAACATGAAACTTTGCTTGAAGTATCACCTGGATCTCTACACATGAACGCGAGCATTGAGAACATTGTTTGTGTACACAGAGTTTACTAAAAAGAAAGGTTTTGTACAACTGACTTTGGCTGTTATGGTGTCCGCTTGTCATCTCTGCCAGACATAAATAATCGATTTCCGAAGGGGAATGAATGAATCTCATATGAGGCTCCTTTTTCAACTAGAAGGTCAATATTGTTTTTCACTTGGGACAAAACAACGACTTATCCGTGCATTTTTATGGAACTATGCTTTAGGAGATATCAATCTTTACAATCCTCCCTCCTTACGTCGCAATTGGAGATCGATACATCTTGACTGGGAAGAAGGCGGCGAGCGGACGCCAATCATCCAAAGTCACTTCTTTTTAGTAAACTCTGTGTTCACAAACAATGTTCTCAATGCTCGAGTTCACGTGTAGAGACATAGGCGATACTTCGAGCAAAATATCATGTTGTGTTGAGCCTTCTTAGTGTTGTTAAAATAGCGATTTTGAAGGCATAGCTTCTAGTTCTTTTGCGACCACTTCAAGTCCTTAAAATGGCGGAAGACAAGTGAGTGACGTCAGCTGATATCCATGTATAGCATGGGACTATTTAGGGGCAGTGCGTAATATCACTACGCCTGCTGCAGCCATGTTACGGCAGCAAAGTCCTTGATTATTACGCCAGAATGAGTTCCTAGCCATATCTGCCTAGAAAATCACAACTTTTAATTCTCCGCCAGTCTTCACAATGTAACTACAGAAAAGAAGTTTTAAATAGGAAAAATATCGAAGCGTTTTGGTTATTTTTTTGCGCAGTGCTAATGGTCTAATCAGATTCAATGGATTATGCTAAGCTATGCTAAAATTGGTAGCGCCAGACCCGAAGATCAGCTGAATGGATTCCAAAACGGTAAAAATCAAATGTTTAACTCTAGTAGAGCTGGAAAATTAGCATATTTCAACAAAAAGTGGAGTGTCCCTTTAAAGGTACATATTAGTACAACCTTGGCATATATTGGTATCATATGTATAGCTAGTGGTTCATATTAGGACCTTTTTAAAGGGTCCCGCCCCAAAGACAACTTGGGACATTTTTTTGACCATTTTTATAACAGTGTACTGCATGCGATGCGAACAATAAGATTATTGCAAATCTAACATAAATAAGGATCAGTTAGGGGTGCTGTGAAGTGATTCAGATACATTCACTATAAAAAGGTCCTTGGTCCTCAATTACCACAGTATTGACCAATCAGAACTATGGGTTTAATAAAAGACTTTATAAAGTAGCATTTTACTGTACAAACATTACCACAAGGTTTAAAGTTATTATGATCAATCTTGTGTTACTCAGAGTTTTATTTTCACACAGTAAAGTCATAACGTAATCTTCATATTTTACAGATTCACAGCCTCTCTAAGTGAACGACATCATTTTCCCAACCCTCGCTGAGAACTTCGACATCCGCCTCTGTGGAGCGACACCTAAAAATGGACAGCTGCCCTGGTGTCCCGTCATCCAGTCTCCAGAAGCCATCCAATGAAACACTGAAGACATGCTATTAACAGCACTGCCCACCACAGTTTCTGTGTGCACTGGGCAGAGTCTTTACAGCTTCAGGTACAAGATGGCGTACAGTATGTCATCAAATGTGATGTGGAATCATACAGAGGCACACTGTGACAGTTTCACCATTAACACTTAAAAGTGACACCAAGATTTCTCTCATTCTTGCCATAAAAGGATGCGGGATGCACAGTCTAACAGTTAAACACCACACAACACGTGTAAGAGGTGTGAGTGTGATGCCATTCTGTCACACGCTACAATGGGTTTTAGAGTCATTTTACTAAAGGAGACCCATTACATGATTGGACAACAGTGATTTTAGGCAAACTAGATTTTATTTGTATTTTTTTGTGGTGTGTCAAAACTATTACATTTTGATTCTAGTCTCAGAAGATTTACAATACAGTTACATTTTTAACTTTGATGACAGACTTTGCATGTGTTTGTCTGTGCACTGACATGTGAATGCACATTCAGGATTATAGATGACACAAACCAATAAACCACATACATTTTGGTCTCCCTTATGTCTTGTAATGCACTATTACGCATGAGAAAAATATACTTGAATGTACTAAAATACATATTTAAATTTGTATTATTTTTGTGCTAAATAAAATAATAAAATTGATACACTGCAAATATACTCTTCATTAAATGTATAGCACTATTATTCTATATTAAGTACAAAATTGGTGCTTTAAAATGACATTTAAATAAAGCTTTTTTAGTGCAGCCTTTTCACTTTTTTGTGTATTTACTTACATGGATGTTGTAACAGTAATAAAATATTAAAGATTACTAGTCTCTGTTGGCCCATTTGATCGATCTGATATGAACTCAACAGATATTAAATGTATGTAGGCCTACAGCTGTGATTGCACATTATTTAAAGTCTTTCATTCACTTACTTCTCAACTCGCTCTAAAAACTCACAAATAAAAGACAACAAATGCATCAAATCTATGTAAAAACGCCCAGCGTTGGCTGAGATGTTATTTCTGTAAGAACAATTTGAGAAACCACACCTAGGACAAATATAAAACCGTCCCACACAAACAAGCGAAAAATCCTAATCTGATTTAGATCACTATATGGGCGTCTATATCAGAAGACTACATAATAAACCTATTGCAGTTTATAAAATCGTCATTTCTTTTCACTTTCAGATTACATTCACATCCACTAGGTTATGTAGTCTGAGATACCTATAGAAATGGGGCAAGACGTTTGTCATACATGATCAAAGAGTCGCATTCAGGAAGTTAAAGGCTATTTAAGGCGAGTGTTTGGCTGCTAAGGCTCAAAACGGAGGCAGGTCGAGTGCTGTAGTTCATCTCTAGCGGAGCGCACGAGCACAGCGGACGCGCACAGCGCAACAGGTGAGTCTTAAAGTTATCACTGCGCTTCAAACTTAGCACGTAACAAACTTACAGTGAATGCTTATTCATTACTGGCACTATGATAAGACACAGGTACGCAATTATCTGAACTTTACGCAAATTAATTCTTCGCTTTGGATAAAGTGTCACTTATTTGCAAAAGCTAAGTGTGTCGATATAGATTTTACACGAGATTCGTAATGCATTTATGTAGCCAATGTCAGATTGTGGAGAAACTTCTGAATATAATTCTGTGCGCATAGCCGGTGCCCTTACGTTTTTCCATGCACATGAATTTGAATTTAGTTTATCTGTAAACCACGAATTTACTCAAAGAAAACGAGTCCTTTGAAAACATTTAAAACAAAATGTGTTTCTGTCGATTATTACTGGGTTTTTTTGTAATCAACATTGCATACATTGATGATTAAATAATGTAAGTGCATTATTGTACAGACAATTATAGCGATTTACTAAATTTTTATCTTCTATATAGCCTACCTACAGCTATTAATATTGCAATATATCAAAACAAACCCTGTACAAATACGAGAAAGACATATATTTGTAATTCTATACCTATTGGTCAATATGTAATGAGTTGCAAGAAAACAAATAGCTTACATTGTCTCGTTAAAACTGCTTATGGTCTAATTGGGCTCGGACTTAAAGGGATATTTCACCCAAAATGAAAATTCTGTCATCATTTACTCATTCTCATGTTGTTACAAACCTGTATAGATTTCTTTGTTCTGATGAACACAAAGGAAGATATTTTGAGAAATGTTTGTAACCAAAGCGTTCGTGGTATTCATTTTTTTCTACCATGGAAGTAAATGGGGTCCACAAACGGTTTGTTATACAGACATTTCTCAAAATATCTTATTCGTGTTCATCAGAACAAATACATTTATACAGGTTTGTAACAACATGAAAATGAGTAAATGATGACAAAATTTTCATTTTTGGGTGAACTATTCCTTTAATGTTCTTAGCCTCGACATCAGGTTATTATGGACCAAAACTAAACCAATTAGTTATACTGTGTGGGCAATAATACCATGGTTTCCATTTCCAGTCTGTTACTTGGACGTGTGTGCATCCATGACGTGAGACTGATATATCATGCAGAATGAGATCGGTTTACTAAATAAGGCTTTGAGATCAAGTTGCCGACGAACACAATAACAAAGTGTGCTATAAAGCAACTTGACTTGAAATCGCTTTGCGTTATTTTGTGCAGTTTTGATTGAAAAACTGAGTGATACCGAGATTTTTGAGTGAGTTCAGTAAAGATCAGGTGTATTTATTCACACTGGTGCAATTGCATGACGTTCAAATCAACTTTGCGGCACTTTCAGGTATAGGATTGGAGTGCCGTGAGTGATTGGTGACCCTGAACCTGATAACGAAGAGTAAACATGCCGAGGTCGTTTTTGGTGAAGAGCAAACGGGCGCACAGTTATCACCAACCCCGTTATCTGGACGACAACTACATCCAAATTGAGAAACTTTATACATGCCAAGGTAGGCCTATGAACTCCATATTAGCCGAATTAGAGATTTTAATTAGGCCTACAGGTCAATATGATATGTTCAAATTGTATTGGGTAATGCATTTGATTGTGTTTAGAAAGTCAAATGGTACAGGGCTCTGAGAACACAGTGGATGCGGGCGAGGATCCGGGTAACCATTCCCCAAAAGCCAGCATGGTGTGCACGGCGGATCAATCCTCTCAACAATCTCCACTGAGCTGCGAGGGCAGTGTGTGTGACCGCTCATCGGACTATGAGGACTTTTGGAGACCTCGGTCATCGAGAGAGTCTACAGGTTGGCAATTTATTTAGTATGGCAAAGCTCATTCATATTAAACTATAATGCTTGTGAAGGGTATTCATTCGTTACTTAAAATACATTTCACAGATATGGATAAATGCCCCGTGTCATCTCCGGACGACTCTCAGCCTTTCGACATGTCTTTCCGCCCTTATGTTTGGGCCCATTCAACATCCGAGCTCAGGCACCTCATTCAGTCTTGCAGTCGTGTTCCTGTCCCTGATTCAGAGACATCAATTGGGTTGTTTGATGCCATGGAAAGAAGGCCAGGTTCTCATCTCCTCATTGAACCAACCCAACCCAGCCGATTTTATCAGGACTATGGCTCTCTGAACACTAACCTGATGGATAGCAGCTTTTACGCAGATTTCAAGATGTCAAATAAAGGATCAGAGATTGATTCCGATTCGAATATACTGTGCAGCCGACTTCAACTAAACGCATCGTACAAATGCGTAAAATGCACTAAGGTACAAGAAATCAATGTCTTTTTTTAGTTTCGTATTTTTTTATTATCTTATAGACTGTAACAGTAAAAGGATTAGACATATCTCATATTTTATTATTATTTCCCACATTCTATAAGTAAAATAATGAAAACTTTATGAAATAACACGAAAAAAGTATAGTGTGATTAAAAGTATAGTGGCAGATGTGTTAATTAAATCTTATTTAACGTGTTTTTAATTTCTATTAAAGATCTGCCCCCCCCCCATATTCATGAGGTTTAGCCTGCTGTATGTTGGCTTTTCCATCCCTTTCCGGTCCAAATCAGCCATTTCGTAAACGAATAAATGGTTACGTAAAGAAATTCGTTTGTAGACAATTATATTTATATAGAAACGAATTCAAACATTAAAGCACAATAACCCATTAGATACATTGCATGTGTAACCTCTTTTGGCTGTACATAAGAAAGAATTTAATAAACAATGTTACTCTTTCAAACAGGTGTTTTCGACTCCACATGGGCTGGAGGTTCACGTGCGACGATCACACAGCGGCACGAGGCCTTTCGCATGTGAAATCTGCGGCAAAACGTTCGGCCACGCGGTCAGCCTGGAGCAACATAAAGCTGTCCATTCACAAGTAGGTTCGCATTCACATTACATTAATTAATGAAGACTCAAATATTAGCCTACAGACTCCTACTAATGACTTTTTTCCGTTAGGAGAGAGTCTTCAGCTGCAAAATTTGTGACAAAAGCTTCAAGAGGTCTTCCACTTTGTCCACGCACCTTCTCATCCACTCGGACACGAGACCATACCCCTGTCAGTACTGCGGCAAACGATTTCACCAGAAATCAGATATGAAGAAACACACGTTCATTCACACAGGTGCATTGTAATACACATTACACTGAATGGGACCTATACTGCTTATGCTTGCATTTGTAAAAAAGATGTAGCAACTTGACTTAGACATTATATTCTTTCTTCCTTGTTTTTAGGTGAAAAGCCGCACAAGTGTCAAGTGTGTGGCAAGGCCTTCAGTCAGAGTTCAAACCTCATCACACACAGCAGAAAGCACACGGGATTTAAGCCGTTTGGATGTGATCTGTGTAGCAAAGGCTTTCAGCGTAAAGTAGATCTGAGGAGACATAAAGAAACGCAGCATGGTCTCAAATAAGACCGTACAGACAATAAAATAAGTATTTTTATTTGTTTTGACACTATAGGTTGTAAAATTAGACGGGTTATGTTGTGTATGTGTGTGTGTGTGTTTTTTTATCTGTTTAATTGCCTAATTAATTTATTTGACGCATTTTATAACAAGATGTGATTTTTTCTGCAAAAGATAAATAAACTGATGCACAAATGATCATTTTATAGCATTTTTACTTTTACCAGACACTTGAATTAGGTCTACATTAAAGTGGGTTGCTGATTAAAGGAATAGGTGATATAGGTCAAGATGCACACAGTAAATAAATAAATCTTTAGTGTTTGCATTTCAATCTAATAGGCTACTTTAGTCAAGCACTATGTAATTAAGGGAAAAAAATTGATGTCGCCTTCGATGTCTCATTAATTTAAATACTGCTTAGGAAACGTCCTAAATTTGCATTTCTTAAAAGTGCGCACGAGTGATTCATAAAACGAAATGTATTCCTAGTACACATAGAAAGCGCGTGTAAGCATTGCGAGATCTATAAATCGCAAATGAGCTTAACATTTTGCGCAGGTGAACATTTGCAAATTTCCGCCTTTAAACGATGCCTAATCAATGTCACTGACACATAAAAACGCACCTTTCAATGTTTAAATAATTTCCAATCAACCTATTTCCAATCGGACCAGCATAAGTGCGTATGCTCAGACCCTGACGTGACGCTAAGCACTTTTCCACGTCAAATCAAAAAGAAGCTTTTATAAATATGTCCATACGCATATTTTTCGATTAAATCTGTGCATACGCACGCTTATAAATGAGGATCTTGTAGCCTTATTTATAAAATTCTGCGAAGAAAACGTCCTAAAATTGATCTTAAGTTCACTTTCAAAAGTGCGTACGTGTGATTCATAAAACGGACGTGCGCACAGAAAACGCGCATGTAGATGTGAAATCTATAAATCCCAAATTATATGCAGCTAAATAGTTTCAAATCTCTGCATTTAAACGGTGCCTAAATGTCACATAAAACTCACCTGTTAATGTTTAAACCCTTTTCAAGCAACAAGAATGTTTTTTTTTTTTCAAAAACCTGCAGCAATCGGACAAGCAAAAGTGCGTATACGTCTACTCAGACACTGACGTGACGCTAAGCACTTTTGCATGTAAAAGACAAAGATACGTTTTTATAAATATGGCCTTTTCCGTGGATTTTTGCGTACGCACACTTTACGATCAAATCTGTGCATACGCGCGCTTTATAAATGAGGTCATTGGTCTTTAAAAAATCAGTTAGGAGATTAGATTGGACATAGATATTTGGTGTTTTTATAAACATAATATACTCTGTTCGCACAATATTAACTTCTGTGCCAAACAAAATAGTGCAATATTTAACAACAACAACAACAACAAAGATCCATCAAAGATCCCCAAGGTTAATAAAAAAAAAGAGAGGTTTCAAAATTTCCTAATTAACACAGAATTGCATCTTCTTTTCTACAAGATGCACACCTTTTTGATCTACACTACAGGCCAATTCACCCTGGTCCAACACCAACAAACCCCAACATTCTAAAGTCTCATTTATTTTGATCCAACAACTGCCAACAGGGGTTTCATACTGACCCAGCAAACTTCAACAAATTGTTGGATCAGTGTGAATTGGCCTTACCAAACCCTGCCTTTTTTAAACAAAATGTTAGCTTTCTGTTAGTTCAGATTATTAAAATTATTCACATGTCTGACAGGCATTTATTTAATAAATTGTGATTCTGTGATGCTATACATTATACTTGTGGGGTGATTTGGGCTTTGAAGAGCAGCACAAGGCTGTGTAGATCTTCATCCTTTAGTTTCAGCTCTCTCATCAAAGAGGCAATGTACTCAAGTGATGATGGACTTGTCAGTGACTCTCTCAGCAGGGGTGACACTTCTGTTAACCTACAAAACAAAGTGCGTTTGGCATTAATGCCTCAAAGCATAACTAATAATCAGACAATAGGTAATAAAAATGATTTAATTTTCATAATTGTCTCTTCTACTGTTGACCACAAATATCAACAGGAATTAGAGACGGATTCGTTTTCCATCCAAGATCATAAATACTTTTATGCTCTAACCAGAAGTGGAGTAAACTATTCCAAGAAAAAAAAAATGACTCAATGCAAACTAGGATGGTATAAACACATGTTTGAGACTGGTTTCAAAAGTCACTCATCCATAGTTTTTTTTTTTCTAAGAGGAAAATGGGTTATTGCAGCAGCTCGGATTCAACCTGTTCTACTGTTTCTCTTGCTTTATCTATTATTTAACTGCTCTCGACAAAAGACCACAGGCCAATAGCACACCTGACATAAGGCAGAGAGAAGTGCGGATTCAAATTATTCATGAGGGGAAAATAACAGGCTCTCTGCTGATAAACAGATTGAAAGCTTTAAATGGGTCCCGAAACCTAATGAAGATGAGCAGACAAAAACACACTGCCTAAAACCATTAAATATGAAATCATAAAACAAGCAACAAACACAATCAAAGTTTTGTTATTGATAAAGAAATCGATTGGCTGCTTTAAATCGAGACATAATTTCACACATTATAATGCTATTTAGGTTATATATTTTTTTTATAGTTTTAAATATATCTCTTAAGTTAAGGCACTAAAGTGCAAATTGTTATTTTAAAAAATTCTCTCTAATAATCTTGAGGCAAAATAAATGTATTTCTCATTACACCACACATGGCGTGTCATCTCAAGACCCCCAGTTATTTTAGTTTATGAATTATTGCATGTTATTAAAAAGCATACACAAAAACATATATGGGCTCTCAGAACAGCACAATCTATAACCAGGAGAAGCATATTCTTTGCTTGCATGAAACATGAACAAATAAAGCCGTTTCAGGTGAACAAACTCAGTTAAACTGTGGAAATCATGCAGCAGCCAGTCAATAATAAATCAAAGCCATGTTTTAGGCAGATCTTTAAATTGAGAGTTGTTTACTCTGGCTTGTGTGTCGGCTTTTCAGGTGGAATGTTTCCCATGCTGTTACTGCAACATCACGGATCCACGGCAATCAGGCTGTGATAAGATACAGTATGAGCTCATGTTGACACAGACAGGGAGCAGCACGGATCTTTCCTTAGAGTTTAGGAGTTCTGTCAAGCATTCATAAACCTCAGGGAAGTCATACATGCCATCTGGCACAGTACAAACATAATTTTGTTGCCATTTCTGCCAAACACACACACACACACACGCACACACACACACACACACACACACACACACGTTTTCTTTACTAAGCACTACTAGAAGACTAGGAGCATGCTAACGCTGTGAACAGTGTGTGCTACATTACTAACTAGTTACAGTGATTGTCTACGGTTAAAAAGCCAGAAAAATATCTCGGATTCAATCCCACATACTCTGATTAAAACAAATGCTTTAATGCACAGGGAGTACCCCTGGATAAGTGTCTGCCAACTGCATTAAAACTCAGATATCTTTCATAAGCCTTTCTTCATCTCAACTCAAAGTGCTTGCAACACCAAGATCACAGGTTTGATTCCCAGGGAATGCATGTTCCCTAAAAAATATGTGGTGTAAATTCCCAGTAAGTGGCTTTGGATGAAAGCTTTTGGCAAATGCATTAGTGTAATGTAATGTAAGGTCCTCAATAGAAGCACAAATCTTTATCAATTAGGCAAACATTAACTTGGAGAATAAAGCAAATGCTTCCAAATCATATACACACAGACATAAATCACACGTCTCATAGCTTCGCAGAGTGTGTGTGTTCCTGAAGAGAAAACAATGCTCCCTGATTTCCTCAGCACTGTTCCTGTACTCTTGGTAAAGTCAGGCCATCCAGCTGTTCATCTTCCCTCCACATACTTTCACTGTCAGAGCACAGCAGGCCACCGAGATGCCATAAAGCCCCAATCAACAGTCATCAAAAGATAAACCTAAAGCATTATCTGCAATTGCAATAATCCGAGTCTATACGCGTAGACGTTAGAGTGGGGTTGGGGAAAATTCGTGCTGACCTCTAATGACAAACGCCAACACATGTGGCACTTTCCCATGCATGAGCAATGGCGAAAACCAAGCAGTAGTAGATAATTAGCTTAGTAATCTGAAGACCTGTTTAACATCTAAAAGATACAGGATATGTTGAGATCAAAACCTGGCTGGAATTTGTAAGCAGTGTAAATCCACACTTGCCGATGTTGGTGGAGAAGGGTTAGGGCATCACTTCACTATTATTATTATTGCTCATTCTATTGCATTGATCAACCCTTTCAAATCTTAAAGTTCAGTTCTTATAGTTCACCGGAAAATTATGTCATCAATTAATCAAGATGTTGCAAACTTTCAATTTAAATCTTGAAACTTTACTTTCTTTGTTCTGCTTAATAGAAATAAAGATATTTTGAAGAATGTTTAAACGGGCAGATCTGGGGGACATAGTAGAAAAAAATAATATGGAAGTGAATGGTGCCCCAGATCTGTTTGTGTTCAGCAGAAAAAATAAATGTATACAGTTTTTTCAGTGAACTTTATGGGGCGGTTTCCCGAACAGGGATTAGACTAGTCCTAGACTAAAATAAATTTAAGAGCTGTCCAAACTGAAAACACCTTGCACTGACATAACTTAAAATACATCAGTGTTTTTCCTCAAAATGCACACAAGTAATGTTTTTAGTAAGGCATGTTTGTTAAAACTAGTTATATTTCCTAATTAAACTAATGTCTAGTCCTGGTATAAGATAATTCTTGTCTGGAAAACCACCCATGTGTTATATAATTCTGTGCAACTTTGTGCTATGGACAAAGAGTGCAGGATGGGTTAATTAGCATTATAAATAATGAAAATGGTTCATCTGATCACATAAAAAAATGACAAGCTGCACATTTTTAGTCATCACTCATGTCCACAAACAGAGCAAATTTTCGCATTGAAGGTGATAAACGGATAAAATAACATTGAAATGTGACTTCTGCTTTGCTTCTAAGGTACCAAAAATGTCTTCATGTGATACTTACGCTGAAAGAAGAACCACTGCAATTAAAGTCCATTCGGGGCTTTTGTGAATGATATTTGTGTTTGTAAACCTAAAATACAAGAACAACTAATTAAATTAAAACAATCAATCACAATTCAAAAATGCACTTAATGATCTAAAAGAAAATCACTAGAGTCATAACAGTCAAAAGGACTTGCACTTTATAGGGAAATAAACTGCAATATCAAAGTCAAATTGCTTTAATCAGTGTTGTGTCTTTGTAGACCAGATGCTTGGATTTGGTGGCCCTAAACAAGACAAACTGAATTCCTGGAAGCAGGTTCAATCCAAGGGTGAAGTGCCCCTTCAGTAACATGGTAAATCACCTTCATAGTGTGACACACTACTTCCTGTTGACACCACCTCTGTTGCCAATTACAATTTATGATTTGTGAAACAAAATCCTTGTGATTCATGCCAAAACAGTCCATTGATAGACAAACGTAAACACTGATTTCTACCCCCGATTTTAAAATCATTGTTTGGAAAAGGTGGAACACCGGAAAACCATAAAATTGTTCTGAAATCAATGTTAAATAATTTTTGTCAGTATGAAGAAATCCTCATCCCAAATCTCAGTGTGTGATGTAGCTCACCTGAAAGTCCTAACCAGATTATTGATGTCATTGATGACATCACTTATTGTTAAGCACAGGGGTCCCACAACATCTCTCAAACTTTGGAAAGAGACAAAAACGTTATGTTAAATATCACACTGAGGGAAGCATAATATGAGTTACTAACTATTGGACTAAGCAGAAATACATTATCCATAAGTATAATAGTTAAGTTAGCTTTAAATAGTTTAACTGACAGCATTCTAAATTACAAACTAATGTCCATTTAGAATGGCCTATAAATCACTCTGATAAAACTGTCTATGAAATGCATACATAAAAAGTGTATAAAACAGTAGACATGATTCACAAACTGCTTATTGACACGGACCTTCTGCTGAGCTTCTCCACAACAATGCGTTTTTGAATCAGGTGCTGTGCATGCGAATCAACTAAAGGAAGAGGAGGATCTTTCCCACTGTCCTGTAAGAAAATTTCAACACACACAGCAGAAATGAATGATAAATGCTGCTAATTTCTTATTAAGATGTCCAATATGCTTGGATGCAGCACCCACAACAGGTGTGTTAAAGTAACTACAGACTACAAGAACAACTCCACAGTATTATTTGGGTGCTTAAAGGGATAGTTCAACCAAAAATTTTAATTCTGTCATCATTTACTCACTCTCATGTTGTTACAAACCTGTATTTCTTTGTTCTTATGAACACGAAGGAAGATATTTTTAGGAATGTTTATAAACAAACCAATCATGAGCCCCATTCACTTCCATACTAGAAAAAAATTATACTATAAGAAGTGAGTGGGGCTCATAAACAGTTTGGTTACAAACATTTCTCAAAATATCTTCCTTCCGGTTCATCAAAATAAAGAAATTTATACAGGTTTGTGACAACATGAGAGTAAGTAAATGTAATATAAAGGACACAACACTAAATTGCTTTTATTTTTAAGAAAAAAATAGAAATCACGTTTCTCTTTAATCACATTTTGAGTCATATGCTAGACCACCTTTCAAAAATTGTAAAACATTTTTTAAACAGTTTTAAAGAAATGCTAAATTTAAAAGAAATGCTAAATTTCTCACCTCTGTGCGAACACTTGTTTTGAACGACTCTTGCTCCAGCTCCTCAGGCAGAACACAAACTCCTTCATAAAACTCCTTCACTCTCATCTCCATCTGCTCAGTCTCTTTTCGCAGCTTTTCAAAATCAGGAGCAGGAGCACTGGGTCTGGCAGGCTCTCCACCCGAGTGTCCTAAGCCCTTCATCACCTCGGCCTCATCCAGGTCATCTTCATCCAGCTCCTCTTCACTGTCTTCTGCTTGTTGTGCCGTAGGCTCTGTAGCGTGATATGGACCATAAAGAAACTTCATGGTTTCTTCAGTTCTCCATTCCATAAAGGTTTGTCTTAGACGCTCCAACAGGCACAGACTGATGGCTTTAGGAGCCGATTTAGCTTTTTTATGATCCTTTAACAGATCTTTAAGGCCTGCAACTCCTCTCTTACTCATCCCTACCTGAGTAATGTTAAGACCACCAGAAGAAAGGGCAGTGTTTTCAATCTCAGGCTGGGAAGGGTTAGTAGTCACATTGTGACTGTCCTCTAGATTACACTGTTTCAAAAGCTCCCCAGTTTTATCAACATTCGATTCAACAGATGTGACTTTATCTGGTGTAGGCAGACAATCTGTGCTGGATCCTTCAGGGTCCTTCTGTGGTGAAGGGCCTTGAGAAGATCTGTTTACAACAATATCTTCAGCATGTTTTTCAGGACGTGCAGATTGCTTCTGTTTACCGCTTGGCTCATCATGATCACTCTGTCCATCTCTTTTGGGCAGTTTACCCCAGTGTACCCGTGCATGTTTATGTCGCCTAGAAACCACACTGGAGACAAAGCCTTGTTCAGTGTCACTGCTGTCACTCTGACTACAGGAAAGGGAGTCCCTCGGTGGCTCAGCAACGTTTTGGACAGGATCCTCAATGTCGGCTTCTGTTATAGGCTTTTCTTTCAACTTTACTTCTTGCCCGGAGCTGCCTCTATGGAGATACACGGATAAATTCAGTTATATTTTATATAGATACAATCCACAAGTTTTCTGAAAATATGAAACTTCTGGAAAACAGCTCTTACATGAGAAATTACAAACACTGCATACAAACCTGTCTCCATCTTTCATCAAGTTAATCTCAGGAGGGCTTTTATAAAAAAAAATGAACAAGCATGTTTTTTTAATGTAGAATATATCAAATAAAATAATATGATTAGAATTAGTAAGTAATTATTTTGATACATCAAATAAATTATTAATACTCATTTGACATACACATGACATTACCTTTCTTCCTTTCTGAGCCAAAGTGGAGTGTTTGGTATCTGGAGTTCAAAACATTTGGAGGCTTTGTAGCAGAAATTACTGCAAAAGCACTGAATGAATTGAACACAAAAGAAAATGTTGATGAACTTGTTTGCATCTGTTAAATCTGATTATTAAAATTTCAAAAAAAGACAATGAATTGAAAATCAAATTCATACCTTACGCTCTGTGATATCATAGACTTTATTGGTTTTGGTGGAAATTTTAAACTGCTGAGTTGGTACCTGAAATGCATTCATTTAATAAACTAACTGCATTCAGATCATTTAGATGCTATTAGATCAAAATAATAAAATGTGTTCTTACATTGTTGAGTTTATTTGAACAAATAGGATATCCACACAGTTTTGCTATGGACCGTTCTTCTACTGTGTCTTTGTAGTTGGCAGGAGTGATGTGCCTTACCTACAGCACAATATAACAGGATATTTTCTTCATTACATAGAACACGTGACTGTGCATATAACAGCTTATTAAAAATCTAACTGTTTAGAATGAAGGCTAAATAAGCTTACACAACTGATAAGGAACTCCTCTGTCACGTTGTCTTCCAGAAGTCTCTCAACAATCTGCAGGGCTTTGCGTTCATGTTCAAGTTTCTCTCTGAGGGTCTCTTTAAGAGCCTCTCTCCTGTACAAGATTACACTTACGCGTTCAAAGTCAAACTCACCCAAATTGTTTGACAAAACTTTTTTAATGATGACACAAAGCAATGCATGTTTTTTCAAGTGTACAAAAACTTGGGTCAACGCACCTTTTCGCTTCATCTGCAGCTGATCTCGTTTGGGTTCCTTTTCCGCCTAAAAGCAAAGAAAGAGGACAAAGATGTATTGTCCATTAACATAAATTTGTTACATTTCTTTATGCATACTAAAAATCCACACAAGTCATCATATCTCACTTTTCTTCTTTGGTTTTGAGGATCGGATCTTTCTCGTGTCTTCACCGGCTTCCATGCTTCTGTTCTCAAAACAAACCTCTTCCGCATACGTCACAAAACATACACTACGGCAAGCCGTCAGTGACACGCTTCAACCCGCCGCCGTTCCCAAACATGCGGTTCTGCTTAAAAAAAAGCAGCTGTAAGTACATGCGCTTTTCGTTTAGTATTTTTTTTCTATTAATGTACATACTGGCAACTAAGTAAGTTAACAGCCATGCTTATACAATGCTACGCGAAAGCATGTTTTTCTTTTAAACAGTTGATTTTTGCAAGCACGTCGTAAAAAGAGTTTAACGTTAGCTATCAAGCTAACGTTAACCAGCTTTAGATTTAAAAACGTATGCAGTCTCATTATGAAAAATCGGTTGTCTTTTTTGTTTGCTGTGTTTGATAGAGCTGGAAAGTGATTTTCTCCTCGTTTCTTTATAAAGATGCTATGATGGATCGATTAAACGTTACTGTAGTATACCATATGATATGTGATGCATCTTATCTAAGTGACCTATTAAACAATATGATAATGTGATCGTTTCATTATACAGAGAGTCTTGATCAAAGAATACGCTTCAGACCATTGTGATGGCTCTGGAACAGCTCAGTGATGTAGTCCAGAGATGTGTAAGTGTCTGGATACGCATGCATTTATACAATATTCACAAATGGCAGTCATAGTCATGTGTTCTGTCTCTTTTTTTAGCAAGCAATCAAGGATGAAAGCTTTTCACCGGAGGATTATGATTTATTCCTCACTGCAGGAAGAACCTGCATAGAGCAAGGTGACAGTGCTCAAGTTCTCAGCATTCTGGTTGATGAGAAGAACGAGGTGAAGAGGAAGCTATCTTGTCTATATTGTGATGTGTGGAAAGTTTCTTGATGGTCAAATGTTGTAAACTTCCCACGTTTCTTCTCTTTTCATTAAAGAACATTGTGAGGTGCATGGGCTGGAATCTACTGGGTCCACTGGTGCAGATCCTATTGAAGAAGGAAGACAAAAACCTTCTGCACTGTCATGCAATTTTGTCACATCTACTGGAGGTTATTTTTTGTCATATTCTGAAACCTTAATGAGCCGTTTGGTCACGAATCACATGAACTTTCCATACTGCTTTGCTTTCAACTTAGCAAGGTTGCTCTTTGAAACAGGTTTGCAGTCCTAAAGAGCTGCTGGTGGGTTTGCTGGAGCAGATAGAGGATGCTGACTCCAACTCTATTGCTGACACGGTTACTCTTCTCCTTAAGCAACTACAAACAGGTGAATGTTCTTTTAAAGATAGTTCACCCAAAAATTCTGTCGTTATTTTCTCATCCTTGTGTTGATTTAAACCTGTATGAATTTCTTTTTTCTGATAAACACAAAAGAAAATAGTTTTATAAATGATGGTTAGCACACATCTGATTGTAACCATTGACTTCCATAATAGGAAAATAAATATTATGGAAGAATTGTGATAAATGCTGAAAAAAATATTTTTATGATGGTAAGAACACAATCTAGGGATGCATAATGATTAATCTATAGCAGAATAAAAGTTTTTGTTTACATCATATATGTGTTTGAACTGTGTATAATAACTTTGTATAGATAAAGGCACACACATGCATGTATATATTTAAGAAATGTTTACATGTGTATATAAATGTTTATATTTATGTATAATTTATTATATAAAATATTATATATAAATATTTAATATATAAATATTGATTATTTTTTAATTACATGCATTATTATACACAGTTCACACACACATATATGATGTAAACAAAAACTTTTATTGTGCTATAGATTAATCGCGATTAAATCGCGATTGATTTCGTTGTCATCTATTTATGTATTTTTTTGAGCCTTTTTACCTTAAAAAGTAGTGAGAGAAAGGAAGTGGGATTTGGACATGACCTAGGGTGGACTTATGAGCCAACAGTGCTCAGGTCATGAGCATGTGAATACAACATCCCTGCCATTGTCATCAAATCCAGGGGTTTCCAAACTGGGAATAGTGGGATATGGTGGGTTGTGCAAAGTCACTTGGCTGTTGTAGTTAATGACACAAAAAATGTGTCCCATTTATGACAATCAATGTGACAATGGCTTTGATGTCAGGTATTTTGAGATTGCAATTAAACTTATATTTAAAATATAAAATTACTCTCTTCTAAAAGAGAACAAATTTCTTCTTCCATTGTATTTTTTCTCTGCATATTTCTATAATTTTTTTTTAGATAGATTAGAGTCTAAGTGTGTGTAGAGTCTAAAGGGGGTCGCACACTGGACGCGCAGCACCGCGCCGTTCTAAAAAAATCAAACACATTGTTTTCTATGAGTCCGCGGAGCCCAGCTACGACTTAGGAAGTTCCTATAATCCCTGTCGCGCCACAGAGCGCCACTCACATAGTTAAACATTAAATAACATCATATTTGTCCCAAATCATTAACGATTAACATTAGCTGCTAACTTATATTTAGCATTTTGAAGTAGACGCTATCTGACTAAGCTTGCGCTATTTAATGTACACTTCCGGTTCTACGATACCTCTGAGTTGTCCTAGACACGACGGGGTGCTGAGCTGCGCGTCCGGTGTGTGACCCTCTTAAGTGTGTTGTAGAATTATTTGTTTGCAAACCCCTGATGAAGGAATATGAAAAATTGCTGCATTGCTAAAAAACTCAAGAGTCAACCTTACTATTTCACTAGTAGGTTATAGGATGACCAGTTAACCATTGATTCGTTACCTACCAATTTCCCCATATAGTGCTGCTGAGGCTGGGTGTAAAGAAGGCCTCATCTGTGGGCATGGCTCTGTCTACGCTACTCAGTCAAGTGGCCAGACTGCCGGTGCCCATCACCAAAGAGCAGGAAGAAGACGATGTTTTCGGCTTGTGTCGCTGCTGCACAGCTCTTCTAGAATTTGTAAAGCCGTTTGTTGACGAGGTCAAGGAAGTTATCAAAGATAACAACAGAAAATCCAAGGACAATGAACTCAGAGTGGAGCTGCTTAAGTTGTAGGTATCTGATTATGTAGTTGTGCCTAAAGATGAGCAGTTGTATCATTACTGATTTAAAAGCATGTGGAAGATGGACATGCTTATCATTTGTTGTTCTTTTTTATAACCAGCTGCATGAAGAGCCTGAGTGAGCCTCTCCTGCAGGTCCATTTAAAAGATCCAGATACGCTTCAAAAGTCCCCTCTGAGGGAATTTGCTACAGAGATTCTGGTAATGTTGTAATAACTTCAATAAAGTTTTGCGCAAAGTGTGCAAATTGCATAGATGATGACAAAATATCAAACCAAGTGACATCTGCAAACAAGTGATGCTAAGCCTTTACTTTTCAATCTTATTTTGTTATACCCAGACAATATTTTGCTTAAAAACAACACGTGTGCTCTATAAATGGTGCTTAGTTTGATATTTTGTTATCCATTACAATAATATGCATGCCCAAATAAATGTTGGGGTTCCTGTATATTAATGCTGTTATGACTAATGCTTGTTATGTTCCCTATCTACAGTTAATTTTGACACATATTGGGGAGTCACTCCCTGATTTGTTAAGTCGTAATATACTGAAGAGAAGGGAGGTGCCAGGCTTTCTTGAAGAGGAGGTCAGATATCCAAAGGAGTCATTGGCCTGCATGTCTCACCTGCTCTTTGTGAATCATATTGCCATGGATATTTTTCCAGCTGTTCTCAGGTACAGAAAGAAACTATTAAGTATTTGTTTTTTACAAATGAACAGATTCAATGCTTGAAAAATCTTTTTGAATTCTTTTGCTTATTTTTCAGCCCTGTTTTTGTGCTTCAGTGCAACATGGAATATGTCGAGCTGCTCTTAAGCAGGTAAACAGGCAGTTAAGTTTTTCAATATTTTACTGTGTTGTTACATCAACTTAGATTAATTAATACATACCTATCTTTTTTCAATGTGTGCACTTAATCTTTGTACAGCTCGTCGTGAATGTGTTAGCATTTGGCTTAGCCCCATTCATTCCTTAGGATCAATGGGATGGATTTAGAAGCTACCAAACACTTCCAAGCTTTCCATATTTAACTTATTCCCCACCAGCCATTTTTTGAAAAGTTGCCTGCCAGCATTTTTTGTGATTTTTACAAAACTATCACATAATGCCTTCCAGGAAAATTTTCTTCTAAAAAAATATAAACATGCAAATACATCAAATAAAAGACACAGAACCTCTACTTTCAACAAACAATAAACAAACAAACAAAACAGAAAAACACATTTCATTCTATCTATATTTTTTTCTCTATAAACTCTTAAATATGGGCATTTTTGTGAAGGAAGTTTGTTAGAGATCAGATTCAGAACAATTATCAAAACATACACAGAGTTTAACTCTTTCACCGCCAGCGTTTTTTTAAAAAGTTGCCAGCCAGCACCAGCGTTTTTCATGATTTTCATCAAAGTTTAATGCCTTCCGGAAAAAGTTCTTCTTTAAATATATAAACATACAACATACCAAATGAAAGAACAGACCCTCTGCTTTCAAACAAAAAAAAACGTTTCATCCTACCTTCAGTGGTTCTTTTGTAATCAGCTTTTGAATATGGGTAGGTTTCTTTAAAAACACCACATTTTGAGCAAAAAGCAGAGATAATTCCATTTTTGTGACGGACTTTTCATAGAGGTCCCATTGAGAGCGATCTTTAAAACAGACACGGACATGCAGCCGCTTGCCATAGGGCAATACTTCTGGGTTTAAAAAGTTGCGGAAGGATAATAGCGGTATTGCGGAAAGACGGAAAATCTCGTCATTGGCGGGGAAGCATTTTCTCTTAATTGACGAGATATCTCGTCAATGGCGGTGAAAGAGTTTAAATTTGTAAATAACGTTTTATTTTCATAAATTGGGTAAGTGCGCTGTAATAATCGCGGTATTGCAGATTAACATAAAAATACACCAGGAACACGTTTTTATGCAAACTTTTTCTCTTAATTGACGAGATCACTCATCAGTGGTGGGGAAAGAGTTAAAGACTGTTACATGAGTAGTTACACAAGTAAGGTGGCACAAAATAAAATGTGGCGATTTTTATTGTTTGGCGGAAGAGCACTTCAACCTCGGGCACAGTAATATTAATGGAAGTTTGAGGGGGAGGGAGAGGGGGAGTAGTCAGGAGTGATGATGTTAACTGTGCGCCGAGGTCGAAGTGCTGAAAACTAAGTGCTCTTCCGCCATACGATATAGTTCTCATTTTTTATCTGCTTAAAAAATCGTCATGTTTTATTTTGTGCCACCATACTTACTCGTGTAACTACTCGTGTAACAGTCTTTAAATACGGAAAACATGGAAGTGTTTGGTGGCTTCTAAATTCATGCCTGTTTGGATCCTAAGGAATGAATGGGGCTAGGCTAAATGCTAACACATTCACGACGTGCTGTACAAAGATTAAGTGCACGACTTTAATTACGATTGGTATGTATTAATTAATCTAAGTTGATGTAAGAACATAGTAAACATTTTTTAAATGGTGGTGTTTTCCTTTAAGTGAATGTAAATCTAAATGTACTGCATTTTGTTTTTCTCCTGTCACTGTGCATTTTTGTCTTATTCACAGAACTGAAGAATCCCGTCTCCAGAAAGGATTGGTAAGAGTGTTTATTAAAACATATAAACATATTGCATTGTATTTACATGCATGATTAGATCTTCTTCAGTTATAATTAATGACTTATAATGCTTATTGCATCACATTACAATATTCCTTTAATTCTTTCACCAGGAATTATATGAGAAAAGTCTTGTAAGAGTTGAAGATAATAGTCTACATGTGGATCTTTTGGAGCTGAAAACATTTTTCAGCGTTCCACAGGTAAACAATTACAAACTCACACTACTCTGCCATGACTTATACATTTTACAAAACTGATTTGTTCTTGTTCTGATAGATATTTTGGTTCTAAGATTTTCTGTTTTTTTTAGAACCTTGTTAAAGTTATGACACTGTGTCCAGACCAGAATTTGGTAAGTGAGCAAGTTGGCAATAGATTGTTTGTGTTATTATAATATATTATATAATTGTGTTTCTACTCTTACCACCATAGAGAACTAATGGCCTTAAAGTGTTTCAGCTGAATATTGACAAATTCAGCACTGAGGCCAAATATAAGTTCTTCAGGTGAGATTTTATTATTAGATGCAACACAACACTTAAAGGTGACATAGAATGATTGAACGGGGTATTTATCCTTGTTCTGTGATGTGACATGTAGACAAAATTTTTTATGTTTGGGTCTGTAATGCCTTAGAAGCTTCCTAAAACCCTCTCTAAGAGGGTATTTTAAACAAGTAGTTTTGCACCTATTTGGCTCCCCCTACTTGCTTAACTTGCAATCTCATTACTGATTGGCTGACTTTGCTGCCACTCAAAAAATGTAGCCAATTATTTTAAAGTGGAGGTGCAGTGAGATGCCTTTGATGTCATAAGCATCAGTTTTTCAGATTGGGCCGTTTTCTGGCTGACATTTCTAAAAGAGGAATTTCTATGAGACTGAGATGTTTAGCATGTCTAGCACTTTTTGAATGTTTGTGAATGCGGGTAGACTACCATTATTCAACAAAGACAAGGTAAAAATGGTTTTTCATTCTCTGTCCCCTTTAAAAAAAACATACCATGATATCAAAGTACGATGATGCCCTCAGGTGGTAATACAGTTGTACTGTAATCTAAAGTACTGTAGTAATACAAAGGTGCATACATGTTGTTTCCCATAAACATTTTATTACTAAGCCATAGTATTTTTTGCTAGTTTTGTAATATATGGTGTCTGTTTTCAGAGGCATGTTGAAAACAAGTCATCATGCTGGTGTTGAGGGATATATAATCAAAAACATCAGGCATCAGATAGACTTCTCCCTTAAGGTATGGTAATAATGATAGTATAATGGTTAATGAAGTAATATGTCTTGATTTACAATTAATATCCATCAAATTGTCATTGTATTAATCAGCCATGTAACGGTAATGATTGGTTCCTGGGTAAACATCTGCTGCCTCTGCTGCGGTTAGTGTTGTGCCTTCCACAGGGACCAGAAACAGACCTTCTGCAAAACTTAGACCGGTGAGATCCGCTTTACAAACCATTCATTCCACCTACAAGGAATCATTTGATTAAACAAAATTGCTATCTGTATTCAACAGGATCATGGAGTCGCTTAACCTCATCCGATACATGCTCCTCCGAGATAAAGAATGGGAGAACGAGGTAAGTAAAGTATTGTAATAGCATCCTGTAAATACAAGACAAAAACTCAGTGATCATATGAATGTCACGTAATATGTTTTACAGACAGGAATATGGACTGAGCTTTATAAGATTGAGGATAACTACCTGAAGCCTCTGCGTACTGGCCTGAACCTGTCTAAAGCACATTATGAGGCAGAACTGAACAGCACTAAAGAGAATAAGAGGCTCACGTCAAAAGGTAACTGTACCTTACACACATTTATGTGTTAAAGGGGACAGAGAATGAAAAACCATTTTTACCTTGTCTTTGTTGAATAATGGTAGTCTACCCGCATTCACAAACATACAAAAAGTGCTAAACATCTCAGTCTCATAGAAATTCCTCTTTTAGAAATGTCAGCCAGAAAATGGCCCAATCTGAAAAACTGATGCTTATGACATCACAGGCATCTAACTGCCCCTCCACTTTAAAATAATTGGCTACATTTTTTGAGTGGCAGCAAAGTCAGCCAATCAGTAATGGGATTGCAAGTTAAGCCAGTAGGCGGAGCCAAATAGGTGCAAAACCACTTGTTTAAAATCCCCCACCCTAATAGGGCTATCTACAAGGATAAATACCCCGTTCAATCATTCTATGTCACCTTTAAACCTACGTATGAACTAGGAATGCGGGCGGGTTCACCTTTGCTGTGGGCGGGAGTGGGCGGTCAGAATTCTTTTGCGGGAGACCTGCGGGTCCCGGTGGGATTTTGCATGTAATAGAAATGGGGTCAACACATGAAGTTGAAAAGAAAATTAAGCTAAATATTATGTGGGACATACCGTGGCAACTTCGGGGAGCACATGCCCAATGCTGTTATACACTATGTGCCTCGCGTCTGGAAGAACTGGTGAGCACTAGTGACAAATCAGGTTGTTAATAGTTAAACTGTTTGTTTGGTTGTTTAATTAATCATTTGGTGCGTGTGTATCATGCAGTATACATTTGAAAACTGAGGTTTTGTTTTAACGTTTAATGTTACAAAACACTGCTTAAAAAATTATGTCATTTTAACTGCTTAAAACCTCACGAGTCAAATCCTTGGTTTCAATGCGGTCGTTAGTACGAATTCAGTACTGTTTGATCTTACAGAAATTATAGTATAGCAAATATTATACTCTAACCCCAAACGCAAGCAAAGTTTAAAGTTTGAGGACATGACAAAGTACGCTATCAACCAGACTCGAAACACCAAGAGCAAACGAAAAAACATAGGCTATAACAGACTGCACGATCGGCATATGAATATCTTCTTTATTTGGTTTGACATGTTTTTATGAAGAAAGACAACCATATTTAGCCTACTTGCTCCGGTGAAAGCCTGTTCTTAATGCCAGCGGAGAAAACTCTGCTTAAACAGGCATTTGCAGTTCCGCTTCATTTTCTATACAGAGCACCGCATATAATAAATGTTCTCCGTTTCGTTTTCCATGTCTGTCTCGTTTAGCTGTAATAACAAAATTAAATAAGCCATAACAAGAAGCTAACAAATCTCTCATGATGCGCGCTGATGCGGCGGAGAAGCACGTCTAAATTAAACCTGAGCCGGTGGACAAAAACAGACAACCCGGTGTTAAAACTCTAAATACTTAAATAAGTCTGCGATCTGAATTGCCAAAACAATCAGACATACAAACAAATACATTTTCATGTATATGTAATTTATATTTGATGTATATTTACATTAAAGACTGTAAAAGACAATACATGAAGTGAAAACATATAGTAGCATTTACCCTGCGGTGGTGCATTAAAAACAAACAAACTAACATTGCAATAGCATATTTTCCATTAGAATTATTATTGCAGATCAAATATTCGACCATTCGTGCACATCCCTAATTTTAAACACAATAGTGTTGAAAGTCTGTTATTCTGGATGTTAATCTGAACCAATGTTTTGTATGAGCATGCATTTGTGTACAGTTTTCACAAGCTCTGAGAAACTCTGCGGGAGCGGGCGGGAGTGGACACAAATATTGCGGGCGCGGACGGGAGTGGAACACGCAGGTTGCGGGAGCGGGCGGGACTGGTCATAAATTCAGCGGGGGCGGGCGGGCGCGGGTTTAAAAAAACAGTCCCGCGCAGGGCTCTATTCTGTATTGGCAGATTAAAGCAATATTTCCCACTTCTGTGTAAATACTTTTTCGATTGGCTGACAATGACAACAGGATTGCCGTTTGTATGCTCTGCACTTCTAGGATTTCACAACATTTACATTTTACATTTATTCATTTAGCTGATGCTTTTATCCAAAGCGACTTACAATTGCTATATATATATGTCAGAGGTCGCACGCCTCTGGATCAACTAGGGATTAAGTGTCTTGCTCAGAGACACAATGGTGTGTCACAGTGGATTCGAACCCAGGTCTCTCACACCAAAGGAGTGTGTCTTATCCACTGCACCATCACCACAACATAATCATTTAAAACAAGGAGTTGAAGGCAAAAATATCTATATGGTAGACGTTATTCTAAGTCATCAAATATAATTTTTTTGGCATGGAAATATTGTATCGATGCATTTTTAGTGTGAACGTTTTAGCACAAAATCATAATTCATCATATAGCACACAAAAATCAGAAATTCATGGTGCCCTTAGAAATATAGAGCTCAGTGTTCAGCCCGAATAACTGAGTAACTACAAAATGACTTTTTCATTAATAGTGTGTGTTAACGCTAAATGTTTTTTAAAGTATATAGATAAATTTGCACCTGTATAGGTGAGGTTGTGCAGAAAGCCTTTATGCCGAGATGGTTTGGGTGTGCATTATGCAAAATACTAAATGTGGGTTAACGGTTCCACATTATTAAAGACTTGGATACACACTTTCTAAATAATATTATTATTAAGTGCATTTTGTATGACCCATTTTGTTATATTTAACAGAATCTAAAACATCCGTTTGCTCAGTAACTGTTGGCAGTGAGACGCTACCAAACATGACACCAGAGATGCAGATAAAGGTAAGTTTTTACACATCAATGTGCTTTTATGTGGTCCAGTATTGGGGTCGACCTGGCTGATTATTGGTGCTGATATTAAGCATAAAAATAATTGAACTTTGAAATACGGTATCTGACTCTGATGCCTTTGTTGTAAATCATCAATCCCCCCACCGCCCATCTGTTGTTATTGTTAACAGATAGGGTTAAAAGCATTTGAAAGAAAGTGTCTAAGCCCTTGTTGTTTTTAATTTTGACATTTTTTTACATCAGACATATATGGATCATGACATGCATATTTTTGTGTCCCGGGCATTGTGTACTACAAAAATAACTTGATAGATTTATGTTACGTATTCTATAAAACCTATTTATTTTAAATACATTTTCAGTATTTTTTATAATAAAAAAAAAGTTTTGGTCTCTCAAACTTGTAAAATGGCAGGTGAGGGACCTGTCTGTACAAATTAGTAGTGTAAGATAACTGTTAAAAATTGTGTTTTAAAATAAAAAATTCATAATAAGATACTTTGGCATTTTTTATATTTGAGACCTTTTCCTATAAATGTTTTTCTACAAATATCAGTAGTTTAAATAAAAATGTTTGATATCATATTCTTAAATGTCAAGGTAATACAACTGCATATATGTATAAACAGTGAACACATCATCCAGTGATTTCCAGGTGGTCTTTATAGCTGACTGAAAAGTTTGAAAATTTCTCTCAAATATTTTATGAAACACATTTAATTGTATTTAAAAAGTGGATGTAATAAATTTGATTTCACAGGCAAAAGCTTATACCAGCATCCGAATAGAAGTCTGTTAAATGTAAATTCATGGCAGAGGTCAGGTGGTGCAATCAAAAAGCCAAGGTTTAAGAGTTTACAAGATAATAAAAATATTGAGATAAATAATTTTAATAAGCTAATAATTTTATTAAATGCAAGTTAAGGTTGTCTATAATTATTGTACTTTTTTAAATAATTGTTCTTAAATGTATAGGTTATCAAAAAACACAATCAGCACAACACAGGGAGCACATTTAAACTTTTCTGGCAAACCGACAAAGATTGGTTGTACCACCAGACATTTTTTTAATATGGATATAAAAAAATCATAAAAAATAATCAAATGTGCTAAGATGTGGTTCAATAAACACATTGTTCCTGACTCTAAAATATTCATTACATTACAAAAACAAAAAAAAAATGTTTTTAGGAGCTTGTTTTGTCATTGACCCATATATCAGTGCAAAACATCGGTTATCAGTCAACTTAAATCTGTAATAATCAATATAGGCCTAAAAAACACATCGGTCAACCCCTACTATTTTTTTGTATTCATTTGACCCTCTGGAGATGTAATAATTCATGCTTTTGTTTTACATCAGGTTCTGCAGTCAGCCCTCTTTACATTTGACTTGATGGAGAGTGTGTTGGTGAGAATTGAGGAAATCATTGAAGCAAAAGACAGACCTGTGTCATGAACCCAACAGGGTCAAACCCTACTGTTAGAGACTTTATGACAGGATCTTTTCTTGCAGGTAATACCTCTGAAAATACCAAATCCTTCAAGGAACCTACAACTCATCCAAATGGGAAGTTTTCTGATAGCACCGGGTCTAAACTTGATGCCAACCACTGATTACATGTCATTAGCTTTAGACACATTATCCACATCTGTTATTCAGTACAATTGTCAGCATAGGCCACAATCACTTTTCTTTGCAGATTAAAGTGTTCAGTACTATTATAATAATAGTAATGTCAAAGTTTTCAATTCCTCAATGATACATTTCAAGGATTTCATCCCTGAACTGATAGCATTATGTGCTTCTATTGTACATAAGGATACTGATGTAGAAAATTGTCATTACGTCACAAATAATTTGACAGTTGTGTGACATTACATTAAACATGTTTATTATTATTTGTTGATAGGCTTGAAATGTTCATCTTACTATGTGTCATTCACATAAACACTTAACTATGCAAAAACGTTGCATGTTATTTGTTCGAGCTGTTTGTAGCTATAAAATCCTCTGTGTTAGCGAAAATTCTTATTGGCAGTGTTGTTTTCTGATTTTGCTACATGAAATGATCCATCAAGCTTTGAATAAGAGTTTTTCCCAGATGAAGTTTTATGCCCTATATCACTAACGTCTGGAAAGAAATTATTAAGCTGTGAAAATATTTACAGGATAAACAATTAACTTACTATAAATCTGATTATCAAAAGTGAAACAAATACAAATTAACGTTGTACAGCATAGTTACAAAAAAAGCAGGTTTCACATAACTAAATCATTCATGTCCTTAAAAAGTGGATGCTGCAGTGCCATAGAGGCTGTTATCCTTGTTGCTGGGTTTAAATCTAAGAGTTTATCCAAGAGATCATATACTTCATCGGGCACATTGTACCAGCCCATCTCCTGCAGCTCCGCACTGCTTTTGAGTGAGCCGGAGCAGCTCATTGGTTTATTAGCTGGGCTTCCTACATCACTTTTGACATCTCCTGGGTGATGCGAGACTAGAAACTCAGCAGGAATTGATCCATTATCACATGAACGCAAACCTCTTAGTGTCTCACAGAGGATCCTCAAGTCCAGTCGAGGGAGCTCCTGACTGCACACAATAGATTTACCTGCATACAGTGAAGATAAATAATAAGATAAGACACAACATAACACATTCAATAAACCAATAGGAGAGAGTCTGTATGACGTACCAAACTTATTGGCAGCCTCTGATGTTTCTTTAGATCCTCGAATGGTCATGATCTGAGCAAGAGCAATCAGATCATCACTGGCTTTGAAGAACGGATACCTGCCACTCAGCAGTGACAGTAAAATAACACCTGCAGACCACATGTCAATAGCTGCAGAGAGATACATACTTTAATCAGTCAGAAAATCCATTAGGAACCATCTTTCAAAAATAAATTGAGGTCAAGGTGAATTATGCTGATGCACACAAATAAATAAAAGCATATTCCCAATCATGTTTTCAGTTTTTGGACCTCACTATAAATCTAAAGCCAGGCTTAAATAAGCAATATAAGAATTCAATTGTGTTCAATTCTAAGTCATTTTTAAGATTCTAGCCCCCTGTTTCACAGACAAAGCTTAAAGGGGACAGAGAATGAAAAAACATTTTTACCTTGTCTTTGTTGAAAAATGGTAGTCTACCCGCATTCATGAACATACAAAAAGTGCTAGACATGCTAAACATCTCAGTCTCATAGAAATTCCTCTTTTAGAAATGTCAGCCAGAAAACGGCCCAATCTGAAAAACTGATGCTTATGACATCACAGGCATCTCACTGCCCCTCCACTTTAAAGTAATTGGCTACATTTTTTGAGTGGCAGCAAAGTCAGCCAATCAGTACTGAGATTGCAAGTTAAGCCAGTAGGGGGAGCCAAATAGGTGCAACACCACTTGTTTAAAATCCCCCACCCTAATAGAGCTATCTGAGAGAGGTTTTTAGGAAGCTTCTAAGGCATTACAGACCCAAACAAAAAAACTTTTGTCTACATGTCACATCACAGAACAAGGATAAATACCCCGTTCAATCATTCTATGTCACCTTTAAGGCTAGTCCTAGACTAAAACAAAAGTTTGAGTGGTTTCTACTGAAAAATAAATAAATAAATAAAGTGCACATACAGATCTTAAAATATGCCAGTGCCATTGATTTGTCTGAAGATACACACCAGTAATATATTTTAAGGCATGTTTATAAAAGATGCTTAAACATCTTCATTTAACTAAGGCCTAGACTAGACCTGCCTTTAGCCAAGCCTTGTCTGTGAAACCAGGCCTAAGATTTTTTTTAAATATCCCCAACTAAGATCCACATAACGCTTTGCTGTCTAGCACTAGAATTTGTTTTACAGGTGTTGTACTGTCAAGAGAGACTATAATTTATCTTTTTTTGATTCTGCAAACATCTGGTAAGCTAGTATTATTATTATGAGCTTTCAAACTGGAAATCTGACATCAAGATTTCTGAATCGCACCCCAAACAAGGATATATAATCAATACTAATGCCACTGGGTAGCTTTACCTGTTCCCTGGTTGGGGCACTTTGTCAGTACTTCAGGAGCCCTAAAGCCTGGGGTACCAGCCCTAGGAGCCACCTGCTGTTTCCTGTAAAATAAAAGTATTTTTTTAGTTGTTTAAATCTATGTGGTGTTTTTAATATGCTTCATCAAGACAAACCATGTGAAAATTCATCATTCAATACCATTGCTGAGTATTTCTATCCATAATATTTGAGTTTTCCAAAGACTTAAAAGTCACAGTATCTAATTTCCTCAGTTTGAAATCGATTCGAATTTGTTTGAATTCAAATAACGTGACTATTAAACACGATGGAGTGTGTACCTAGACAGGCAGACGTTGCAGACACGGTCAGTCATGTAGCAGCTGCAGGTGAGTGACTGGCTGACAGCGGAGGGTTTGGGCTTCTGAGCACTCGGTGTCGAAATCATTGGAGGATCTTTCTGCTTCTGATCATTCAGTGCAGTTTTCACAGAGACCAAACGGCGTTTTGTGAAAACAATCTTGCGTGGAACTACTTCATCCTTGTTCTGCTTTAACATCTGACCCTGAAACACAAAATGATATGATAAGGAAATCTAATAATGATCAAGGTTATCAGATGCTGGGAGTGTGAAGAGACGCTAACCTCAACTTTCTCACTGCCGGGTTTATGAGAGTTTGTGCTGTTTAAGTTTCTTTCCCCAAATACAGACCGTGATGCCTTAAGTGCCAACAGTTCCTTTGAGAGGAAGGAAATAAAGTTTTGATATAAACTATTACACCATTTGTACATATTTTGAGTTGTTTAATTTTTAAATAACATACTGTATATTTCACAGGTTTGAGATCTGTCCTGAACTTTTTTGAAGATACACTTGCCCTTTTAAAATTTTTTATGGTTATAGCTAAACATACAAACATATTGGCTAAAATTACGTACGAAGCATGAAATTGACAATCCTATGAAAGTGTAAATGTTGACAAGATAACATATTACAAATCTATTAATCAAAAAGACCAGTGCAGACACCTTGGTGTGTTTAATGTGTGAGGGTGGGCAGGATCTTTTAACTGGTGCTTTAGTGCTGGAGTGGACAGCAGGGTTTCTGGTGTTGGGTGGTAAAGGCACAAGTTTCTGTTTCCCAAGTGAATCCTCCACCATTCGTAAAGAACCACCACCTTTATAAGACTTTGATTTCACCACCTTTAGCAGTTCTATCTGGGTATCTGGAGTACCTTGTGCCAGACCAAAATCAACAAGAGCATACCTGCGAAACAAAAGAGATCAGCAAGCTTCAAATATCTCGCATCCACTTCATGACAATAACTGTGTGATGCAAATTCCCTAAAGACACTTTGGTACTGTCAAATAAACAAACATCAGATACATACTCCTTCGTCTGTCGATTAAACAGGAAATTGGTTGGCTTGATGTCTCGATGGATGATGCCAAAGTTATGTATGTGCCTCAGAGCTTTGAGAAGGTGGAAGATGTAATGCCTCACTTCCTCAAACGTCAAAGAGCCAACAATATCCTACAAGAAAAGATGACTTGGGTTATTAATTTTAATCATTATCATCTGGTTTGAAGGCAGACATTGCAGTCACTCACCACAATAGCTTGATGCTCCATGTATGGCATAACAATGACCACGTGATGCTCTTTCCTGAAGCAGTAAGTGACCCCCATCACATTTTCTGTACCTCTGTGGAGCATTAGGGTCAAAGATACATTTAACTTTAAAAACCAAACTTTGTCATTCAAAATTATCATCTAAATCTTATATTCATGTAAGAATCAGAATAATATTCGGAATCTTTCCTCTCAATAGTGGCATGCATCACCTTTTTAGATTTTTGTGAAGATAAGCACTTACCCAACAACAGTTAGGCACTGGAGTTCAGCAGCTATGCGCATAGGATGACTGGTGGGGATTAAATGCTTTAAAGCAAACTTTCTTGTTAAACCATCAGTCATCTGCGCTTCTGCCAGGTATACAGAGCTAAAAGTGCCTGTAAAGAAAATGAATTATTCAACGATTCATTCGGGTCTAAGCCAAACAGCATGTGGTTATAAAACTCATATAACGTTACTTTAAACAAAAGCATTAATGTCTCTTAGCTATTCAGTCATTAAGCAACATTAAATTTAATAGCAAACCTTCTCCGATTTTATCTATGATACGAAAGATTTGAGAAAGCTGTGGAAGGACTTCATAGAGGTATTCAATATCCATCTCAACATCCCCTGAACAAAATAAAATCACACAAGTTTCAGTTGTGGATAGTTTTCTTAATATTTTCAATAAATATTTTAAAATGCTCGCTTAAATAAATCACTTTTACACTTGTAAACAAAAGAATATTTACAAGCCACACTCACTGGGGATTTTGTTTTTGCACTTGTTCGTTTCAACATTCTTCTGGATGGTTTTCTGTAACGTTACATTCGGTGCTGCTTCCATCTGCAAAGCTGCAAATGTGTAACTTACATTTCATATCATCAGATAACTTATATTTAATAATTAAAAGCTCAAAACGTCTGATATAAAATAACAAAGCAAGTTTAAAACTAAAAGTTAATAAGAAAGATCGTATCAAGTCAAGATTTGACTGCTGTGACAAACCAAAAACAAAACCTAAACAAAACAACATAGCTTACCGGTTGGTGGTCTTTCCTTCAAAAAGCAGGACAAAAAAACAAAGAACTGAACATCGTATCTGATAAAAAGTTTAAATAGTGCGCAAAGCACTTTGAGCTCAGTTTAAAACATTCAATCGCATTTATGTTGAGAAACCGCGGGTACTTCAGTTGTTTGGGAGCTCTGAAGACTTCCACGTTAGGCGCTAAAATTGAGACACGGGTCACGTGACCACTGCTAAGCCAGTTGGTCTAACTTTGCATAAAACATTTAAATATTTGATTTAAACGCCTTTTTTGATAGAACTAATATATAGATTGGTGTTATTAAAGGCAATTTCATAAAATACAACAATGCCTGATAATATGTACGGTATTTAATAAAATTCATTCCAATTTCATCTCAAAAGATTTTTGACATTTTATGTATTGCTAGCATATTGAAGGATAGTTCTCAATTAGTTTTTATTAATTTAAAATATTATCTTTATTGTTAATAAGTATAGTGGATACGTTTTTAATAAAGTTTAATAACATTGTTTTTAATAGGGGGCTTTTATTTTGAAAAAAATCTTTACCTGTATCCGGTGTGTCAAACGGAATGAAACAAAAACGGTTTTAGATATACTATGTAGAAAACTGCCGATTAGGTTTAAATAGCTGCCGAGGTGCATTAATCCTGTTCTGTATTATGCTATTTTTAAATGATGGATAAATTTGTTGTTCGTGTACCAAAGGAGAGCGTGAAGCAGGAACCAAGACAAGAGAGGAGTTACAAACAAGCAACATTAGAGTCCCTGCGGGTAAGTCTTAGGTATTTTGTACTGTCCATCATCCCTCCACAGCTTTGACTGAATTGTTACTAAAATATTTTTTTCAGAGAGTGGTAGTAATTGAAGATATCGAAAGATACAAATCAATCCTTGAACTCCCTGGCCAACCTAAAGAGAACATATTAGAAGCCTTGAGAGAACTAGACAAGAAAGTGCCTTCCAAAGAAGTGCTCAAGACTACCAAAATTGGTAAGATATTTGTATTGGTCTTTGCTTGCTTTGGGAGACGTACACACCATCTAATTGTTCCCTCTTATACTAATATCCAATTCTTATATTTATTTAGGATATACGGTAAACAATCTACGTAAATACTCTGAAGATGCTGAGATCAAATCACTTGCTGGGGCAGTGTACACACATTGGAGGACCTTCATTGAAGAGCATGCAAACAAACCCTCGATAGAAGTTCGCTGTGACAAACAGACTGAAGGTTTAAGGAGTAATGCCAGAAAACTCCTTTCTGAAGCCATTGAGTTAAAGGTACTAAAGATTTGTACTTAATAAGTCTGTATAGGGCACACACATGGAGTTGCCTTGATCCTCTGGAAGCATTTCTTGTTCTTTAAGGAATAGTTTACCCAAATCATCATTTACTGTCATAAAATGTGGATGGTGACTAATAGCCCGGAGCTGTTTTATAAAAAACTTTATGTTTGGGCTAAACAAAGCATTAATATATGATTTTGAATTCAAAGAACCAAAGGAAATATTTCTTGAATATATTTCTATATTTAGAAATAACTTTATTCTTTTTTATTATTCATTAAACATTATTTCTCTTAAACTGTTCTTTATTTTATTTTACTGACTCATTAATTGTTAAAAACATCATCACTTTCCTAATTTCCAGGTTGAGCATGGGCTTGTGGAGAACATTGAAAGGGAGGTTTTTCACCAAAGCTCTCGGCTTGTTAATGGTCCATACAGAAGAACTGTCAGGGCTCTTGTCTTTGCTCTAAAACACAAGCCTGAATTGAGAGCACAAGTGAAAGAAGGAAAACTACCAGTGAATAAATTTGTAAGCAGTCACAAGAAGAAACCGTAAGGAACTGGACTATTCTGATTTGGGACAACTACAAATAGGTTTTAGAAAACTTTTTTTATTGCTCATGTTTTTTAAACATACGACAATGTAATTTACTCAATAACTTTACTTGACATCTTGTTTTAAATATAACATTTTTTATCAGTTGTCATCATGTTTCTATTGATACCTACACATACAAAACGGTATAAAAATTAGAGCTACATCCGTTATATATCTAAAGAATGGCACACCTATAGGAGCACTAACCACACAACAGCAATTAACATGAGGATGACAGCAAGAACACAGATGCTGATGAAAATGATGTCACTGGTCTCATGGGGTTCACCTCCTTCATCCTCATTCTTGGTGTTTGCTTCCTTGGCCAGACGGGCCAGTTCGTTGAGCCTGTTACGTTCCTCCACTGAGATGATGTTGATCATGGCCACCTTCCTCTGGGCATCACACTGCACCTCATATTCCTGAATATTCTGCTGCATCCCGTCAAAGTCAATGTAGAGCGAGTTCACCAGCATGGTAATGTTTTGTCGTTTCTGGAGAGGATTACATAGGATAGATATTTATCATCAACAAGGAACTTTTTTAACCTTGGTTTATCTTTTGCTTATGTAAAATTTAGCCTATATTAAAAAATTATAAATCTTAAGTGGTGGAGTGTCTCTTTAATTTTTCTACCTCTCCAGCAGTTCCACAGTTTACAAAGCGGGCGAGAATTTTGTAGGTTGTTTCTGTCAGCTGTGCAGAACAGGATGGATTTCCTAGATAAATGCCTTCGCGGTCCATCTGAGGCAAAGCCTGCCTGGAGATCTGAATCTGGAACTCGGTTCTGGTGCAACTTATATTGACCGGCACCACTGTGACACAACACCAAAGCACAATAACTAAAAAAATCACAATAAGTGATGCTCCATGAACAGAATGTAAATATTACGTCTACATAATTTTAAATTCTATTAATTTGAAAAAGTATTCAACATATGCTGTTAATACCTCACCTCCAATATAGGAGGCCACAAAGCCCTTAAATGCATAGTTCCTATCGGTGTTCAGAACAACCAACAGTTTATTTCCCTTAGAGGTCAAAGGTGGAGGTTGTTCACTGCCACACCAGTGACCCAAGAGAGAATCTTTATCGCTCTCCCCGTCATACACGGCCACAGAGTCATAATCACACATGTCGGTCAGACTGTTCCTATCCTCGAGCTCCAGAATAGGGAAAAATAGCTTGATCCTGTAGCCGGCTGCTAGATTGATAGTCCAGTGACAGTTGATGTTGTTGGGGTAGATGTTTGGGTATTGAGGGCTGGTGAAGTTCCCACTGATGGTTTTAAGAACCTGCTGGCACTCTCCTTAAAAAATAAGATTATACATTTTAAACTATTGTAAATCTATGTGAAGCATGACTTAAGCATGACTCAAGATTTTGCATTACAACACGTGTTTCACCTGAATAGTAGTAGGCTTTAAAACCTCTCCCTCCAATGTTGAAATCAGATTTGAAGACCACCAGCAGTTGGTTTGATGTAGTGATGGTATTGGGAGGTCTCTCATTACCACAGTAGTTTCCCAGGTGACGATGTTTAACCGTGGGACCATCAAAGAGAGCCACATAGTCAAAGTTACACCCCTCGTTGTTTTCCAACTGGAAGTCGAGGAACACCAGGCTGACTACACTCTGATTGGACACGTGAACCATCCAGGAACAGTCAGCATTGTTGTTATATTCTAGTGGATAACCCGGACTTGAGATGATTCCTGAGAGACCGGTCAAAACCCCACCACACATATCTGAGTTAAAAAGAAAACAAATTGAACTTGGTATGTTGTAATAGGAGTGGAAAGCTACATTTTGATTAGCTTTTTTTTGATGTATTAGTATTTTTTTTATTAAAAGTCTATTATAGCCATGTGTGACATGTTGAATAGCAAAAAATGCTTTTCACTTAGTTTATTAAACAACTAAAAACCATGTTTATAGCAAGGGCAATTGTTTTTCCTAAACTTGCACATGCAAGGTCGGCAAGCAACATGGGACACACAATGTAAGTTGTATAAACCTTCGGCCTATAGGCTACACTGTAAAAAATTACAATTGTTAAATCAACCCAGTCATTATTTATTATTTATCTTGACTAGAGATGAGTTGACATTTTTTCAACTATATTTTATAAGTTGTAGCAACTCATCTCTTGTCAAGATAAATAATAGGAAGTTGACATGACCTGTAAATCTGAGTTGATTTAACAAAATAATTTAAGGCAGCAAAGATTTTTTACAGTGTATGTATTGTAACCTTCACATTTCCGTATAGACTTCCATTGTAAGTGTATCACTGTAAAAAATATTATTTTTTGAGTAATTTTTGTGTTTCTGCAAAAATGGTATCTCAGTGTGAGACAACTCACCTTTCCTGTAGCCCACAGAGAAGCCCTTGTGTGCAACATGTCGATCTGAACGGAAGATGATGGACATGACGTTCCACGAAGAGCTGAACTGAGGAGGAGCCATGTCGCCACAGAATTTTCCCAACAGATTTCCTTCATCCTCCGAGATGCCATTATATATTTTTATATAGTCATAAGCACAGTCTGTATGGTATTCCAACTCAAAGAAATGGAAGGTTAAAAGTACTGATGATCCCTCTGACACCACTATCAGCCAGGTGCATTCTGTGTTATAAGGGTACAGACTTGGAAAATTTGGGCTTGACACATTGCCACTGCTTGCAGAGATGATTCCGCCACATTTAACACCTAAACAATCATTGGGCGCACATATTAACCCTAAGTTCAACTGGAATTATAAAGCTGCTGTATGCATTTACAATGTTACAACATTGATAACATGTGCACTTTCACCTATGAGATAGGAAAGAGTCCTACCTTTCTTGGAGGTGACTTTTCCAGCAATGAACAAGACATGAATGAAAACAGTCATCCTCCAAACCATGTTGTTCCTGTGGTGTATAGTGTTTAAGTTCCTCTGTGCATAGTCTCCTTTTGGAGAGGGTTTGACATGAGTGATGTTAAAGCTCAGAAAGCACTTCATACTGTGGCCTTTGTGGAGCAATTGGATAGGTGGCCTACTCTTTGCCTCCCCAACTAAATTTTAATGAGGACTATCAAATGCACGCAGGTGGCTTGTCAAGACACTGTTTGGAGAGAATGGCATAAAAAGTTAATAGGTGTATCATGCACATGGAACAACTGGTGTGTTTTAAGTCGATAAGAGGAACACAGGTGACCGCATGTATTGCAGCTTGCACGCTACTGATGTTACTAATGAAGCAGGCGCATGAAGTCAAGATATACAATTTAACAATGCAAAGATATATAAAGTATATATTTATTAATGGAGGTTCATTTCAAAATCCTTGCTGAATAGAATACACTTAAACCAGACTAATGCTGATCTTATCTGGTTTAAGCTGGTCCTCCCAGCCTGCCAGCAAGGTGGTCAGTAGGTGGGTCCGCTGGTCTTCCAGCCTCACAAGGTCTAAAGCGTGGTCAAGCTGCACATCACCCAAAATCAGCCAACTAGCATAGGCTTAGTTTTTCCAGCAGGGGTGGTACTTAAATGGTCACTTGTAGCATTATTATTTCACTATTGGATTGTAATGTTTATGCAATTACATGCCTGTAAAGATCATCGCTTACCAGTAGATGGAAACAAAGTGCAAATTTGCACTTTCAATATATCATCCGAAGAAGACACGTTACCCACGTGACACAAACATGGACGCCTCCTGTGAGCACATCGAGAAAATGTCATAACGACGAGCATCATTGTTTGTAGCTGACAAGTCCAATTTTTTAAAAAAGATTTAGCATATCTGTTTGTATTTAAAATGTTTAACGCAACAGTTCAAAGTATTAGGGCATCAACTCCCAAAATAGCTCAAAAATGTAAATATAAAGATTGTCTTGGTGTCCTCAGTGCTAATGCATATCGCTGCCTGTCAACGAGCTCTTGCTTACATGGGAAGGTTGTACCGAGGAAAAGGCCGCGGGTTATCCATGAAATTGCCGGACTGGAGCCGATCACGTACGCCGACAGGATGCACTTCGTTCCTGGACTGGCAAAGCCCAGGTTTCCTGAATGGGATCGTGGATGGAAAGATCCTCTACACTATCAGTCACCTAAACTGGAAGACATGCCGCTACACAAAGACAAAACCTGTTACATATTCAATCAGAGGACTAATGTGTTAGAAGGTATTTATCCTTAATATAAATATAAATATTTGTCAAAGTCCCATATTAGTTTCTTTAACTGGGATCATACAAAAATATTTGAGTTAAATTATTTAATTTAAATAATTTAAAATGTATAATTTAAAAATGATAAACCTTAAACCAAATTTTATAAAGGTTTTATTAACAAGTTTCATTATTGAGGTTATAAGCTCTTAATAATAAAATCTTTAATAACACTTTTTTTTTAATCAGCATTAGTTACTGCCAGATGTTATATTGTTATGCACTTTTGATTTGATCAACGTGTGACAATATATTATGTGATGATATCTGATATCTGTTTCTAGGGGTGCGACAGGCTCTTTGGCTCAGCAAGTCTGTCCTCATCAAAGGGTTACCTGCTCAGATTGTGACCCTGAGTGAAGATCCAGCCAATCAGATTGAGAACCAGGATGACAGAGTCCAGAACGCCATTAAAAACTCTAGACTGTGGGACACCAATGAAAATCGACCACCCAGAGAGAGATTCTGGTGGGTACATCTTTACTGCTCACAGTTCATATCGTTTATGTGACAAAGCAGGTACAGTACACAAAGCTAAGAGAGAGCAGATGTAACATAAACCACAGACAGACTTTTTTGACACTTTAAAAGCTATTTAACATAAATATTTTGCAGTGTTATCCAAGTTGATCATTTTGTGATTATAAGTAGGGCTCCATAACGATTAATTGCAACAAATTGTATGCAGAATAATATGCAGAATGTATGTATAAATACACACACACACACACACACACACACACACACACACACACACACACACACACACACACACACACACACACATTATGGTTTCCATGTTTTGTGGGGACATTCCATAGACGTAATGCATTTTATACCATACAAACTGTATATTCTATTCCCCTTACCTACCCCATTCCCTAACCCCAGCCATCACAGAAACCCTTCTCCTACTTCACATTTTCAAGAAACATCATTCTGTTTGATTTATAAGCTTGTTTCCTCATGGGGACATCAAAATGTCCCCACAAGGTCACAAAAACACTGGTATTCCTATCTTTGTGGGGACAATTGGTCCCCACAACGTGATAATTACCAGGTACACACACACACACACACACACACACACAGGCATGCATATATTTACATTTGTATAAACATTTTTATATTTATATATAATCTATATCATATGAAATACTTAAAGGCAGGGTGCACCAGGCCCGGTACTAGGCTTGCTGGACTGGGGGGGCAGTCAGGATTTTTGGGTGGGCAGCCATTTCTCGACTAAAATGATTCATACACTAAAATTATGGATGTTTCAATCCAATATTACTTTGCATGTCTTATAATAAAAGGCAATTTATATGTCATTTTGCACTTTCAAATTTTAAAAGTAGATGCAATTAGATTAATGATTTATAATGTTATAATGATTACACTAGTTTGACACATTTAGTCACAGTTAATGAAATCAGGCAAGCAGGTGATATAAATATAAAGCTGTACATATAGCTATATTTTATTAATGTTTACACTGCATTTAATCTATTATTTCACTTATAGATAAATTAAAGCCATTCTTATACCTACCCTACCCAACATATGCCTTTATTCTAAATAAACACTTGTTAGGAACTTTATTTCCACTTCTCAAACATTTTCTTCATTTAAAATAATGTATTTTCAATGTGATAAGCTGTATTGTCATTAATTCCTGACCCTATCATACATGCTGCTGCAGCAACCTCAAATATCACAACAAAGCACAATGCTTTAAATAATATATTGTTGCATCATGTAAGCAATTTGACATGCATGACAAATTCGTCAAAGGTTATCCTGTTTGCCTATAATAGCACCAGACAAAAGCACAAGCCCTAAAATACTGTAAGTGTGATTTGCGACGAGACCAAAGATAAATCACACTGCTTTGTTCATAACACAGCAAATTAGATATTATAATACAACGCAACATTATAAAATACAACGTTTTACCTTACGATGACCTTGCGGAGTGAAAGCTCCTCTTGAACTTAAAAGTCTGTAGAATTTTGCGTGTGAAGTTTTTCTCAAACGCGAGCTGAATGAGCTGATGAATGACGATGACAAAACCGCTAAAATTAGATTTTAAAACTGCACTGCACGCGATGCTCAGCTGTTACAACACTGTATATTTACTGTATAACCATCTTTTATCATTTATATCTACTATATAGTATGCCACAACCAAACTGCATATTCTAATTTTAATAAACAGAACTACATCTAAAACAAACACATTAAATGCTGCTGGAGACTTGCCATTGGCTGTTGTATTTGCATGAATAAATAATGAGGTGAGTCTAAGAAAGGATAAGGGGCTATTTTGGGCATGTTTTACTATAAAAAAAAGTTTTAATTTAATATGTGTTGGGTTATTACGTTTATGTAATACTAAATTGCATTGGTTTTTATATATATTTTAAAGATGCGTTTTTTTAGTTACCGTCATAGAGAACAGTAGTGCTTTTTCTGTGACTTAAATACTGCTGAAAATGCCTTAAAGGTTTGAATAAGCTAATCAGCCAATAGTGGGTGGGAGCTGTAAATGCTAGCGCTTGCCTAAAGAAGACATTTTTTTTGTAAAGAGACTCCGTTATTTTAAGGTTGGCTGGACATTTTTGGGGGGGCAGAAGGAAAATCTGGGGGGGCAATGCCCCTCCCAGCCCCCCTGTAGACCCGGCCCTGGGGTGCACGATCTCTGAAAGCCAATGTTGACATTTGAAATTACCTAAACAAACACACCCCTACCCCAATAGAATCTGTTACATTCTTTTGACAGACCCACCCCACACATACGCAACCCAGGCAACGATGTCGGGTAGGAGTAGTAGTAGGAGTAAACTTATGTATCTCTTTCCCTGCCATTGGCGAGTTATCTCGTCGTTATCTAGTCAATTAAGAGAAAACGTTTCCCTGCCAATGACACTTCCTTGACAAGTTTTATGGTAATCTGTAAACTCTTACCCAATTTAATAAAAAACGAAGCATCAACTAATTGAACAACATTGTAAACTCTGTATGTTTTGATCATCGTTCTAAATCTGATCTCTTACAGTCCTTTACAAAAATTCAAATATTTTAGCTTTCTGCTTAGTATTTTTTTTTGAGAGGTTTTAAAAAGAGAACAAATTAAAATGGGATGAAACTTTTTCAGTTTTGTTTGTTTGTTTGAAAGCAGAGGATCTGTTATTTTATTTGATATATTGTATGTTTATATATTTAAAGAAGAACATTTTCCTCGAGGGCATTTTGGGAAACTTTTGTGAAAAGTACAAAAAATGCTGGCGGCAACTTTAAAAAAGAAAAGGCTGGCGGGGAATGAGTTAACTTAAAATATGATAGTCACAACCTGTATAAAATAGCACTTTTACATAATGTTTTAAAATTATAGGTTGTTGTCATTTTTATATCAAATTGTGTTGATGTTTTTTACACGCAAATATATATATATATATAATATATATATATATATATATATATATATATATATATATATATATATATATTTATATATATATATATATATATATATATATATATATATTTATATTTATATATTTATATATTGATTACTATGTAATTCAGTTCAATGACCATCAACACAGTATCAGTTTAGCTTTAAGTTTAGTTATCACTAAAGATGAAACCAATAAAGATATAATTAGAAAAAATTTGGGAAGTGTACAATTAATGTTAACATTCTGGTTATTGATTTTGGAGGATGGAGGAGTTTTAGTTTTATACTGACGGGTTTAATAGCATTAACATTGTAATAATCAATAACATCATGGGTGATTATTCGTATACCATAAATATAACATGTTTATTACTCTAAAAACAATACTGGGGTGCTATCGTACAAATTATGTGTCATTTTGTCTGTAGATCATAAAGCGACTTGCACACAGTCCTGTCTCACCCCGCGCTTCATAATTGGCTCAACAGCTTCGATATGAAAGGTGGCATTTGGCCCATGCCTTGTTCCTCTGATGATGTGTTGAATTTAATGACGGTCATTAAACACAGGCCAGTCTGCTTTGCCAGCAGGGAACAGCTCAGTAAAGCCTTTATTAATTAATTCTGCTCCTGGGAGGTCTGCCATTCATAAGAGCCTCTTTGATATCTCTCATCTCCCCAGTTAAAGTTTGCCCTTTAGTGGCTGTTTTATCTCCCGGCTACTGCTTGCCCTTAACATTTTCCTTTTCACGAAAACCCGTCACGCCACAAGCATGAAAAGGCCATACTGACATTGACAAAAATGACAATACGCTTGGGAAAAGATTCATCTGGTTAATAAGAATTAAGAATGAATTAAGTTAACGTCCTGTTTTGTTTATAACGTTGTGCAATTTTTGAGCTGTTTTATTTCTCTTTAGCCCTTCGTTGATCCACAACCTGCTTCACCTGTGTGGCAGCATGCATGTGACTCACCCTGAACTAGCCAAGAGAATTCTTGCTGATAAATACAGTTTGGCGGCCACCTGGAGAAGAGGTGGGTATATTTAATACTACACTCAGTGGCCCCCAAAAATATGAAAAGTCTTTTGTAAAATGTATACATTTCACTGCATTACATATAAGAATAGAAAAATAATACGAAAATGTTGTAATAGGAGAGGACGTGTTCCAGGTGAGGGGTCAGAATGGACTGCTATTGAACAGTATGACCCCTGTGCCTGTGGTCGCCGGAGATGAGCAGATCCAGAGCACAGCAGATCAAGCTCTAGAGACCTTCTACCCTATTTCTCCAACCATTGATCTTCAGTGCACACGTGTCTTTCAGGAGAAGAATGACACAGGTCAGCCATATACCCTACACACCTTATACTTTTCACACTGACAGTGCTATGTAGCAAAACTTAGATTTTAGCTAATGTAAGGTATGGAGACCACGGGTGATGCAATAAAGAGGAGCAGAGTTGGACTTTATGCAAATGTACAATAATGGGAGATTAGACATTAAGGCTCATTTGATCCATCTGACACGAAATGTATGAAACTACAAGGGGCCAATCACACCAAAAGCATTTATGGCAGTTGCAGGCGCCGTTTTTGAATGATATTCAATGGGCAGGGAGCGTTTGCGCGCTGTTTATGCGCGCCGAGCGCCTTGCGGTTTTTGCCCCCGGCCGCAGCGCTAAGAGCGGAGAAGCTTCCGACGTCATTCGCGTCTTTCCATTGTCCAATCGAATGAGGGGAGAGGCCTTACATTGTGGTGAGGGAAGTTTACAGTTGCTTTGAAGAAGCGGACTCCACTCACTCACTGTCTCCTGCGTGTTTGTGCACCTCTCCCATTACTGGTCAAAAATAACCCAGACATTTTTAGAGTGCATATTTAGCATATAAACCTTAATTAAGAATTGACATAGTTTAATGCTTGCTTCCCTGTCACCAGGTTTCAGACCGGACTACCCGTTCCCTCATGCCCACACTCTCTTCCTAATGGAGATGGGCAACGCCCCAAAACTCCTTCCTGAACAGCTCCGCGCCAAAATGATAATGTTTGCGTTTGGGAACGCGCTGACCCGAGCTCATGCCCTGTATGGGGTAAGATACTTGCATGTTTAAAGAAAAATCTATTGATGTTTTGTTTGTTAATATGTTGATTCATTTATGCATTTGGCTTTTAGGTTTTTTTTAGCGGCATCTAGTTGTGAAATTGCGAATTGCAACTAACAGCTCAGTCCACTGTTCACCTCTCAATTTTTAAAAGCATAGTGAAGCTACGGTAGCTGCCACAGGACAAACATGTTGTCATCTGAGACAATGTAAGAATGAAACGCGCACTGTAGAACAGTTTGTCCGGTTAGGGCTACTGTAGAAACATGACGGTGACTTCCATGTAAGGGGACCCGCAGTGTATGTTGATAAAAATTGCTTTTTTTAAGGTAATAAAAACAGTTTATTATGTAAAGTCTTTATACATCACTGATGATATAGTTATGTATATTATATTGAATTTCTGTCAAGAGATCCTTCTAAAAGCATTTTTCAGTAGCTTGGCGGTAGCTTAGCTGCTTTCTAAATCAAATAGCTTTTCAGTAGCTAAGCTCTTTTTTTGACCAAGTAGTGAGGTAGCTTCCACACAAGCTACAATTTTCCAAACATTTCTGAAGTCGTCCTGAATTTGAGAATAAGCGCGTCATTTGAATCGACACAGGACGTCGTTTGTTCCGTATTTTCGAGTTGTGCAGCCTTCCTTCATTCATACAAAACATTACCACTCGCATTCTGTGAAGACTCGTGCTCTACCTCTGACTGGGTTATGTCATCAAGCCAAGCTAATATAAAAACATGGAATAAATATTACAATTGAAACTATTAATAGAATGTGCTTTGGCGGGCACCTCACAGACTCTGTGCAGGCTACCTGCTGCCTGCGGGCCCACGTTGGAGACTCTTGTGTTAAGATATGTCAGGGCCAGATGTTTTTGAATAAAGGCAGCTCAAACATGCATTTTATTCTGGGAGTAGGATAAGTCCAGCAAACAGCCCCAAAATGTGAAGTTCCTAGGCCTACATTATGCTTGTATTGCCTATAATTACCAAAATGATCAATTGAAACTGAATAAATAATTACATAATAAAACTGGTTAAAAATAAAAAAGTAGCTTAGATGTAGCAAGCTACTATTGATGTAGCTTAGCTTGCTACATTTCCCAGGGGGAAGCTTCAGTGTAGTGAAGCTTTATTTAATGTGAAGTAACTGGTAGCTTTGCTCACTACATTTTCCAAGTAGCTTGCCCAGCACTGTCTAAAAGTTACACAATGCACCTTTTACTAAGGCAACTAACTTTCGTATTTTAAAATTGAACAACCATAATACTAGTCGTTTGGTTTAGAAGTAAAATGTTTTGTACTCATCCTGCAGATGGAGCCCAGGGTGTTGGAGAAGCCCATTGTGGTACAGAGTGTGGCCACTAACGGTCGCATCTTCCAGTTTGTGGTGTTTCAGCTCAACACCACCGATCTGCAGTCTGACAATGGAATAAAGAATCTGGCATGGGTTGATGAGGACCAGCCACTATATGAGTTTGCTAAAGTTCGGCCTGTTATCAAGAAGAAGGTTGTGCAGGTAACTGCTAAAGTTCATTTAGTTACATTACCTTTCAATGGCAAAATTGGCATTATGTATCTACATATAACTTTTGTTATATGCTGGTCAGAAGCCCCATTGACTTTCAAAGTAGGATAAAGGAATACTATAGAAGTCAATGGGGCTTCTGATCGGGTTTGGTTAGAAACATTTCAAAATTGCTTATTTTGTGTTCATTAAAACAAAGACATTTATACAGGTTCCTAACAATAGGAGAGTGAGTAAATGACAGAAATTTCATTTTTTTGGGGTGAATTATGCTTTAAATATGCTTAAAATTGACACTTTATGCATAAGCGATCTTTGCAATAAAAAAAATCCAGTTGTGAAATATTTAAAGGCAGTGTGAAGTTTTCTGTTTAGTGTCACCTTTAGTGTTTGTTTACTGAGCATGTTGTATTCCTTATTGTAGGTCCCTGCTGGTTTGTCAGGATATGAGCCTAACACCTTTAAGAAGTTCTTGGCGCTCCACCTGCATGGAGCAGCGTAAACAGCTCTTAGATCAAACACCTTTGCCAGAATATCATGATACTTATTTCCAAAGTCAACCTACATAACATAAATCAAAACTATGAATAAAAGTCATTATGTCCAAAGATGTCCTTTATTTGTGTGTCTATTATATGAGGCAGTTTCCTGTACAGGGCTTATCCTAATCCCAGAATAAATTGCATCTTAACCGCTAGGGCTGGGTATCGACTCGGATGTTCCAGATCGATTTGATTTCGATTCACAAGCTATCAATTCCGATTCTCTGATCGATTTTTATGCTCGATTCGACTCAATGAATATAGATTTAATACAAAAACTATATTTATAAAAAAGATGTCGGTAATTAATAAAAAGAAATTAAGAGCCACAAACCTGTATATTAAACTCTTTTATTTTAGGTACACTTGGGTACATTAAAACAGAACCCATCTCTATTTTCAAATGCATACAATTATGTTAAATACAATACAATACAATTTTGATGCAAGATGAAAAATGTGTGCTGAAAAAAGTCAGAACAGTCGCATTTCTTGATCAAACAGGATCAGGTTATTTCATAAAAAAAAAAATAGATTTGTGGCCTTTGAGAATCGATTTTGAATCGACCACGTAAATACCCCCCGAAAAATCAATTTTTTTGCCCAGACCTATTAACCACTGTATTCTGCTGTTTATGTTTTCAAGATTTTTCTGTGTTTTTTTCTGCATCTATTAATGTAAAGCTGCTTTGAAACAATTAAACAATTGTGAAAAGTGGTATATAGATTGAATTGAATGTGTCATAATTTAAAAGCTTTCACTGATGTATCTTAACTTTATCAATGTCATTGTTTTGTCTCATGATGCACACCGGTAATGTTTTTTGTAAGGTGGTATTGTCAAAACTACTTAAATGTCCTGATATAACTAAGGAATAGTCCTGGATCAATTCAAAACCTGTTTGAGAAACTGCCCCTGTAAATTGAATTATTACATTTAGTTATCATTATTAATGATCAGAACCAATATATAATTATTATACGCATTTATTTGCAGAAGGCATAAGGAAATATTTTACAATAGTTGGTATGAACAGAAAAATAATTTAATCATAAAAATTACACGAGTCATTCCTTTAACTATTCTCCTGAAGAACATAATATACACTTTAAAGGCTAAACAACACAGTACATGTGTAACAGGTCAAGTGTGGCTGTACAGCAAAGTGACAGACTAACACATGGGAAAAACATAAAAAAAACAACGTATAAATTAAATCAAGGTCTGTGGCACATCTAAAAGTGAACAGTAAAAGTAAAAAAAAAAATGGCAATGAAAAACATGCTAATTTCCAGAGTTATGTGAATCGGAGCAAAGGCAGCATGGGGAACAGGAAAGATAACCTTTGCAACAAACAACAGTCAACCAGTATGCAGTTTATCCAATCTGTGTAAATATAGTGAACCTTTCCCTTTATTTCGGTTATACTTAATTTCCCTTGCTTCAGAGATCTGAAATCTGTACTGTTGTCTTGTGACATCTTCTCTGGTAAGAAAATGCCATCAATTGCCCGAGAAGAATCTCAGGTAGGCTTAACCTTGAGTCAAATAGTTTTTGAACCTCACAAAAATAATTTGGAACTGAGATTTGGAAAAGTGAAAATGCTGTAGATTTCTGACTTCAGGTAACAGGTATAAGCTCTCAGACCTGAACAAAGCACATGGAAATGCTTGGAAAAAGGCGTTAGCAGTTAATGTCATTTTTAAAACAACCAAGAAGACATAAAAATAAAACAGTAGCTCATTGTCCATTATCTTTCCGAGTAGGTGACGAGAAAAAGGGAAGTCCATTGGTCCATCTTAAAAGCAACTATAGTCAAAGCCATTGGTCTACTCATTGTGGATGTGCCGCTTTTAAGGAAGCCATTTCAGTATGACTTGTGCTAAAGGCTGTTTCAAAATGTAAGTAGAGATTGGAGACTAGAAATTCCCACGTCGTCAAAGGAATGTTACACAGAATGGTTCCTGTTCACTTTTGAAAGCCATTTATATAGTTTGCTATAAATCCACAGTGTAGATGTTATCACAGTCCCCTCTGTTTGAGATCCACTCTCATTTAAAACAAAGGACAATTTATCTTCTCTGGTCACATCCGGTGTGGGCTTCTTAAGTCTGTTTTTAACTACAAAATACAAAAATATGAAATCAAATTACTCTTCAAAGTGGGGCTCCCATCTCAAACTGGTTCTTCTCGTATAAACCCATCCTGCAGTCCTTTTCGATCGTGTTGAAATGAGGAGCATTCACCTTGACCAGAGCTGGTTTAAGATTGGTTCTCAGTGATGTGCGAGACTAAACTTAGACCTCTCTCTGGTTCATGGTAGTGGGGTTGGTCCCTAGTCTTAGTGACACCTTTACTTTGTAAACTGATGCACAGTTTTCCATCACACACTCATTGTCATTGTTGGCGAGTACTGAAAAAGACAGAATCACCCAAAAATAAGAAAGCGAATAATAATTGATGAGGAATGATTTTCACATTTCAACTATGTTTTGTTTGGTGCTTACATTTTCATTTTGGAAAGAGTGAAGAAAGCTTCCTCCCAGGTCACTGTCATCTCGTGGAGTTCCTGGTGTGTTACTCATACCACTTAGATTATTGGGGGAATTCTGGGATGGAAAAAATACACAGATTTTTTATCTCAGTGGTATTGATCAGCCTTAGGCATGTTTTATTTTGTTAGTTTTCATAAAGTTCTAACAGAAATAACAGGTTTCAATAATAACTTAAATAATACCTTTGGGAGTCCGTCTATGTCTCCTGAACCTTTGAGAAAAGGGGAAAATTAGTCAAAATCAAAATAAAATTCCTGCACTGCAGATCAAATGGGATTTAGTTTGTTGAATCTGGATAGTAAAAACTGAATGATTCACATCATTTTTAGTTGTTATGGATTTTACCTAATGAGCCGTTCATGTGATGAGGCTCCAGTGCTCCCATTGGACCATCTGACCCTGGGCCCATAGAAAACTACAGAAAAATATGTAAAAAATAAAATAAAAAGTGGATTTTGTGAACAGAGAAAATAAAGTCATGCAAGCCATATAAACCATAATGATAAAAGCCGCTGCAGATTAACTTACACTAGATCGGTTTCCTCCAGGTACTGAGTTTATCAATGTGTAGAGATTTTCACCAGAGTTAGTGGAGTCTGTAAAGACAGAGGAGCCATGATGATTTGTCACATCCTTCATTTACTTCAAATACAATTACGTTAGGTACAAATTGATTATTAATTGCTTTTCATTTATTTGTTATGCAGTGAGATCCAAAAGTTTCAATAAACGAAGGAATAGTTCAACCACAAATCAAAATTCTGTCATTATTCACCTACCCTCAAGTTGTTTCAAACCGGTATAAATGTGTTTGTTCTGTCGAACACAAAGGAAGATTTGTAATCAAGCAGGAAGCAAGAGCATCGCTGACATCCATAGTAGGAAAATATACTATGGAAGTCAATGGTGCATCAAAACTGTCTTTGTGTCCAGCGGAACAAAGTATTTTATACAGGTTTGTATCAACGTGAGGGTGAGTGAATAATGAAATAATTTTTATTTGTGGTTGAACTATCCATTTTCACAAAATATTTTTATATATTACAAACAATATATTTTAGGATTTTAAAGGGGCCATGTCATAAGTATTTGGTGTTCCCAGAGTACACATGTGAAGTTTTAGCTCAAAATACCATATAGACCAATTTAGAGTAGACGTCACAGTTACGTCACTGCAAGCTGCGCGCGCAATGCGGTTGCAGAAAAAGAGTGGAAATGAATTAGAATTGTCAAGAAGTGTCAGAATAAGAATGCCAAAAAAGATGGCTTTCATTTTTATAGAATACCATCGTTGAAGACATCATTTGAAGATAAACGTAGGTGTTTATGATTACAATAAGCCCTTAAACGGACAGAATGGAGCGAGGAAATCATCTGGAAATCTTTTAATAATTAGAATAGAAAATAAGTAGAGAAGATGTCCGGTGTTCTGTCGAAGTCTGTTCCCTCCATGTGTTTCTTATAGCGTTTTTATCACGTTACAATTATAATTTATTCAGAATAAATGTTTTTTATACTGAAAAAGCAATAATATCACAATTTTTTTTATATTTCATAATTTTTTCGTTTTCTATTATTTCTTTTTATTTCCTTATATCTTAGCTTTTGTCTTCTTCCTGTTTTTTCTAAAATTATTATGTTTACATACTTAATAAATATATAAATATAGCACACACACACACACATGATGTAAAGTGTTATTAATATATAAACAGGCCTTTTTAATGTTTAAACATAATACTTTTATAATAGTTTTAGAACAAACACGTAAGATAAATATAAGGAAGAAATAATAGAAAACAGGAAAATTATGAAATGTTTAATAAACGCTATTATATATAATACATGATAGTATTGCTTTTATATGTACTTTAGCGATTCAGACTGTAAAAATAATTTATTTAGCAAAAAAGAACAATACATATACATTACATACATGCATATCAGTAGCCAAGCCATTTAAACTTTTTATCTATGTAAAAAATAAACGTAACGTGATTAAAACGCTATAAGAAACATTGCACTAAAGGGAAACATAGGGGAATCAGACTTCGACAGAACACCGGATCCATAAAAAACACGGTTTAATGCTAAAACACTTCACAACCCTACTGCGGAGAAGTCACTTTCTGCAACCAGTTTGGCTCCGCCCACAAAAAACGTCATCTCTGTTTGCAAACACGAAATTGGTCTATAGATATATTATTATAACATGAGAAAATTGCCACTTTGTAGGTGTGAGCAACGTGCTGTTTTGGGTGTGTCCTTTAAAATGCAAATGAGCTGATGAAATGCAAACACTGATTGCAATGATGGTGGTTTGTTGCAATTAAAACTCAATTGTGCTGTGAATAATTTTCTCTCTCTCTCTCTCTGCACTGTGCCGTGGTTGGATGGTGCAGATTAAGGGGCAGTATTATTATAATAAGATCTCCTTATGACATCATAAAGGACGATTTATAGTCGTGCGTAGGTCCTACGGCGTAGCAGCTACGGCGTAGGTTCCGCGTCGGTTTTCATTTATACTTGTGCGTCGCCGTCCGCGTCGACGTGCAAACACACGCGAAACCGCTGGTTGGCAGTAATCACGCGTGTAACCACAGTAGCAGCAGAAGTCGTCACAGAAGAAGAATCTAAGCAAGTTAACCCACAAACGAAGATGAAATAGCAACTTGTTGTGTATAATTTGAGAAGACCAGCAATGATGGAAGTAAATAAACAGCGACTTATGTTGCAGTTTGAGTTAAATCACTCCTCAACTTGGCTAATCTTTGTTTTCACCGTCTCAAACGGAAATACCTATGACTATGAGGTTTTTTTACCTGACGGGAGGGGTTCTGGTGGACCAATCACAGAGCTTGCGGTCCGCGTAGAGCCGACGCGCTGTTAGAAATTTTGTGAGGTGCGCGTCAGGCTACGCAGAGCTACGCACAGGCTACGGATAGCCTAAGCCGTAGCTACGGCATAGGACCTACGCACGACTATAAATCGCCCTTAAGGAGAGCCAAATTTCAATTACCTATTTATTCACATGCTTGCAGAGAATGGTTTACCAAAACTAAGTTACTGGGTTGATCTTTTTCACATTTTCTAGGTTGAAAGAAGCCCTGGGAACCCAATTATAGCACTTAAACATGGAAAAAAATCAGATTTTCATGCCATGGCCCCTTTAAAAATGTGTCACTTATCACTTATCAAATGCAAGCATTCAAACCAACACCAGCTGGGCAGAGATGAAAAAGTGCTCCTACCTGCTGGACTGGGCATGATGGGTGTTCCTGGAGGACAGCCCCCTCCTGCTGTCCCTTGAGGACCCTGGGGAAACAGAGTAGAAGAGGCTACTTATTTATGGTAGGCCAAATCCATCCCTTTTCTAACCTGCTTTTCTGAGTCACATGCAGGGTACACCCTGAATAGGACTCATGGACAGACAAATACACACTGAAAAAAATATCTGGTTGCACATGATTACGTTTTCTTAAAAGTATTTTTTTTTTAAGTTGTTGGATCTACGTAATTTATCTATGCACACCAGTTCCATACATGATTGAATTAATTTTTCTTAAAATGATAATAATTTTAATTAATGTTAATTTAATTTTAAGAAAACCTGATGCAATCATGTGCAACCGATCTCCAAAATTGTTTTTTCTGTGCATATACACTGGTAGAATAAATCATAAAAAAATTATAAAACTGTCAGTTGTGAGTTCTTACCACATAGTTTCCTGGGGATGAGGAACTGTATGTCATCTGTGAAAACCAAATATTATTGAAATTATTTCTCAGATACATTTTTTATAAATCCTCTTTCCTCTGCTATAATAACACCAGTCTGGTCTTGATCAAAGTGCATTTTTTATCTTAATATCTTACTGTGTTTCCATTACTAGGATTAGGCCACGGTCTGCCACCTCCTGCTCCCCTGTAGTGAAAAACAGAGCAAGATCTGAGAGCAAGTTTTTGATTTAAAACATCACATACATTGCTGGTATGCAAAATCAGACTAAATTAGGTCTTCAAGAGTCTAAAAAAAAGTTTAAATAAAACCACAGACAAGTGTTTAATTGAACCTGAATTCACTAGGAATCGAAATGTGCTTTTTAAATTAAAGGGATAGTTCACCCAAAAAATAATTTCTTTGTTCGGATGAACACGAAGGAATATATTCGAGAAATGTTTGTAACCAAATAGTTTGTGTACCCCATTTACTTCCATAGTATTCTTTTTGCATACTATGGAAGTTAATGGGGTCCACAAACGGTTTGGTTACAAACATTTCTCAAAATATCTTCCTTTGTGTTTATCAGAACAAAGAAATGTATGCGGGTTTGTAACACAACGTAAAATATAAAAATGTATATTTTTGGGTGAACTATCCCTTAAAAAATCAAGTCATTATTTCATTTGTTTAATACTTTGATCATCGATATGCTGTTAAAAAATATAAATCTTCATGCTATTAAATGTTATGTTTGCGATAAAATAGGTAATATCTTACATGTTTACACCTGGCATTCCAGGGCCCATGGAGTTGGGAGGCCTCATTCCTCCGCCATAATTCTGTAATGATAACCACGGATCAGACTAGAATACCCAGCAACCCCGAGAAGACACCATGAGAGAGAAGAGAACAAGGGCACTGTTAGTTTCTAGACCGAACATGGAGAGGATTATGATGACTAATAAGTAAGAAGACAGACATACTTATATTAAAATGCATGTTGCATGAACTGATAGGGTTACAACTTAGAAGACATTCAAAGGATTAGTGTGATGAGAAACAGTCACAAATGGAGTTTATCTTAACTGTTTCAGATTTTTATGAGTGAGACTTTTTTAAAAAGTTTGAGAATATATGATCCAGACCTGTGGTCCTGGTCCCATAGGGCCCATTCCTCGAGGAGCATTCATTCTCTGCATCGGTACCAGATTGGGATGGCCTGAGAAAAAAAACACCATTTAAGATTAATTTTTGTTTAAAATTAAGTTCACATGTTGTTGTTTTTGGTAATGAACACCACTGGGTGTGCAGATTAGATTTTGTATAAAGCAGGGGTGTCAAACTCAAGGCCGGCGGGCCAAATCCGGCCCGCCCCCTCTTTTCATCTGGCACGCGAGAGTTTACAAATTATGTTAATTATGTGGCCCGCCAGAGTTTACAGATTATTTTATTGTTATTATAAGTTTTATTTTTTGCAGGTTATTTCCTACATTGATTTTTTTAGCAGCCACCAAAACAAATTTTTGTCTCGCCAAAGTCTTTTTGTAATGTAATTATAGTGATAATGTTGATGATTGAATGAGAAAGAACGAGCAGTGCCCAGCACGCGCGCACTATTAGAGTGGGCGTGTCTGAATGCGAACGCTGCAGGCTCCTGCAGCCTCCGGAGGTCGCATATCCAGGCTGCATACGTCATCAAGACTGTCTTGTTTCAGAATATTAACAATTCTAAAGTTAAATATTATTCTTTGTTCATAGTAAATAGTTGTAATATGCGTATGACTTGCGAATGTAATGGTCAGTTAACTTAAATAAACCAGGCTTGATGACGCTGCCTATGCGACCTCCGCATATGGAAACGGACAGTATCTGCTCGTTGTTTCTCTCCCTCTCTCGCGCCCGCTCACGCAGATCCAGCGAGAAAATTTTTTCCGTCTTGTGTACAGAAATGTTTTGCGATGTCCAGCTGATTAGTTTACAACGCGTCTATTCCCGCTAAATACGCAAACTAATGACTCATCTGACTCATTAATAAACGATTGAAACTATTGATCTGTAGCCTACAACACTGAACTCATGAGACGTCAGTCAATCGGACACTTAAAGCCAGGTAAAAAATCACAGCTTTTTTGTAAAGAGGGCAAGAAATGACAAGTGAGAGTATATGTGTCTAATAAATGCATATTGTGGTGGAGATTGTAAAACTCTTTATTAGTATCTAAAAGGCCTCTAATTTTCTGACCTGCACAATGAAGGGTAACAGAACATTTTGAATGTACTGTACTCACATACAACATGTGCTTTTGTCACCACAATTATTTTTAAAATAATCTGTAGAATAGTTGTACTCTATACACTTTGTCATTATTTGCCTGGGCTTCTACTTTCAAAGCTAGGTATTAATTGAGTTATTAACAAAACCAATAGTAAGCAAATGCAGAGAAAATTATGCAATGTACAGTAATAAAAGAGTTGATACATTCATACAGTCGTTCAAATACAACCGGCCCTTTGAGATTAACCGTAATGCTGATGTGGCCCGGGATGAAATTGAGTTTGACACCCCTGGTATAAAGCAACACTAAAGAGTTGTTGCTCTTTGCTCCCCCTACAGGTTAGAAGCGTAATTGTCCATTACCACTATCGTAAATATTGCAGCATAGCTGGCTCTGATTGGATTGTAGGTCTGCCGTAAAGCAAGTTTTTGTAGTTTTTACTCGAACTACAGGACCACGACCCGACGGTTGGAAACTTCTTTAGTGCGGTTAATGCCTGGCTCACACCACAGGATAATCGGGGGAATCCGAGGGAAAATCGGGCAATGGACCTTGATCGGCTCCGAAGTTCGGCCCAGATTATCCTGTAATGTGAGACGTTTAAAAGTCTAAACTTACACCTTGCGATATGCTCTCAAGCAAATCGGGGCCGCCCCGATCTTATCAAACATGTTTGATATTTAGGATTTTAAATCCGCATAATTACGTCAGTAATTTCACAATAATCAATGAGAGACGGAGATGATTGACAGCTTTCGGGACCGCGAAACAAGCTGCAGTACGGGTAGACAGCGCAGCCGGAGAAATAGTTTGTGGAAGTTAATGTTTCATTCTACTTTCATTCCGCCACAACTGCAGCTCGTTGGGGCAGACAGGCGATTTAAAATATAGAAATGAATTCCTCGCTTGATTCACGTTGTTCACTCTTTTATAAACATTATCTAAAATATCTTAAAAACAACAGAACATGATGATGGTCAGTCACATCACGCACCTGCAGCTATTCTGTGTATAGAGGAAATTTAATAAAATAAATAGGCATACACGAAATATGTTGCACTTAAATAATTAGCATATTAACAAAATGAATTTAAATTGATATGACGATTTTCAGTTCTTTTTTGTGACGTGCTCCACAAATGCACAGAAACTGATTGCTGAAACACCGCACACTTGTGAATCTGATGCGCCTCATATCCAGACTTACAACGTTTTACATTAAATTACATATTTGTCCAGAACCATTGGTAATGTAAATACTGAATTTAACACTAGACATTACACTGCAAGATAGAATAGATTAGAATAAAATAGAAACTTTACTGTCATAATAAAACTATAATGAAATTTGTTAAGAAGCTCTCAAAGACCAGTAGCCTCAGAAGAATAAACAAGAAAAATAGAATTTACATATATATATAGCTACAAATAATATCACTGCAGAGCAGTATATATACAGTGGAATTAAATAATGCAAAATGCAAACAACAGTGCAAAATAGAGTTTAACCAAGCATAAGTCATTTAGCAGCAATGCTTATAAACCTACAATAATATTCCTGTTAGGAAGAAACAGGAAAACAGAGCATTGATAGAAATAGCATACATCACTTAATAGTAACTCCTAAATGTGCAAAAGTGATATATAGGCTAGCCAATTATATTTAAAATATGTTTTTAAATAGATGTTTAAATTTAAATAAATCTTGCATAAGGACTAGACCCGAGTTGGTGCTAGATTGTGCACACATCTACAGTATGCATTCAAACACTGCCTGCATAACACATCCTTAAAACATATCATGATCATTGCCATAAACAAGAGCTGAGGAGGAGAAATCGCCTAGGTTTCAAAATGAAAGCTGCTACTTTGTAAATATTTAAAAAGAAATCATAATAAATGTATCATAATCTTCATTCCTTTATATACTCTTCTCCTGAGGTGACGTGAAGTGCTTGCTCTGGCAAGATAATCCTAATAATATCCTTTAGTGTGTGATGCACTAGGATTTTAAATTCCTGTAGTGTGGGCATGTTTAAGATTTGAGAGAAGAATATCTGACAAGATTCTCATTATGTGTGTCCTGCAACCAGATTTCATAATCTGCCAGGATTTAAAAAATCCTGTAGTGTGAGCCAGGCATTAGGCCGATAGAGGGCTGCAAAGCAAATGTGAAAGTGCCGTTCACCCGTTTCAAGTGGATGAACCACTGAAACTTTTTTGGAAACGTTATTTTAAGGTAAAAAAACTCTTTGGTGTTGCTTTAAGCAGTATATGACCTTTAGCAGATAAAAATATACCAGTATGCCATTTTTACACATCAGTGTTTTCTCCACATTTAAGGGGAACATTTTCATTACCGCAACGTGTCCATGACTGGATTTTGGTTCTATGACATGGAAAATGTATAAATAAAAAATAAAAAAATAAAAAGCTTCAGTGCATGTTATACTATAAAGAACTTAAAGAAACATGTGGTATTTGGTGATCATTGGTAAATGTAGAGACAATAATAAGGAATATAAATGTGTCCAAGACTAACTTTGTCATCATCCACAACAATTTTCAATCAATGTTTAAGCCCTAAAGGAACTAACTTTTTTTTTATTGTTGGAAGGGACATAATTGACTGTGACACTCAAGATGGCTACCAGGTACACAGTTCTTATTTTTTCTCTCCAGATAAAAGTTGAAATTTTGTTTGTCATATTACCTAGACAACATTTTAGTTCTCATTACCGAAACATGAGTTTGTAAATGCATTTATTTAATGTAATATCATGTTGCGGTAATGACAATTTTTGATAATGATAATCAAAAAAATTTAAATAATTCTATAGGAAATATTTTTTAAATCCTCTAAAAATAATGGTTATAGTAAGTTCAGACCTTAATCTTACATGTACAAAAAACAAAATTGGCTTCAATGGCTTTTTAAGAAAATCTGATGCTGGACACCATTTAAGTCTGGATTTCATGAGAATCACCCAAGTGAACTTCCGGTCTGTATTTATTTATCCATCTGGCTAGTGGCTAAACTGATCTCTAAAACAAATACCCTGTAAAAAATAAAAGAGACGACGAGCATGCATCACAGCTGTGTGGAGAGGTTTGGCAGTCGAGCTCTTACCTGTTGGTTGTGCAGGGTCCATCATATTTGGGGGTAAAGGCTGCCCACCTGGAGGCTAAAAAAGCAACAATAAGTGAAAATAACTAACTAATAAAAAAAAGTTTAAAACATTTTGCTGCTTAAAATATGATAAGTTGCTTTTAATAAGATATTGTAGGACATACCGGGTTTCCCATTCTGATGGGTGGCCGTGGCCCTCCGGCATAGCGTGGGGACATAAATGGCTGCGAATGCGAAAAGAAGCAGTCAGTAACATACTTTTAAAAACAATCCCATAATGCATTGCAACAACATGTAGCCTGCCAATTCAAAGCTAATGAACAGAAATAGAGATATTTTAGCAGAAGCATAGTGTTCAGAGGTATCGGTTTAAAAGAAAGCCAGATGACAGCAAAAGGACATTTGTGTGTAGATAAGAGCATGATTACCTGTCCATGTGGGCCCATCATGTTAGAGTTAGGAGGTAGCTGAGCGTGAGGGGAGGGCTGGGAACCAGGTGGTCCCTGCAGAGGGGGCAAGGGGAGAAAGAGGAGGTTGCCATGGTGCCAGGAGCATCGAGACAAATGCCAAGAGATAGACAAAGCAAAGTCAGAAGCAGGACAGGTGGAAGCATCAGGTGCAGATAAACAGAACACAGCCAAAGGTGCAGAAAAATCTTTTTTGAGCTGGATGAAAAAATCTGATATCATTCATAGAATTTTTAGTTTCAAGGTTTGTAGACTATCTGACATAAAAAGTTTAAATGACACCACGCAGATTTGAATTCTCATTCATGTCACCACTAGAGGGCAATGAGGTTTAAGGGTAGACTAAAAGACTTAGTAAGCCACTATCTAAACTAAGTTTTCCTGCATGCGCTGCTGACGCACAGTTCAAGACCGGGATAAACCAGTTCCATGTCCTACAGCTCTCGGTATCTGAGAATCTTTTTTGTGTGTTTACCACAAAGTCCTCAGTGCGTTTTGACCTGATCTGCTTTAAGAAATAAAGTCAATATAAACATCCTGTCATCCATAAATCTTTTCCAAAAACTAATTTAGATATTTGATGAGTCACCCTCTCCGAAAACCTCCCGAGTAATGAACTGGTAACTCCACTGCTGAAGGTGCATCTCACTGACATATTTAACACTACTCAGCAGGGTAACAATAACCCCAGCTCTCCGAGAGCAGTCATCATAACCCTGCCCACCATTAGCAGCTAATGGTCGCAATCAAACCGGTTCCCTGCAGACGCTGGGCTTGGCAGATGACCAGAGACTGTGGCATAATGGCTCCTCTGTGTGCACAGATTTCCAACAATCGGCACGTGTCTGTGCACCTGAGGAGCTCAGATTGTGATTGATGAGAAATGGAGAAGGGTTAAAGGTTGAGGAGGAGAGAAACAGCAGTGACCCACCTGGAAGAATCTGGGGGGCATGGGGCCGCCTGGCATGCCATCTCCAGGGGTCATGTTGCCTAGGACAGGACTCGGTGCAGCAGCAGCGCTCTGTGTACAGAAGAGAGAAACAAGGTATTGATCTGTATGTGGATGGAAACAATATTTTTCAGCCTCATTCAAAAGAAACGCAAGTATATATTCAGTTTTTTTATTTCATTGGAGCAGTTTACCCATAAATAATTTAATAATAGTGAAAGTTGTTTAAAATCATTGGTTTTTTATCTTATGAGCAGATGAACTCAGTGGTGTGCCATGTTGACTTCACAAATATGTTTTATATACAGGACTAAATTATGTTAGATGGTAAATGGCCTCTGTAACTGAAATCGAACACTTTCACAAACTGCTGCATTCACATTGTTATGTGTATTCTGCTGCAAAACCTCCAAAATGTACTAATCTTTAAAGTTAAAGCAGGTACACTGTATTTGAAACTAAAACATTTACTGAAAAATGTAACAGATTCAAGAGTTTGTCAGGGGCTCTACTTATATAATTCAGAGCTAACTGCAGAAAGTATCAACAAGTCATGGCATGATTTCAGAATTCCCCCTCTAATCTGATGACAGCATGAAAACACTGAACTGCAGACTAAACAAAATTATTTGGAAAATATTTTAAACACTACTTAGGCCCATTTGAGTTTAGTCATAAAGTTTAAGTTATAACAAGACAAGTTTCACTTTGAACAACTGACATCTTTGCTTCTTATTCAAATTATTATAAAAAAAATTAAAAGTCGTGTATGCATGATGTTGCATTGGTGTGTTCAGGGTATAAACGAAGCTTTAACTACAGTTTACAAAGACATAATCCAGGGAAATGACTACAAAAGAGGATTAACAAATATTAATAACAGATGAGTATAGTCTGTTTTTTACGTGTACACAAATGTACATGCATGTTTAAATGCACAACCTTGCAAAGTACAGTTTATTTGACTTGTACAGGTACACACAGATGTTTGACGCATGCGCACTGCGGCAAAATGAAATGCATCTCCCGGGCTACTTAGTATATTCGCGTACTGTACCCCTTTCTGATGACAAAAATTGTATTACGCACACTGTACGTGGACTGTCGCATTCGGGTAAAAATTGACCATACGTTGGGTTTTTGTTTTCAATACAATTTTTTGTGTAATAATTTTTTGTCAATAAATATCTTAACTTATTACCCGCCAGCCTTTGGTTTTGAAAAGTTGCCCCCCCATAATTTTTTGTGATTTTCACAAATGTTTCACAAAATGCCTTTCAGGAAAATTTATAAATATTATATATAAACATTATATAAACATACAAATATATCAAATAAAAGAACAGACCCCCTGCTTTCAAACAAACAAACAAACAAACAAAATGGGAAAAATCATTTCATCCTATCTATATTTGTTTCTCTGCTTATAAAATCTTAAATATGGGTATTTTTCTTAAAAAAAAATTTTGGGGCAAAAAGTTGAAATAATAGCATTTTTGTGAAGGAATTTTGTTAGAGATTCAGATTCAGAATGATTATCTAAACAAACACAGAGTTTAAAATTAGTAAACAAATCTGTTTTTTTCATAAATTGGCCATCTAGTGGACAATCACGGTATTACAGATTAACATAAAACCTCATCAGGAACACTTTTTGTCTAGGGCTGTTCCGAATACCATTTTTTGAGCTTCGAAGCTCTAGTAGAAGTTCAACAAACTGTAATAAAATGGTAGCATACTTTCAAAATCAAGTTTATTTACTAACACTTACACCATCCAATATGTTTTTTAATCAGAACAATAAAGAAGATATTTTGCGGAAAACCCCAGTGCTCCGTCATGCAAGTCAACCGATCCACCACATTGAGAGCTAAAGCATATATATCCAATACAAAGTAATCCCCCATAACTCTGTGTGACATATTGACATATTGTCTTGTGAAGCAAATCAGTTTTTGCAAGAAACTGAACGTTATTTACAACACTATTAGCATGAATGCCAAAGCAGGAAGCGCGCTTCTATTTAAACTGGTGGCATTTGGTGGCTGGCTATGGATGTTAGTCACTTCCTGCTTGGCAAAAGCTCTGCATTAACACTGTAAAAAAATGTATATATATATAATTCCAATCTTAAAACTGAAAATCGAATGTCAACCCATGGAACGAATATTCGAATAATCTGGTCCAGCCCTAGTTTTTTCATGCAAATGTTTTTTCTTAATTAACAAGATAACTCGTCAATGGCAGGGAAAGAGTTAACAGCTTAGTGTTTTGTCCATTTTGTACTATACATCTCATATTTTGATGGTTTAATCTAACCTTAGGGGGCACTAAGAACAAATATTTGTACAAATTTCCCCCCACAGACATCACTTTTTGCCACTACTGTATTTGTGGGATCAAATCCTTTCAAAAACAATGTGAATATTGTGCAGTGATACATTTTCCCACAGACCTAAATTCAAATCGATGTGCAATCAATGTTAACCACGATTGCATAGCTTAATAGCGTTCATAAAACAGATTTTACAGTCATAAACAGGTAGGGAAATTAAAAGCAACCCAGAAGAAAATCAAGTCTCTTCCCTGTTATCTGTCGTGGCATTATATGAAAGTCATAAGTCTGGATGCCTGACACTACTTCAGCAAAAATCCATCTGTCAAACAGAGCTGCATTAATGTGGCATTAACCCTGAATAAAGACACATCATCAGCCATCCCTCACTATCAGGGTTTCATTGAATACCCCTCTCTTAAGTTCAATCTCCTGTGCTACAATATCGGCTCTAGGTCAGCAAGCTGATAACAACAAAGGTCGGGATTTGAGAGACTTAAGACAGGTGAGGCGATATCTTCAGAAATCCCTCTAAGCGGATCATTTAGATACACAGCCATTCCTATCGGACCGTTGAGATGGTGAAAGATAATGCTGAACCACTTTAAAATAACACTTTCATTCATACCACATCATCAATATCTCCCGCAGAGTTTTGCATTTGAGTCAGTTTTTTGCCTAGATAATTTATTATTTATAATATATCCTAACCACAACCACAAATGGATCAGTATTTGTTATGACATGTGAAATATTAAAATTATACTCCAAACCCTTCACACTTCTTGCTCAAGTTTATCAACACCTCATCATCCTTTCAGATCACCGAATTAGGCCAGAGGGACATAATTTAGGGCATTTCCTTAACAGTCCAAACTAATCTCCTTTGTCAACACTGTTGTACCCTCTGTGGACAAATCACACAAACAGAGATTAATGGGTGAGATTATAAAACACCAAAAGAGTGCAGATGTCAGTGGATTTGTTTGTTTTTGAAAGTGTCAGATCAGGGTTAAAGCACAATACCCAACAGGGACAAAACTAAGACGGCAGGTCTGTTATTGATCAGACAGTTCATTTTTTTCCCTACAAACTAAGAACTCAATATAAGACCACAGTTTAGTTCTAGAAGGGAGATGATTCACAAAAAGCTTCCTCAAAAGACCCTACCATGTCAGAAATAAAGGTACAAAAGCGGTCACTGGGATGGTACCATTTAAAAAAGTCCTAATATGTACCATTTAGGTACAGACATATACCTTTGAGGACCCAATATGTATCTTAAAAGAGCCAGTATGTACCTTTGAGGACTAAGGTGTACTTTTTAAAAGTGACAGCTATGTACCTTTATTTCTGAGAGTGTACAGTAAATGTATGAAAATAAATTTCAGAAACAAAGCAGAATATAGAGTACAAATGTACTTGTTGCAGTCTGGTACAATTTGAGTAAAACCTAGAATTTGTTTCTGTGACATTGATGAGCAAAGTTGAGGCTGTTTACACCTGATATTAAGATGCTTCAAAATCATTAAAGATGTGCAGATTGCATACATAAATACTTCAGATTAACGCAGATTACCGAAGCGAAGTGTCGTGATGAAAGGAGAAAACACATTAAAGACCCACATCTGGATTCATTGGAGTTCAAGCAGGTGAGCTTCAGTTTTGCTTGTGTTTGCATTATGAGTGTTATGTCATATTTTCATTTTAATGCTGGATTGAAATAAACCACCGTTTTTGAATTTAATGGTTAGTACAGTACCAGCAGGGCTAATGCTCTTACTGTCAGGTATCCTTATTAACTATTTAATGCTTTAAAAACTTGTACAAATAAAAGAGAAAACACAATTTTACACAGCATAGCAGGCTTTAAAATTTGTGTGTTAGAAAATAAAAAATGTATGGCTAGCAATGTTTGTCATTTTATCTTTAATATGCAAGTATACTTTAATCTGGTTTTTCCAAATATAATATAATAGCTCAGTTTTAAAAACAGTTATTTAGTGCCATTCATCTAATGTTGTATATCCATCTATGTTTAATCAGTTGTCTTACTGAAGTTTATTGTTTTTGTCAGCAGACTGAGGATGATGTTCATCAGCATGAAGGACACAGCGACAACATCTGCTGAAACCTTTCAGCAACAGATACATTTTATACTTGGTAAATATATTTACTTACACTTGAATTAAATACAGAATTGCAATGCTTCTGTATTATTATTTTAAATAGACACGTGTTAAATAAAAAAATATTTTTTTTAGGTACCGAGAACCGCAAATTTTGACTGGTATCGGTCCCGACTACTGAAATTTTGGTACCGTGACAACACTACCTCCAACCATATGAGGCTGTTTGAAGAACATCTGCCTGATAATCAGACAATGATAATGGCACAAAGCACACAACATCTTTAAACTATGAACAACTAAATATAAAATTATTGATTTGTGCTGTTCATCTCCATAATTCATTTCTTTATAGAATTAAATTCATTGCTGTAATATTCAAACCTTACAGTATTTTCGACTGAACGGAAATACAAATCCGACCACAGCCTCTGTAATTTTTCTCCCCCTGGTCGACAACCCACTTCCTGAGTCGATCTCATTTACCAGCCCATCATAAACCCCTGTGGGGATCTCAGGACACGCCCACCGACACCGCCAATCAGTTTAAACAACCAGTAAAACAACTAAGCTTCCCCCATTTCCTGCTTAGTCACTCTCACAGAGTACACGGTGGTCTACTGAAGCGATACTTGCACAGCATGTGCAGTGACCACCACTGTCATAATATTACTTTTATTGCCATGTCTAAAAGGAACATCAGATGCGTGTGTTCCTCTCTCATCTGATATGAGACTGATGAAGCTCAGGAGCCACACATTAGATGACACTCGAGACAGCAGACCTGCACCACGTACACGGACAAAGCTGCACTTCACGTTCTGAGATCATTAAATGAAAATCCTTGTCTTGCTTGAACCTCAGTACACAACAGATGCATCTGGCGTGATGATTGTGAAACTAATATATTCATTTGATCTTGGCCTGAGAGGTACTTGATAGTCTTCTTGGTGCACGTATGTAGGGTATTTGAAAAAATCTTCAACTCAAAGGGATCTCTGACCTTGAAAGTATGAGTCAGAATAGCTATGGGTGGTAAATAACAGGTAACATAAACTATAGGCTATTAAATGCACATGCTAAATGCAAAATAAAATGTATTTTATTTACCACACATCTGGATTTTTAACAAAAAGTCAAATTCTTTAACTTTTTAAAGTAAACTACGTTTTTTTTCCTTTTTATAATGGGCCAAGCACAATTTTTAACATAAAATCAAACATCATGGAAGAAATATGGAGTGTGAAAAAGATTTATATTAATACAAAAATACAAACAAGTTCATACATGTCACTCACATAGTATGGTAGCCCAGTTTGTGCTGAACAACACACAGTGTTATGAGACGTTTTTATGCTTTTAAGCAACTGAAAAAAGCAGAAATGTCTGTGCAGGTCAAAACTTCTCAAGGGGGGCAATAAACTTAAGACCCCAGAGGGTTAAGCAGCAAGTGTAATCCTACATAAAAGACCAAAGTATTTTCATTGGAGTAATACAACATCTCATTCTAGTTATGGCCTGTGATCGAGTGGATGTCTACTTTGCATACAGCTTATCACACAGCGCCCATTTAACAGTCAAAATGTCCTCATTGTGCTCCTACTGTCTGTCACTGGGTGGACAGGTGTTACTGGTTTCTGCATTCACACTCTTACTTTCCACATGGAGCGACAGCCAGCTTTTAAGCATGACTATCGTCTGTCTCCACACACGCAGTGAGGAGATGATTGCCATCTGCCTGGTAACAAAGCTTCTTAATCTGATGCCATCCATACATCTGACCCCAACCCAGGCAAGATCCAACAGCTCAGTGGTTAAATGAATGATTATCAAATACTGAGAACTAAGTGAGAGATATCGCAGAGGAAATACTCGCTCTGGTTGAGCAGCAGCATTTTAAGGATAATTCACACAGACCTAACAACATTTTAAAGGAATAGTTTACCCAAAAAATGAATTAACTTATTCCATCCTGGGTGTATATGCCTTTCTTTAGCCAAACATAATTAAAGCTAATATGTTAAATAATATCCTCGCTCTTTTCAGCTTTGTAATGCATTGAATAGTAACATTAGCATTCAATATAATACAATAGTGATAGTACGTTTTTACACTGGGCACATCTGCTGTGGTCTAAACCCGAGTACGATTGTTCCTGCACCTCCTGCAGCGTTGGTCTGGTTTCACCCTCACTTGATTCTATCTAACCCCGGTGCACTTGCGTTCATCTCACGTCATCACCAACGTGCACATACAAAATGATGTAGGACAAAACACGTCTCTAGGACACACCCTATTTTTTATTACTTTGCCGTTATCATGCACAGCAGTGACATAAGATAAGGTTCATTGCAACGCTCAATTCATCAGTTTTCATGGTAATCATGCGTTGTGGAAAGTAATGATTGTTGTCGTTGGCTAAAACGCAGGCGCAGGTTATTGTACTTTCGTGACAACTGCGCAACTGAGTGCCACTTGCATTCACGTTCACACGAATAGCGCCACAGTCCTAGGGACGACTTCGTACAGGCAGTCTTGGGTTTGGTTCCATGGTGTGCTCCTGGGTCTGTATGACAGCGTTTACATTAGGGGTGTAAAAAATATAGATACATGTGAGTACCATGATATTTTGTTCGGCAGTACCGTATTGATTCTTAAAAAGGCATACAAGAATCATGGCAGTTTTTTCTTTTTGAGTTCACATCTTGACTACTAGATAGCATTCTTATCTCTGAACTTAAACAGTGACAGGAAGTACCAACATAGAGGCGCGGCCAATTTTTTTTTGCTAAGGTTTACATACGGTGGTGTGATGTGAATGACAGCTTTCCTAAAATGATATCCTATTATATTCCACAAGAGAAAATAGCCTAAATCTTTGCACTGGTTTGAAGTACCAAAATGTATCGCAACATATCGCATGCAACCGCTCCCCCCCAAATACAGTGATGCGTATGCTGCATCTACAGCCATGGTTCACATATTAACAATTTTTCATATTCTCTCGTCCTAAACTGTCATTGTGAAACCACCAAAATTAAGGGCTCATTTCTTTTTTGGGAACTACTACTTTAACCTTCTTATAGCTGTGTATTTCTAATAATTGCAAACAGAAGTCTTGTGTTGACACTGTCCTGTGCATCATTGTGCACTTTAAACAAAGACAGTTGCAAAAAACTGAGGTTGTGGACAAACCCCTAGTTCATGAGATCATCAGTTTATAGCCATACTTATGTTTATACAGAAAAGCACAGCCCTATTCACATTTACATGTATTCATTTAGCAGACGCTTTTATTCAAAACAACTTACAAATTAAAAAGCATTTAAAGGGGTCATATTATGAGATTTTTTTTAAGATGTAAACTAAATCTTTGGTGTCCCCAGAGTGTATTTGTGAAGTTTTAGCTCAAAATACGCCACAGATAATTAATTATAGCATGTTAACATTTCTCATTTGTAAGCCTGAACAAAAGTGTGCCGTTTTTGGGTGTGTCATTTAAAATGCAAATGCAGATGATGCAGATGAAATGCAAACACTGATCACAATGATGGTGGTATGTTGTAATTGAAACTCACTTGTGCTGTCAATTATTTTCTCTCTCTCTGCACTAAATGGCAGTGCTGTGGTTGGATAGTGCAGATAAAGGGGGCGGTATTATTGTAATTATTGTAAATCACAAAACAGGCAAAATCTGAACAACCTAATTTTTCACATGCTTGCAGAAAATGGCTTACCCAAAGAAAGTTACTGGGTTGATTTTTTTCACCTTTCCTAGGTTGATAGAAGCACTAGGGACCCAATTTTAGCACTTAAACATGGAAAAAGTCTGATATGACCCCTTTAAAATGTACCTAAGGAGCCAACTAATTCTAGTTTTCTAGTATATCTAGTGTGCTTCAGCAAGGATGCTTACTGCATTGTCATGGCAACAGTTTGCTATGAAGTCTTTTTAAAAAGTACTGCATGTATCTTTTGAAGAGAAGACAATCCCATGATGCAATGCGCTGATCTCAATAAATGCATCATTAGAACAGCAACATAGTAATGCCAAACTGATGCTCATGTACTTTGTAAAGAGCTCTACTTTGTATAGTTGCTCCAAATCGGTCACTTATGAGATTGCAATTTGGTTAGGATGCTGCCTAGCTAGGCTATAAGCATTAGGCAGCACGGCTTCTAACTACGATTAGTAGCAGATTGTGTACATCAGTTCAGATTTGTTGTTTTGTCTAGAAAAAATGGGGGGAGGGAAAGGAAGTAAAAATGAGGAGAGAGGGCTACAAAGAGGACCTAACCACAGCCTAAAGCAACACCTCCTGTCTGATGTCAGGAGTTTCCCTGGAGATTCATTAATGATTACCAGAGACACACTGACAGACTTTTGTGATACAACAGTACTAAAAGGAGGAGGTTACATTGGGACAATAAGAGACCATAAATTGTCCAGATCTATAGAGGTGTGATACTGTATACAATACTATAGATTTCTCCATCAGACAGATTTGAAGAAATGCAACCGATCCACTTATAAATGCATCATCGCTGCAATTCTCAAGCCATTGAGACAGAATCAACCAACAGATCAGTGATTTCTGTCTATGAGCACCACCAAGACCATTACTGTCAAGAGCAACTCTATCAGAGCACTGAAATACTGAAAACTGATAGGCTTGCATGTTAATGGCTATTGACAGCTGTTCCTTAGGGAGTCCGGCTCATATAAAGTAGAGAGCAGTCGACTTTAGGCAAGAAGCTCCCTCCATCTGCTGTCATCTCCAGTAGCTTTTCAGCTCTTCCCCTCCCACAGTCATATCTGTTATAAAAGGGGCATCTGCTCACGCCCCCCACCTCCCCATGTGCGCAAGGCTATGTTCTCAATACTTCCATACTAGTTCGCAAGTATGTAAATATACAAATTCTTTTAATAAAATATGCCAAAATGTACTCATACAGTACTTTGCAAAAGTCTTAGGCCACCATGCCAGAATTAGATTTGCTGTTTTTGCAATTTTATAGTGATAATTATTTCTCAGTCTCTTTAATAGAATACATCCAGAAAAATACAGAAAATATGTAAACTGATATGTCAAGTTTTTAGGGTAAACTCCCCTTCCACTTGAGCATGCAGGAAACTGCAGGATCTCTTAAATCTAAATAATATTAAATCCTAATTTCTAATTTTAAAGAAATTTGTCTTTTTATATCATTCGGCTCAAAAACGCTCAAGATGTGTTTGGTGCCAAGAGAGGTCACACTAAACACGCCGATGCCTAAAGAAGACATTTAGTCCTGAAATTTTTATTTTTTTTTGTGCATATTTCCTATATTTTCTGTTTGTATCTTAATAAAACAGATTGATAATAAATATGGATGGACTTTAAAACTTCTAAAACAAGTCTGTTGGTGGTGGCCTAATGCTGCGTTCAGACCAGCCGCGGTAGAGGTGTCAAGCGCGAGTGATTTCAATGTTAAGTCAATGTAAAGACGAGTGACGCGTGTCTGGAGGTCTCACGGCGCAAATGAGGCATTTAGAAAGGCGCGTTAGATTTCATTTGTGCGTCTAGTTTGCGCGAATGGTGCAAATTGAGCGTTGCGGCGGAAAACGCGCGAGTTGAAAAATTTGAACTTTGGCGCTTGGAGTTTGCTCTAGTAGTGACGTAATTACGGAAAGCGAACAGAGTCGCAGACGGGAATTTCTCGATAACTAGAATTTCACGTGCGTCTTTCACGAGTGAACGAAGCGAGTAAACTCAAAATGTTCAAGCAGCAAACGCGGTAGACGCAAATTTGACGCCTCAAACACGGCTGGTGTGAAATTACTGTAAGACTTTTGAACACTACTGTATATACTAAGCATACTAAGTATAAACAGAAGTCACTTAAAAAATTTTGTATATCCCGCAATGCAATGCACACAAGGACCGGATGCAATGTTTAAAAACCCCTAAAAATGGCCATAATTATGAAAAATCAATAATATTTAGATCAAGCATGATCTGGCAACTCAGTAGAAATGGAATCTGTCTTGTATTTTTTTGTGGGAGCCACAACACACTCAAAAGTGGGAATCAGACTTGCCGGAAATCCAGCACGACTGTAAGCGTGTCTGCTTTCACACTGTTTCCTTACTGAGGGAATCAGTACCAGGACAGAGAAGCAAACACACTCACAGATCTCATGGGCTTTGTGCCGATGCCTTGACTGCACGCTGCTGCTGCTACTCCCAGGGGGTTAGTTTGCAAAAATGGATGCAACTTACTTTACAATAATAGTAGCTGGCCTAAAAATTATGGCACGCAGCTAAAAGAGGTCTTTAGGAAATTTGATCTACTGTAGGTCCTCTGACCAGATCATCCATCATGTCCATATTAAAGTCCTGGACTGCAATGTTTCCTTTGATAAACTTGTAAACATGTTCCCATCCCCATAAATTATTGAGATGGAGGGTTCTGCGGTTCATGCACAACGTTTGACCTAAAGACTATTTTGAGCAATGGTCTGATAGGCAGAGAGACTCTTAAGAGTTCTAGTATGGACTCAGAGGAAGGGTAATTAGTCAGGGAGAGTACTTTATGAGCTCTCTGCTGCCCTTCTCCAATTGACCTCCTTGATAAAAGCGCCATTACTGGCAATTAGGCCGCAAGATGCAAAACAAGCATCTCTAGGAGAATCTACGGACGGTTTCGTATGAAGAGACGAGCTTCAGTCACTGGAGTTTGCAGAGCCACAAAATTATCATTTTTCTGATATGAGGTGAGCAGGTTTGCTGTTTTACAAGACCAGTATATTTTGCATACTCAGTTTTGCAATTGAAAGCATTACATTTTCATGACAAAATCTGGCTTAACCTATTGCATTTATTAATCACTGGTAACAAGCCTTGGTATTTGCTTCTCAAATGCATTTTATAAGGATGTAAGGATATTTTTACTGGAAAGCAAGACTAAGATACTTATTTAAAAAAAAAACTAAGATTGGTTGTCACTCATAGTAATTCTAAATGCTTTTTTTTATTAAAATCCTTATTAAAAATATTGGTGATGTCAAATTTACATACTGTATGGCCCCTTCCTTTAGGCTGAAAACGAATACAGTGACAATACAGATTAATTATGCATATGTGCCCTATAAAGATTCGAACAAACCAAAAATGATGAATAAATTTTTAACTACAGGTAAGGTTAGGGCTACGCCCGAAGCAGTCAAACTGTTTTTACTTTCAAATTTATAAAGAAATCTGTTAAGACAGCATGTCTGTTAAGAGTAGGGGGAAGGGAGCGTCAGCAGACAGTTTGCTTAAGGCAGACCACCCAGGTCACCTGCCACCTGGGTGGTTGTCATGGTAACCATATCCTTTCCAAACTGCTACATTCAGGTGAGAAGATGGAGAGAGGTGAATGGGCCAAAATGCTTCACGTGCCATGCTAATTAAAACTGCATGCCTACGTCTGTGTTTCTGAATGACACATATCTACGTCCACAAAGGACGTGCTGTACTATCCGTTTATTGTAAATAAAGGAAGAGAGATAGACTAAAAGAGGCTGTTTACTGCTCAGTGGTAGAGCATTACATTTGCAGCAGAAAAGGTCATATACGTTTGAATCCAAGGAACATACATACTGATAAAAAATGTATACCTTGTAATGCACTTTAAGTTGCTTTGGATAAAAGCATTTGTGTAAATGTAAATGAATAGCATTCCTTCGAACATTGGCTACATTGAGAAACATACCTATGGTTACTATGCCTATGGTTAATAATTCAACCCAGTAAGAAAATTACCACATCATTTACTCACCCTAATGCAATCCCCAATGTATATGACTTCCTTTCTTCAGCTGAACACAGTTAGAGTTAAATTAAATAATATTCTGGGTGTTCCCGGCTTTGTTATAGCAATAAGTTGCAGCTTTTAGCTACATTTTTTAAGCTTCAAAAAGCCCATCCATTCATCATTAAAGTGAAACATACCCTGCATCCGAAATCGCATACTGTCACTGTAGGTAATGAATTAGATTAAATCATTGACTGTTAAAACAATAGGTACTATAGCATGAATATGGATGGTATGAATAAATTCGGATGTACTACATCCGCCATGTTGATACATCATGTGACAGACTCGTCCTCCCTACTGAAAAATCCAGCAAAGACCAGCAAAAGCTGATAGCTGGTTTAAGGTGGCAGTAGCTTGTCTAAGCTAGTCATCCCAGCCTGGCAAAGCTGGTGGGTCAGCTGGTCTTCCAGCCTGACCATCTAAGTCCAGCTAGATCAGTTAAAAAAGTGACCAAAACACAGCTAGACCAGCTTGCTACACCAGTAATACCAGCTAAAAGCAAGCTGGGAGACCAACTAAAACCAGCTCACCAGCTAATGCTGGTTTTAGCTGGATTTTTCAGTAGGGCTACTTCTTCTTCATTGGATAACTCCTCTTCCGGGGGCTCACAGGATAGTAAAGTGTTAATCGAATTAACATTTTAAGATCTTGCTGAAAGTAGTAGGTCATCCAGGATCTTTCGTATGCTGTATATCAAAATACTATGTCTATGTCCGAAATCGCATACTGTGACAATAGGTACTAAATAAGATGCAGTACCTACTCATCGACCGTTAAAACAATAGGTACTATATAGTATGAATATGGATAGTATGAATGAATTCGGATTTACTACATTCATGTTGAAACATCACGTGACATACGTTGTCATAACAACAAGTTAGTCGTTAACTGGAATGACGTTAAACTAGTGCAATTTAAACACAAGGGACAGCTGTTTAATATGTGTATTTGCATTTGAATAGAGCTGTGTTACCGCTTTTGGGCATTTTTGAATAAAACAACGCCACTCTGTCTTCTTCTTTGTTGGATAACTCCTCTTCCAGGGGCTCACGAATGAACACTTCGGGATTTTGCCGGAAGTAGTAGATCATCCGGACACTTTTCGCCTACTGCTTTTGGAATACTATGAGTTCGAACATACTACTCACCTACTGATTTTCGCCCACTATATAGTATGGAAGTAGGCGGTTTCGGATGCAGCCTATGAACTCCGACATGCAACTCGCCTTGCCTACTGCTTTTCGCCTACTATAAAGTACGGAAGTAGGCGGTTTGGATGCAGCGAATATATTTGTAAGAGAAAACGATTCACGCTTGCAATTGATACATCGTATATCCATGGAAACATATAGACAAGTAAAGTACGGTAACTTCAATATGGTGGCACATCAGCTCCATGTTGGTATATCATTGGTTTTGTGTTTCTTGTGAGTAGCTGTCATATGCCTCTTTCATCATGTGACACGCAGGAACCAATGAGATTTCGAAGATTGACGAAGAGTCGGCATGCTGCAATTAAAAATACATTGCTCATACATGTGTATTTTTACATTAAAGCTATAATGGAAGATTTTCCCGAATTTTAGAAAAGAACCGTCCTCTCCACTTTTCGAAAAAATACACATGCGCAACACTCTACCTGCTCTTGCAACCCTTAGACATTTTGAAAAAACGACAAGCTTCAATAAATGGCTGAAACCGTAGCTCACCACACATATACAACTGAAAGTGTGCATGCGCAGATAGCGAAAACTACCTAGGGACGAGCACGTACAACGGCCTTACGTTAACATATCACCAGAATGATTGACAATTAGGAGGACCAATAGTCTTGATGATCCACCCAGAAAAATCACGTTTTCTGTCACAAATGTATCGTTTCACTTGCATTCCTTTCTAAAGACATTTATTAACCCACTGGATTACTTTAATGATGGATGAGTGTTCTCAAAATCTGGGCTACCATTCTAATGGCATTACTAGGTTAGGAAGACCCATGATTTTATTTAATATAAATTCAGTTGTGTTTGAGTGAAGAAAGTCGTAGACACCTAGGATGGCCTGAAAGTGAGTAAATTATGTGCTTTATTTTCATTATAAGGTGAACTACTCCTAACACAATTCTCAATATAAAAATCGTGATTAACAAACATGTCTACCAACAGCCTTGCCAATAAACACACTAAACTACTTTTAGTGAATGTCATGCAAACAAACTTCTACAGCATAAAGAGAGCTACACTGTCTTTTTATTGCTAAGCGGCCATCCAAACATTTGCAGCCCAAGCAATATAATGAGGAATTCAAGCTGATCGGTAGCCGCTAGTCTTAAGCCTTGCCTCAAGTACACAGAGCTACATTCCAACCCCCTCGAAGACAACCCCCCCACTCCACCTAGCCAGCAAGACAACAGTCAAGCAAAAGAGAGAAAGAAAGAGAGAGAGAGAGAGAAAGAAAGAAAGGAAATTCCTGGAATAGCTCAGAAGTAAAGGGCTGCCTTTCTAACCACTCCTGTCGCAGCGTGTCCACACAACCTATGTGCTTCTTATCAGCAGGCAAGCTAATTAACCCGCCCTCTCTCTCACACACACACACACACACACACACACATAAACTCACTCACTCACAAACAGATACGTGCCGCTGACCCCGAACTCGTATATGAAAACACAAATGGCAGCCCCTCAAAATGTTCCTGGCCCTCATTTTGTTTTGTTTATCTGAAGCACACAGGAAAAAAGCCAAGGATTCAGCCAAGGCCCAACACCCCTCCCCCAGCCTCCAATGTTGCTTTCTCTCGCTTTGCCCTCCAAAAACCTCTCTCTCTCTCTCTCTCTCTCTACACTTCCTTCCTGTATTCTCCACTCCACTGCTACTCCCCGGGTTGTAAATCCACACTGTAGTGCAAACCTTTAAATAACTGTATACAAATAATAAATGCTTCAACAAATAGGTGGTTGTAAATATTTCCACCGTTTCAACGACATTCATAATGATGGGTGTTCGTTCATCCTTGTGAAATGGATGCACTACTCTAAAGTCCTAAACTTAAAGGGTACTGAAGATCGCATAATGATGCGCAGGTCTCCCCCGATTGGTTTGTTAAGAGACATACAGTACTTGTTCTGAAAGGGTCATATTTCACACAGCCATCTCTGAGGTTACAGTAAAAAAACAAACACAGACAGAAAAGTAGAACAGGGAGTGTGGGTGCATATGGGTGGACAATCACTTTTATGCCAGACACATACAAATGCAGAGGTGAGGACATGGTCATGCGGTAACAAACCTTACTACTCAAGGGGGCAAAAGAGTTACATTTAAATGTCTGTACCATTCAGGCAAGTGATTATAAAGGTATTTATTTGAACTAAATTGCTAAGCAATACTTTGTCTAAAGCCACATACCGTGCAAAGAACACATTTTATCAGTACATGCCTTCCCTGGGAATCAAACCAGTGACCTTTCTTTTGCTAATGGTATGTTCTTCCAGTTTGGCCTGATTTTCATTAGTCAGTATAAAAACAATAGAAATCAATGAAAGTTCACAATACAATCCACTTGTTAATGTTAAAGGACTAGTCCACTTTAAAGGGGGTCCACTGACTTTTCATAGTAGGAATAAAAAATACTATGGTAAGTCAATGGGCCCCATCTTTAAAGTGGACTACTCCTTTAAGTCTGACATCGTCATGCACCGCATCTGGGTCCAACCGATCTTAAATGCAATTGGGAAATAACCAAAAAATCAAGCTAATAAACACTCATAATTTAACTCTACCAAACACAAAATCTAAGATGACCAGACATGGACTTACAGACATGAATTTTTTCAAATTAATGCCAAAGAATGCAATGATATAATATGTTACATTTAGGGCTATGACGGATCACAAAACTCACGGTTCGGATCGCATTATGGTTTATGAGGCACGCATCAGATTATTTTTCGGATCAGCAAAAAAAAAAGGGTGGAAAAATCTAATAACAAATATAAAAATTACCAACATTTATAAAATAGAACAAAGTTGCACATTAAGTAAGGTCTGAAATTAGCATTAGGTACAGAAATCGAATTAAATGAAAAATAACACTTTATTGTACAAATTAAATATTATTATTATTTTACAGCCACAGAAGTGATTTTCTCTTTGTCTTGGGTTGTTTGATTAACATTAATGACACAGACTTAAATAGTTTAATTGAGGTCACTGTCTCTTTAAGAACAAATAAGCACAGTCTGGTTTCTGACCCTATAATTCACTTAACACATAAACAAATGTTTTTATTAGAAACATAATACTGTGAGATCATTTTGTGTGTATATGTCCTGTCAAAAACAGATTTTATGTTGGCTTACTTTTTGAAACGCGTCTCACTCTGTATATGCACTACTGAGGGCACTTAAACGCACTCGGGCAAACACACAGGCGGAGGGCGAATTCCTAACGGTGCTTCAGGAAGAAGATGCAGCATAAACAGTCGCTTCACATAAAAACGTTACGTTGTTTTCCATTGCTCTATTCAGCAAATGTATGTTAATGGACTACTGTATGAGACACAGTAGCACAACTCTCTCTATAGTTTACACATGAGGAGTTCTGATCTTTTACGTCGGATTGGGCTGGACCGGACACATTTAACCGCATTTGCATACAGAAATCTGCTCATTTTAGCGCCTTTTAGCGGTTCAATTGTTTAAAAAAGCCTTAGAAACAAGTGCAAATGATCAACTTTCCCTTTTTAAATTGGATCAACTGCGATTCGTCACAGAACTAGTTACATTGTTCTCTGATACCTAGAAGGTATGTCACTTTATTAAATATAGATACGGTTTTACATGTTCATTTACAACCCTAGGATTTGTCCCTAGAATGAAATGGTCTATTTTTACCTTATTTTAAGAAGTCATGAATAATAATGTTGAGCTCTGCTCTGATTGGATGTTTCTCAGAGCGGCTCATTTCAGTAGCTCTGTATGTGTGCAAACAGATCTTATGTTTGAGCCTGTTTTAGACGAAGATATCGATTTTGAAAAATAATCAATAATTGGGAACTGGGTGTTTCTAAGTTTGTGTTTTTTATCAGTATGGACCTGCAAAACGTAACTGTAACGTCAAAAGTAGAACTTCAGCCTAAACGTTAGCATATAGCAGTGTTTCCCATAGATCTGAAATTTACTTGTGGTGGTAGCTGGGGAAAAGGGCAATCATTATCCACCGACAAAAAATGGTCTACTATACATGTGACAAAGAACTAATAATGTGTGACACAACACAATACTTTGATTTATTAAACATTAATATTAATTTCACATTAAAGTTCATTAATCTAACCACCACAAACTTTCTTTGCCATAAACAAAGCTGACACTGTATGTCAAAGCACCCCGAAAACACTTAAATGTTTTTGCACTGATATATGAAGTAATTTGATGACCCCTTTTATCAAACTCAATATATACAATACTATGTATATAGCCTATTAATAGACAGTGAAGGTTTATAGATTATAAATGTGACTGATGTTATAATGGTAATAATTTCTATTAGATATGCACTTTTACTGATTCTGCTTTCTATTTCTCTTTTGCCGATTAAAAAAAGCTTAATCCACTCATTATTTCAGATTTAAAAGTCTACTTGCTGTCCCGATGACAGACTTTACATTACAGATTTGCGTTTTTTATATCCTGAGTCAGCTAGAGCTTTGCTTGTTCAGTATTAGCACTGCTTTTTGCTACAATCTCTGTGCAAAACTGCAAACTGTTTAGATTTTAGTAAAGATATGGTCTATTAATAGTAAGATTATTAAAAAATGGGATAAAGAAAATGAATCGGCGCGTGGTCTGAAACAGCACTCGAGCTTTAGCGCGGTAGCGCGCTCGCGGCCGTTCTCCGATGGACTCGGGTTTTACACACAATATTAATCAGACTTGGGACCCGAAGTAATGAACTAGGCCCGACCCGGACCCGACTGACCATTTAAAATATAAACCCGGAACCGTACGGGTCCCGCGTCCTCAGTGAAGAAAGACCTCTAATGGTAAAACTCTGCTCAAGTTCAGAAACATGAAAGGATACAATGTGACACTGAGCTTGCTTCGCGTCGCACCCAAATTCATTGAGAAACAGAGAGCACGTGAACGGACACTCAACGGGAGAGACACAATGTGCTTGCACGCAAAATGAAGCCAACTTGGATGCTATAAACACATATGCACATAAGCATATGCGACCATTTTGGTCGCAGTGTAGTTCCCTGGCTGCTCCGTATGTGCTGCAGTTGATCCAGATTGCCGCGCTGTTTGATGAGTTTATGCGTTCATCATCTTCACGGTCATCCGAACCCCACCTCTCTCTCTCTCTCTCTCTCTATCAACACCTCTCTCTCTCAGAAAATACGGAAATTCGTAAAGTGATTTTTTTTTCCTGGGCGGGCCGCAATTTACCTGGGCGCAGCACCCAAGTAGAGCCTATGTATGGGAAACACTGTATAGCATTAACTAGCATATAGTGCTAACTCAGCAGTCACAACTTTGTTTTTAGCATTGTAACAACATTGTAATTAATTGAATGTTTAATTAAATGTTGGGGCACACATCGCAACTGTAACGTCACAGTCGGTGTTAAGATTGGTCTGTTTTCCAGCGGTCTACTGCATGCACAAGGTTTACATAAGAATGAGAAAACATTTGTGTTTGAGGCTCACGATATGTCATTACCATATACAGAACTCTTATTATTCAGTGGATTCAGTTTTACATTTTATGTCACCTTCAATATATTGTTGTTGGTGATTCTTTGAGCCTGGAGACTGCATTGTACACTGCAAGTTTATAAAATTTTTGCTAAAATTTGTAATTTAAATAAATGGTGCTCATAAACGGCTGTTCGTCTATTGAATGAGTAAAAAAGCTTGCACCCGGAAACGTTATTCCTTACGTCATGACTTAACAAGCGGATAGGAACACAAACATTTGTGCTGGTTGGCTGCATTTGCTAATACGAAAATGTTAAGGATCATAGGTATGACCTTGCGTTGGATTCCTTGAACCTTTGACTGATCAAAGTAATCAATCCATTTTAATATTGTTACAGAATACACGTGGGAATAAATGGTCTACTCCCTTTCAGTGGTGAATGAGTGAACACTGACTATCAGTCAAAGGTGTAAAAAACTGAACAGTGAGAAGATTCAAAAGTTAAAATTAATGATTCCTAACACTTGCTTCTTTAAATTTAGCTGTTGATGCAACCACATTTCACTTACTAACAAAAAAAAACTTGTTTGGTGTGAAAGTAAAAAAGTCTTTCTTGTCTTTTGACTGTTTGGATGCAACACAACAATAGTCTGTGTCATTCCTGGAATACAACAGAAAACAACTGACCGGAACTGTTTACCAACATATAATTGCTATCTAAGTGAAACTGCCTGTACTGTAAAACGGCTGTGCTCTCTGCCTGATTCCTGGCAGGTTTGATTCGTACTTTTTGCCCCAAAGGGAGGCGGGGCGGGTGTGACACACTTTCCTGCTGCGTCAGGGTTAAACTGCGAAAAACCAAGAGAAAACCTCAATATTATCAGATCCTGTATGCACTCCTCCCCCATCTCACCACATCGACCACCATTTCAGGTTTTAAAGGGCCAGGTGGTCTAATGATAACTGGCTGCTTTGTTTTAAACGCACAGAGATAGATCTATTATTCAAACGGGTAAAACTACAACTAGTTGTAACTGCCAAAAAAAACTTTAATCAAACTTCGACAGTAAAGATTTTATTTGTATATCATTTAATGCTCCAACTGTAGATTATGGATGTTTTTTTTTTTGAGTGTCAAAAAGGATTTGTAATAGTCTTGGAAGCATCAGTGAGAATAGTATGAATACAAAACATTGTTTTCCATCAAATGTATTTATGACACATTTAATAAATAAATATAGAAATATAAATAAAGCAAAAAAGTGTATACATTTTTTATTTTTTTTGGTAGGGTGAGATATTGAAAGTAAAAATGTAAATTACTGGCTAGCAATATTATTCTCGGGATGTTTTGATTGAATTGATATTCAATTGCCATTGCACTAGAGTTTAAGTCATGCAAACTGATAGTGTGTCTGTTGTGCAGGGGACCAAAGCTCCACAACTACAAAATAAATCCTTAGAGCTTTACTCAACTTAATCCTGTCTAAGAACATGTACGGCATTTTAAAACTCTGGGATTTGGATAGATTTGTATAAGACTGGTTTCTGTTTCACATAACAGAAGTTTTTCATTCCTGCCTCTCTAAACACAAACCTCTGTGGCCAATACCTCAAAGTTTCTCAATGATCCATAACAAAATGTTTGAATATCAAGTGAATAAATATTTTCATGCCAGGTAGACAACATGCATGCCTGCACAGACACCATGTCCGATTTCTCTTATGCTTCGTAAGCACTTTTATATTCTCATTCAAAAACAATACTCAGTAGTGTTACCAATACTGCCTTTAAAGTATATCCACCAGCAGGCATCATCTATTTTACAGTATACCAATATCAAGAGGATTCCTACAATCTGTACCCAGAAAGTGCACAAGTTCACAATGTCACGTACACAGTCATGCAATAAAAACTATTGAATGCGCAAATCTTGAAAAAGAAAATCAATGCTCCATTCAACTTCAGTAGAGCGGAAGTACTTAGCTGACCCAGAAAGAAACTCATAGATAAACTACCATCTCATAATGGCAATAAATATTAGATTCACACAAAGGAAGTGATTTTTGATTTGATCCTGACAGGCTTTCATAAATAACTTACGTAGTCATGAAAGGCCTTTGCTTCACTTGAGTGATCACATGTCTCCCTCCTCTCAGGTGCTGCGCAGTACAGGTCCCAAAACACGCTGTGTAACCAAAGCATTGTTTATACTGAGAGGAGAATAATAATGGTCCCATAATGGTTACATTTACTAGTTGTTAAAGCCCATGTATACAGTCAGTTTAACACAATACATAGGTCATTTAATAGTGTTTCATTAGAATATTTATAATTCTCATTCGACATGTTATATTATGTAAATTATATTAGATACAAAACATGAACGACCAATGGATGGAACTATTGAATAAAGAGATCACACACACCACCACCATGAGTGCAGAAAGCCTGGTGGTTCCCCAAGGGTTATGTTCTTCTCCCATCTTATCTAAATATAACAAAAACAGAGAGCAGATAAAAAACAACTCACAAAAAATTCAAAACGTTTCTATGCAATTCATGATAGATGCATTATTCGTACACACCTCTGATAAAAACGTCTGTGCGGACTTTTGCGCTCCCACGTGTAGCAAATACTCATAAACATATAATGCCAACCTGTTGGAAAAAAATTAATTGCATTCAATAAAACTGTCTGGTTTCTTTTTCCGCTCTGTTCGTGTTTTCAACACTGACTCGAGAAGATTCGGCGTTTTGCATCCCACAACTGTTTTCATTAACATATTACATTTTCAGGCAACTCTTTGGGCAATGATACATCACAACCAATATAAGCAAGAGAAAAAGAAACAAGTAAGCGATAGTACAAAACGCCGCACACAAACTAACGTTATAATGGGCGTAATAAATATAAATATTGTTAATATTATATATAAAACAACACAGTGATAAATGGGCTAGATCTGTAGAAACCAAAATGACGTAAGCATTGAATAAACACGAAACATTTTATTTATTATAACATCACTGGAACATCGTGAACATGAACACTTGTTCTAAGTGACATAAAAAACAACACAAAATCAGCTGTACATGTAAATATTAAGCGCTTACTTTTCCCGTGCTTGTCCGTCCGACGGCACCGCGGTCCCTTTACCTTTATTAAACATGATATAAACGCGTCTGGCAGCTTCAGCCTGCCTGCGATGTGTTTCCTTTATGATCCAGCTGTCAACGTGCAGCCCGCATCTGACCCCATCCGCTTCAACCGACCCTGTACACAGCCAGATCATGAACTGTGGGCGGGGACCTGATGTGTATGATTGACAGGCGTATAGACCAATGAATGAGTTTGACGTGACCTCACGACCCCCCTCAATCTACATAAAAGTTACAACAATAAAAAGTAACATCTTCTCAATTAATTTTGGCGGGTTGGTGGATATCAGAAATTGTAAAAAATAAAATTACATACCACAAGAGTTTTCTTTCATGTGAATATTGGTCGTTTGTACGAAACCGTCAGTAGCTAATTTATAAACTGCTTATACAAGTATGGAAAGCAGATAGTTGAAACGTGATGTATTGGAAAGACCTGTTGCGCCACCTGTCGGCGACAAGGTAATAGCACTCAAACAGGTGACAACAGTCGGAAGCGTTTGATCGTGTACTTTTTGAAAACAATATTTATTTTGGTTTAATATTTATTGTTGTTTATAAAGGGTAGTGTGTAAGGTTGCTTTAATATAATGTCTTGTTGAATTAATCGAAAATATGTAAGCATGATACGTGGGGCGGGGTCTTGAATACTGTAAACACTAGCCAGTTGTTGAGCTCTCGTGAGCAGCAGAGCTTCCGTGAACGCGGCGCGCTTTGACTTTCATTGGAGTTTTGCTGAACCTGCGAAGGTTGTGTTAAATTTAACCAAACTCAAATCAGATGGCGGTAAGTCCTTGAATGGTGCATTATATATGTATTTATATTTATGTGCCAGTTCTCAGCTTACAACTTTCTATTTTTTAACCTTGTTCCCGAACTGCAACAGTTATTCAACAGTTGCACATCCAATTTTAACGCTTTGTGTAACATGCATATGCATTCATGCATATTAATCTATTCTTTAAATAATTTTGTAGAGGAACCCATTGACACATTTTTGCTTTTTTCTGTTTAGTCATTAAATTAAAGGGTGTGCATGTGAGGAGCGTTTTACTGTTACATTACGCAATCATCATCGGTAAGTTTGAAGTAACACTGGAAGTATCATATTGTAACTTGTAATTACATGTTTGAGATTTACCAAACTATTTTTTTTTACAGTGTATGATTCATACTTTACACAAACATATCACGAATATATTTGTGCCACAGGATGTACTGGATCTTGTCACATTTTCTGAAAGTTTGTTTAGGCAAATGACTTTTTTAAGTGCCAGAGTTGTAATACGAAACTGCATAAATACGAATTATATTCTTATTCTGTTTTTTTGTGATATTTTTTCAACAATTTAAACATACTTCAAATTATATATTTACTTGAGCAAAGCCATACAAGATTTAATGTCAAAATATTGTGATGTCATTGATTTAAATAAGAAAAAGCTGTTTGATTATGGGGTACAAAAATCTATTTCAAAAGGAAAACATTTATTTTCTTACCTTATTGGCAAACAACTTTTTCTTGTTTTAAACATTAATTTCACCAAATTCTATTTGATTTCTTTAGAAATTAAGATATTAATGCTTTTGCTTTTCAGATGTGTATATTTTGTTTTATGAATGTTTACATGTAGATAATTGTGTTGGAAAAATTGGCAAAAATAATAATATGATTATTAGTGGGTTTAACATGTCAGTGTTCTCCAATATCAAAGAAAAATATGAGTAGTAATATTTGTTTCCAAAGCCAGACCGTCAGCCCACAAGCATGGCGTTAGAGTCCCTAAATGACCTGCATATAGAAGATGAAGGGCAGCATCACATCTCTTCAGAGGTAAAGATGAGCCAAATAGTTCTGCCCTGTCATGCCAACCACTGTGGGGAACTGAGTGTCGGTCAGCTGCTGAAATGGATGGACTGCACTGCATGTCTCTCCGGTGAGTTGCACAACCAATAAAGTGAAGCATAGCTATGATGTACAATCACCTGTCAGTCATAAACATGAAGGACCCTGTTAGATTACTTTGCGTCAGTGAGTTAAATCTATCATGAAATGTGCGAGTCATCATTACTTTCAAATTCAATCTCATTTGATCTGCTTCTTTTGCAGCTGAGAGACATGCTGGATGCCCCTGTGTAACAGCTTCTGTTGATGACATCTACTTCGAGCAAACCATAAGGTACACAAATAATATCACTTATGTTTTAGATGATCAGAACCACTTCTCAGTCTCGTTTGAAAAGCATCCGAACCAGGGTGTCATTTTGCCTTAGGAAGTACCTGCAGTGTTCAATATTTTGCTATGTTCTTACCCTTAACTTAGGCAAATGAATACATAGCTATCTTTTTTCAATGCGTGCACTTAATCTTTGTACAGTGTGTTGTGGCTGTTTAGCCTAGCCCCATTCATTGCTTAGGATCCAAACAGGGATGAATTTAGAAGCCACCAAAACACTTCCATGTTTTTCCTATTTAAAGACTGTTACATGAGGAGTTACACGACTAAGTATGGTGGCACAAAATAAAAAGTGGCGATATTTTAAGCGAAAAAAAAATGAGAACTATATTTTATGTCGGAAGAGCATCAATGGTGCTTTTCCATTGTATAGTACCCCACGGTTTGGTTTGGGCCAGGTCGGGTCAGCTCACCTCACTATTGGCCTGGTTAGCTTTTTCATCGAGTTTAGTAACACTTCAGAGTGGGAGGGATTATAGGCGTGTCATTATATTTGTGCTGCACACTGCTGTGACATCATACAAGTGAGAGCGTCGTTAAACATTCCCATATTTTTATTTATTACTCAGCCCGCCACAAAATTAAAATTGACCACCACAAATAGATGTTTGCACATTGCGTTTATCACTACCTCTGTCTCACATGACAGTTTCTGTAAAAATACCTGTGGCAAACAGTGGCATCAGTCGACGGGCTCCGCTGACCCTGATTTAAGTTATTTATTAATAACTTAAGCATCTAATCATTTAAGCATATTTGCGGATGTGTGCGTCGCGAAAGTGCCGCCACAAACTGCAAGTCTGGAATTTCTGTTTTGTTTTGTTCCTAATTCTCAAACTGTTGATATTTTTCATCGCTAAAAGGGAGTTGGGAACTTATAGCAGAGCACAGAAGCTGGTAGTGACGATTCTCTCAGACCAATCAGTGATCTACAGTGTTTTCACATCACGTTTTGGTATCAGCTTGGCTCGCTTGGAAGCCCGACCGAGGTGGTACTAAAAATAGTATCGTGTACTACGTACTGCACCCAGTGGAAAAGCCCCCAAAAGTATACTGACCTGATTCAAACCAAACTGTGGGGCACTATGCAATGAAAAAGTGCCATTAGTTTGCAGCAATTCGATACTTACTTGTGTAACTAATCATGTAACAGTCTTTAAATAGGGAAAACATAGAAGTGTTTGATTAAGACAAAGATTAAAAGTGTACGCATTGAAAAAAGATGGGTATGTATTAATTAATCTAAGTTGAGGTAAGAACATAGTAAAATATTGAAAAACAGTGGTGTTTTCCTTTAATTACTCCTAGCAGAATATATGAATAAGATTCAAGATTTTTATTTGTCAGTTATATGCATATACAACCTGTAATGAAATGTAAGTCTGTTATGCTCTTTTAGACACAGTAACTAAATTATAGTAACAGTAACCAAATTACTAAGAAAAACCTAGTAAATATGTGTGAATAACTCGAGATGACATGTAATTTTACTCTGTTAATGTTTTACACTGATTTGAAAGCTACATTTGTTTTTTAGTGTGGGACAAGTGGTCAACATCAAAGCCAAAGTCAACAGAGCCTTCAATTCAAGTATGGAGGTAACCAAAGTTTATATAAATATTTCTCCATTACATTTATGCATGTGGGAGAATTAGTATTATAACTGCTTAATCAGTATGAAGGTAAATGACTTGTTTGTTTGTTTGTGTGAGGTGGGGATAAAAGTAAACTGTGAGGACCTCTACAGTGGTCTGCATTCACGAGTCTGCCAGGCCTTTGCCACATTTGTCGCCAGAAGCACAGGGACAAGTAAGGTGTGAAAAGTGTTTACAGCGTGGGTCCAGACTTCATGTACTATATACTCTGTATTCATAACATATATGGTATGACCTATGAACTTACGGTCTGTATTTTTATCGGTCTGGTTAGTGGCTAAACTGATCTCTGAAATAAATACCTTGTCAAAAATAAAATGCTTTGGTTTGCTAAAGACGAGGGGAGACGACGAGAATGGATCACAACTGTTCAGAGAGGTTTGGCAGCCAGTCAAGAATTCAAGGACCTGTAGCTAACACTGTATACATTCATTTTGCATAATACTGTTAGCCCAGTGTAATGGTTGATACACGTTAGATATAATATATGAACGAAGGTAATTTACTTATCATTTATTTCCTTTGTTATCAGAAACAAACTACTGTAAAAGAAATTTTGTTATTGATTCTATGTGGAAGTCTACCGGAAGTTGCATTTGCTCCACAAAAGTCTTTTGTTCATGTTGTTACTGCCGAAACCGTCGATATACCGTATATGTGCTTTTAAGAAACTGATTATCATTTTTTGTTGAAACTTTTTTAACCTGCCTGCAGACTTTTAATTAAATTATTCTAATATGCTGATGATAAATGTATTCAGTGCTCAAATTGTAGTTGCATTATGACTGCAGGTGCACCTGAAGCAGGTAGTTCCCTCCACATACAGAGAACAGGTGGAACACAGTTTAGCAGCCGAGAGAAGGAGAATGCGACTTAAACATCATGAAATCATGGATGAATTGCTCAACAACAAGAGCTTTCAGATCACTGAGGGTATGTGTGGTGTAACAGCGTAACTTCCCCTTCTTCCATACTGTTACATGCTATAAACTCAGTATAACTTAAGAAGTAACTTCACTCTTTCTAGACAACTTCAGACTCAGTTTTCAGTTTTTCCTCCGTTGTGTTGTTGTTGTTTCTAATAGAGGCAGACATCCGTAAAGAAGATAAAGCTGTGGAGACTAAACGAACACGTGTGGAGAGTGTTGAGCTTGTTCTCCCTACTCATGCCAATCATCAGGCTAACACATTCGGAGGACAGATTATGGCCTGGATGGAAAATGTGGCAATTATTGCAGCAAGGTGTGTGGCAAAGTGCAATTGTTTTACAGTAGTTAATGTTTAGCCTTGTCAAACCTTTATCCAGCACCAAATCAGGGTTCAAGGTTTGTAATGTTGTGACAAAAATGTTGCAAAAGATGATGATTGTATTGCTGCTCTCATTTTCACACAAGTTTTAAAGGTGCTATAGATTAAAAAAATATATTTACTGGTATAGATGAATAATAAGAGCTCTGTAAATGGTAATGACATATCGTAAGCCCAAAATGCATTTGTTTCTTATGTAAACCTTGTGCATGCAAAGACTGCTTGAAAACAGGTAAATCTCAACATAACACTGACTGTGATGTCACAATCAATATGTACGCCCCAACATTAAATTAAACACTAAATTAATTACAAAGTTGTTAAAATGTAAAAAAGTTCAGACTGCGGAGTTAGCGCTACATGCTAATTAATGCTATATGCTAGCTTTTAGGCTGAAGTTCTACTATTGATTTTACAGTTACGTTTTGTAGGTCCATATTAAAAAAACAACACAAACTTACAACTCAGAAACATCCATTAACAATCTCCAAACAATTAGTTGTTCCTCAAAATCTGTATTTTTCGTCTGATACAGGCTCAAACAAAAAGGTCTGTTTACTAATGTGAGCTACTGACATGAGCCTCAGAGCAGAGTATAGCAAAGCCAATCAAAGCAGTGCTCAACATTATATCTCTGTTTTCTTCAAAACAGTAATGTAAAAAGTTCTTGAAAATGAGAAAATGTAAACTTCACAAAGTGGTAAAATGAAAATTCTGTCTTAATTTACTCCATAATGACCAGAAGCCTCATTGACATAATAGGATGAAAGAATAATATGGAAGTGAATGGGACTTCTGATCTGTTTGGTTTTAAACATCTCTCAAAATATCTTCCTTTGTGTTCATCAGAACAAAGATATTTCTACAGGTTTGTAACAACATGAGAGTGAGTAAATAATTACAGAATTTTCATTTTTGGGTAAACTATTCCTTTAATCTTTTATGAATCTTTAATTCATTTTTAATTAATCAGATTAATAAATCTGTTTAAAGATATTTCTTCTGCTCATAACAGTCGTTTATGTAAGGCTCATCCCACTTTGAGGACCATAGACATGTTCTACTTCAGGGGACCTTCTCAGGTTGGAGATCGCTTGGTTCTGAAAGCCATCGTCAACAACACATTTAAAAACAGGTGAGCCTACAAATGAGACCACTGTGCAGCTTTTTACAAAATAATAAAACCAGTGGCATCTCTTGACTGCTCATCCGAGGGGCGCAAATCAAAATATGTGTTCGGAGTGATATGTGTTGCTCGAGTTTTCAAAATATGTGTTTGTTGCGTCATGTGAACCATGTGCATCAAGTTTTTTGTCAAAATAAGTGCCTGCTGCACACGCGTCAAAACCATTTATGATAAAAGAGACGCTCACGTTCACAAAATACACGCAAGACACTCCCTTAACAGTAAACTCTGATTACGCATGAGATTATACGAGTATCTGGAAAACGTGAGCGTCTCTTTTATCATAAACCCTTTAGATGTGTCTGCAGCAGGCACTTATTTTGACAAGACACGTGATGCACATAGGATCACTCGATGTGCAGAACACATATTTTGAATGTCATACAGCTTATTGCTTTATCTTTGGCTTAACAGTATGGAAGTAGGTGTATGTGCTGAAGCCTATCAAGGAGAAGAACCCCTGAGACACATTAACAGTGCCTTCATGACATTTGAGGCGCTGGATGAGAAGGGAAGGCCATGCCCACTGCCCCCTATAATACCTGAACCACAGGTAAAGGATCCAGATATGCATTCAGATTTATTTCCTAAAAAGAAACTGGTGCTAAATCAGGTCCTAATAGCTTTTTTTATAACAAATACTAATCCTTTTTTTTTAATAACAAATACTAATCCTTTCTGATATAATAGGACTGAATTTAATATATATATATATATATTTGAGTTCTACTCTGAATTGTTGACAGGAGGGAAAGAGAAGATATCGGGAGGCTCTTGCCAGGAAGAAGATACGACTTGATAGGTTACATGCTTGATACAATGACTAGACTGTAATATCAACAACTGACCCAAAGATGTCACTGTCACTATTCATCTTTACTATTCAGACAAATGTTGTAGATGCATATAATACATGACAATTTTTAAGGATTTAATTTGTGGGTTATTAATGGGAGGGAAATATTGAATTATATTAGGAATTATTATATTTTTTACTATTCAGTTTTTTCTTAGAAAAGGGCCTTATGTATCTGATCTTTGTGGCTATTCAGGAAATACATTATCTCATGTAAGCAGACTGAAGTGCCACTGTCTGTGCCTTGGGATCCCAGTAACCAGGTAGACTTACCTTATGCGAGTTTTGTGGTTTCTACTCCATGCCTGTTTGCCTTTAAGGCATCTTTAAACCTAAGGGTTGACATGCAGATTTATAATTTACAAATAATTTTATAATTTTTTCTTAAATTAAATTTAACCTTAAATGTTTACATTAGCAAAACATGTTGGTGTTACATAAAAAATTTTTTTCATATAATTTGTATAGTGTGTGTTACTCACGTGTGTAGCTTGCAGTGTACAGTATCTCTTCTCTGAGCTGTTTTAACATCATTCATATGGTGGTGTTTTATGGACAGAACTGGTAATGATATTCTCGTTTTCAGGTATATCTGAGCTACAACAATGTGTCTGCCCTGAAGATGATTGCAGCCAAAAACAACTGGGTCCTTAGCTCAAAGAAGAACAACGTAAGCGCTGGTCTCCAAATGTCACTTAAACTGTACATCATCGAGTTTAAACAACAGATATTCACTGCATTACTTTGCATTGAGCAGGTGAGTCTGTATACAGTGGAGGAGAATCAGAGTTTGTGTTTCAGGGTGGAGTTTGAGGTGGATGTCCCAGCACACAGAGCCTTCACCCTCGTCTCTGATCTCAGGCAAAGACAGGAGTGGGATCAACACTATACGTAAGAGATAAATAACATGATTACATGTGAACATGTATGACTGCCGTACGCCATCAATGATTCATTTATTACGTGCCATTATGTTTTGTAGTCGGTGCGAGCTGCTTATCGGGGTCGATGAGGATGATTTCATCTATCAGGTTGTCACTCCGTCGGTCGGTGACAAAGGAAAAGTTCAAGACTTCATTTTACTAGCTTCAAGAAGACCACCCTGTAATAGCGGGTGAGGAGACATTTTACAAAAAACAAGATTAAACAGCATTCACATATTTTACCTTCATCATGTGACACATTATTAAGTGATTTATGCTGTGTATTGACAAATGTATTGACAATTTAGATTTCAACATGACTACGTTTAATATTCTTAGGGATCCGTATGTTATTGCCCTACGATCAGTCACTCTACCTACTCACCCACCCACAGAGGATTTCAACAGGGGTGAGGTGGTCTGTGCTGGCTTTACTATTTATGCAGTGTCAGAAACTGTCTCAAAGGTAGGATATTGCAATATTAAACACCTGAATAGCCATAAGCGGTCAATGTATTAAGAGTATGTGACAAATGTCTGATTTTTTCCTCAGATTTCTTATTATAATCAGGCCAGTCCAGAAGTGCTGCCATACATATCCACTGACATTGCAGGGCTCTCGTCCAGCTACTACTCAACGTTCTGTGCGTGTAGCCGGTACCTACTGGAGAATAAAGTTGGTCCGTCTGCCTCTGATATATTACCATCTGCTGTTGAGCTGAAAACTCCATTGTGATGCAGCTGATATTTACTGTAAATACAGGCGTTTAAAAGGGCTGCATCCTAAACCTACCTGGTGATATCAAAAACACTCTTGGACCCATTAGTCTCCAAAGATTCACCAGCTCAATGAATTAGAGTAGTTAAGGTGAATGCATCGACACTAAGTTAGTGTCACTATCCAACTCAACCACTTTCGGTTGAATAACTTGAATTAAAGCAACCATTACTCTTATTTGTAGTCAATTTTGCTGAGTGACCCTAGACCGTGAAACCAGTCGTCAGGGTCATTTTTTGTATAAAACTCTAAAGTCTGGTTGAAAAAGCTTTTCATTGATTTATGATTTGTTAGGATAGATTTGAGGGTGCAAAAAATCTAAATATTGAGATAATAACCTGTAAAGTTGTTCAAATGAAGTCCTTAGCAATGCATATTACGAATGAAAAATTACTTTTTCTATATTTACAGTAGGACATTTACTAAATATCTTCATGGATCGCGATGATCTTTACTTAATATCCTAATGATTTTTGTAATATAAGAAAAATCTATAATTTTGACTCATACAATGTATTGTTGGCTTTTGCTACAAATATACCT